>NW_026067943.1:8079843-8096243 GCF_014885135.2 Alexandromys fortis
GGGGGGGGGGGGGGGGGGGGCTGGGGAGCCCCTGCCAAAAGGTTGCGTAATCGGATGATTCCATTTATATAACATTTCTTGAACTGACAAAACTACTCAATAGAGAAGTGATTTGTTCAGGTTACTACGGCTATGGCTACCACAGGAATGTCCGGTGTCTGCACTCGGTCTGCTTCAGTCAGGGAACTTCACGGCAGCTTTCCCCTTCCTCTTCTTCCGAGACCATCATCACTGAGGAAAACTAGGGAAGAGGGCAGATGAGGTCTCCCCACAATTTTTTTTTACACTTTTGCATGTGTGTATGGCTATTGCATAATCATATGAGAAGAAAACTTTTTAAGGATCTCTGGCAGGTGACATGGTTCACAGACAAGGCCCGCATTGACTTTCCAAGTTAGTCATGGTCAGAGAACATCCCTGGTTTCACATTACACAAGAGCCCCAGGACACCCTCCCTGTCCACCTACGGTCAGTGCATTACATAGACACACTGCGAGCATCCTGCATCCTTGCATGTGTGGCCAGTCCACCATCAATGCCGAAGCTGGTTGAACAGCTGATGAGTCCCCTATATTTAAGTGACTGAGCTGGCTGATCTTCCTTGGTTCCCAATATCTCCCCCAACCTCAATCAGCTCTGGGGCCAGGCTTAAGTGTGTTTGCTTCCCGAGAAAAGGGGATCTTCTGGCATGTAGACATGCTTGTGTCTGCCCAGTGCTGGTGGCCAGTGCAGGAGGAGTTCTCCTTCTGATCCTGACAGAGCTTAACCGTGACCTCTTCCCTTGCCCCTCAGACTCTTGTCACATGCCAGCTGGGCCCCTGGGAAGCTGTCACTGTGGCTGTTGGGTAGCTAGGAAGGGTGTCTGAAAGGGGATGAACTCTTTTCCTGAAGGGTCGGGAGAGGGGCTGCTCATGGATCCAGCTGGGACCTACAGCAGGCTCCTCTGCACTGGAGACCATAGCAGTATGACATCATCCCTCTCCCGGTTGCCCAGAGCCAGCACATCAGATACCCAGCTGCAGCTGCTGTCCCTAGGAAACCTCTTCTCCTTCCACATTTGTGTTTAGACACAGAGCCCATGACTTGGACGGGATTCTGCCAGAGATGGGAATCCCCCATTTATCCAAAGGCTCTCCTGTGAGTCTTTCACCTCTTGGACCTCCTCTTGGGGACTCAACTCCTGCTCGCCATCCTGAAGCAGCAGCTGCAGCTACTTCCTGGCTCTGTGCCTCCATCTTAACTTCTTTCCGACATCTCGGGCCCAATCTCTGGAGATGGGAGGCCTGACAAGGAGTCAGGAACAGGGATACCTGCCCAGGGCAGGGTCTTGCAGACACGGGGAAGGGGCCCTATGCTTTCATGATGGGCTCCTGAGGAAACACAGCCCCCTGAGTAAGGAGCACAGATCAACAGGGAACAGGGTCTGACCCCAGTGGCCAGGTAGAGACAGGCTGTGTGGACACTTGGGCTCTGAGTACCCAAATGGTCTGTGGAAACAGCTGTGCCTCCCACCTGGCAGAGTGAGGGCTTGGTTTCAGGCTCCAGCTGACCTAGTTTAGGTTGGTAAATCAGGCCAATGGAAGGATGGCCAAGGGTTGCAGGGCAATCGCCTCAAGCTCACTCTTCCTTTTCTCTGGCTTTCTTAGCTGTGTAGAACTGGTGACTGGGGCTATGCTAGAGTCCAGGTCAATAAGGGCCAGGAAATGGGGGATGGTACAGGCATACATAGGGTGTGTGGATCCCAGGACATGGGGGATGGTAAGGCATACATAGGGTGTGTGGATCCCAGGAAATGGGGGATGGTCCGGGCATACATAGGGTGTGTGGATCCCAGGAAATGGGGGATGGTAAGGCATACATAGGGTGTATGGATTCCAGAAAATGGGGCTGTTACAGGCATACACAGGGTGTGTGGATCCCAGGAAATGGGGGATGGTCCAGGCATACATAGGGTGTGTGGATCCCAGCGAGTTAGCAAACTCTCTCTCTCCCCCACATCCACCTCTCAGGAGCCTACACCAAGCCAGAGTCTTGGGAAGAGCATCACCAGGCTGTATGGGATCGGCAGGGAAGCATGCTGGGAGGTGCAGCCCATCTGAAGGAGTTTGAAAGACACCCTAGAAATTACAGTGGTATGGTAAAAACATAATTGCCATAAACTAGGCAGCAATTGTTCCCGTTTGTTCCTGATAAGAAAAATGGTGTCCCAGAGAGAGTTATTGCCTTGAGATTGGCCAGGACTCAGATGGGGCTGGTTCTAGGCACCAGGCTCACCAAGGCTGCCCATCTTCCTATGAGTTACATTCTATCAAGGGTTGTATCAGGATCTATTTCAAGATGCCCAGGTGACAGTTCTGGAAGCATCTTCCTTAACATGGATCCCTTCTGAAAGGACTAAATTGGGATACTGTATCGTCAGGGCCGTGTTCGGCTGTAAACAATCAGAGGGCGAATGTTATATAAACAGAAAGGCATGCTGGGAAGGTGCCTACGAAGCTCTGGGACAGATGTTCTCGGCCGCACCACTGGGCCATTGTATCTGTGGCTCGGGTCCTCCTGTGTGTGGGGGGGGTGGGGGGGGCAGGTCCCAAGACAGCTGAGTGTATGCCTGATGCAGCCAACAACTGCTGTTGGCTCCAAGAAAATGCTAGAAATTGCTTCTCAAAGTCTCCTCAAAAGAAGTCATTGGCAGGTTGGTCAAGAGTGGCTGAGTTCTCAGCAAGGGAGGTTCATGGGTATGTAGGCCATGGCACTGCAGAAGTAGTCACACTGGCCACTCCAGGACTGGCTCAGTAAAGCCTGGTCACCACATGGTCCCGTTTTCTCCTCTGGGACCTGTAAGCGTTCATGTTACTGAACACACGTGACTGCTTCTGCTCCAGGTCTCTGTCCTGGAGTCCCCTGTATGATCTCACCAAGGACAAAGGGCTGCTTAGAACGAGAAATGGGTCCCCCACTTGAACTGATTTCCCCTTTAACTACTGGACTCGGTGTTGGGGCAAGAGAGGTGTCCCCCCCCCCCCCCGCTCCTGGCAAAGGAGTTGGAAAGGCTACAAGCTCTGACTTGACCATTACCACTGCCAAAGACAATATTCCGGATGGCCTACATGTGGAGATGTCTGCCAGAGAGCTCACTCCTTGGCCGGAGTCTCTCTGCTGGAGCTCAGAGGAGCCTGGGAAGAGCTGAGTGAGAGCCAGTGCTGGGCCACCTCAGATTCCTCATCTACAGTTTTTACTTATGCCGTCAGTGTGTGACATGGGCACAGCTGGTGCACGGCAGGACATCCACCGATGAGTGGACTGGCCCATGCCAGGCCCCGCTACTCCAGATCTGCCAGCAGAAGCCTTCTTCATGAGCTTGGGGTTATAAAAGACCAGTCAATCTCAGGGAAACTACAATCCTCTTTAATAGGAGATTGGTTTTAAAGTCTGGAGAGAAGCTTCATAGAGAGTAAGAATAAGATGGCATGGTGGCTCATGCCTTTGATTCCAGGACACATGTGGTTCTCTGAGAGTTTGAGACCAGCTTGGTCTACATAGTGAGTTCCCAGCCAGCCAAGGATCCTATCTCAAAATAAACAAGGAGTGGGAAGGAGAGAGAGAGAGAAGAGAGTGAGAGAGAGAGAGAGAGAGAGAGAGAGAGAGAGAGAGAGAGAGAGAACTGCCCAGGAAAAAGATGTTGGGGAGAGGCCAGAGGCTGGACCAAATCCCCAGTTGGTCTCCCTGAAGAGTCTCAGACCAATCCGGAGAACAAAGGAAAGGTCTGAATTCTTACCACTTTTTAGGGGTGGCAAGAAGTTTCACATTTTGTGATTTAGTTCAGCATAGGGTACATCACACGGAACATGGAAGAGCCTGGTACTGGTTAGGATTGTAGATCAAGAGCTGCTGTTATATGCCACAACAAAGCAACTTCTTAACTCTGTCCCAACGACAAGTGTGGAGGGACATGGTGGATTTCTTTAAGCCACAGAATCAGGTTTAAACATGAAATCCATTTCTAGTGCCAGGGAGTGGGTTTGGGTGGAGTCTGGTCTAACGTGGTGGTATTCCACTCCATAAGACAACATCCTACGGTTGGACTTTGTGTCCAACACAGGTCACGGTCACAGTGAGGGTCACTGGAAGAACTAGGTGTAACCTGTGGGGTTGGCAGTGGGGGTAAGACAAGAAGTCAGAAAGGTCAGTAACTCTGGAAATAAGACAGTTCTTTCAAAAACTAACTGCATAACTTTTAAAATTATGCAATGTCAAAACGTGAAAATTGGGTCATTCTGAATACGTTTTGATGATATAGTGGGTGGGTTGAGTATCTCTTACCCTGAAAACCTGGACAAAATACAGAATTAATTTTCTAAAGTGCATTAAAGATTTAGGAAAAAGGAAGAGAGTATTTAATCCTTGAAATGCAAGCCAAGAACGGTTAGCACGAGGGAGTTTGCCAGAAGAGATGAACTTGAATTTCATGACTTCCTGATGGCAATGGACAGAAGTCCTAGCTCATGAATGGCCCAGATTTCTACAGGAGTCCCTGATTGTGCCAAACTTGACTTAAAGGCTAGACTGAAAAGAAATCTGCCCTTCCCAATGAGGAACGAGTAAAAGCAGCTGCCCTGGACCTCAGTTCAGAGGACACAGACAATGAAGCCCATAAGCAGAAGCCCAGATTCGCAAGATCTACCCTTAGCTCACAAGATGAGGGGAGATAGGCAAAGAACCCAATGAGTTTCCATGCAGGGTCTAGTCTTAGCTCACAAGGTCAGGGAAGATAGGCAATGAATCCAGTGAGTCTTCATGCAGGGTCTAGCCTTCGCTTATAAGATCAGGGTGGCCTAAAACCCCCAAGCTGGAAGTTTAATTTCCAATGATGCTCTTGGATACTAGGCAATGGAAGGCAGCTCCCCACCTTGTGCTGAGGTTTGTGCTAGCTCTCCGAGAACTTTACCAGTGAGCCCGTGTGTTCTCTCACTGCAGTATGCTCACACTGTTACACTCTTTTCTGTTTCTTTAAAAGCCTGGTCTCCATGCTAGCCCAGGTGGCCTTGAATTTATGGATCTCCTGCCTCAGCCTCCTGAGTTCTGGGATTGTATGCGTGAACCACCATACACGGTTCGTACTCTATTACATGTTTGCTGTGTATAATGGTTTTTTTAAAATGGCTATCCTGAGTGCTCTAGAAATATAGAACAGTTTTTACATCATCCATTTCACAAATCATCAGAGGACCCACAACTTCAGACTATGCAAAACTTTCAGTTTCTCCCACTGTAATGGTCTTACGGTGTGGCACATCAGGAATCCTACAAGGTCCATCACACTGCCAACCCTTGGACCCATGGCCCCATAACTCTGCTCTCCATGTTTCCTGGTTTCCTTCTTCCCTTGCACGTATGGCCCCTGTCCCTAACAGGACGCTTTCAGGCAGACCCTTTATTGTGGTTTGAGTGTGAAGTGTCCCCTGTGAGCTCATGTGTTTGGACATTTGGTCCCCAGCTGGTGGTGCTGTTTGGGAAGGTCCTGGGACCTTTAGGATGTGGAGCCTCACTAGGGGAGGTGAATCACTGGGTGTGGGCCTGGAGCTTTTATAGTGGGGTCTCACTTCTGTTCAGTCTCTGATTCCAGACTGAGAATGCAAGGCAGGAATCAAACTCAGGTCACATTTACGTGGCAAGCATCTCTTCAATGCTGAAGATGATGAGCTGAGCCATCTTTTCAATCCGAGGGCAGGATTCTTAAGAGAGCTGGAATAGGGTAGATGATAGACAGATGGTGGATAGATGAACAGATAGATAGATGGGGAGACCTGGAGTGGGGGTGAGGTCACGCAGTTTTGGGGGCCTGAGAGGAGCAATGATATTCCCACCATACGGAGCCTACCAATAAATACTGAAGATTTTGTTTTGCTTTGGTTTTAGTTACTGAAAAATTTCTTAGACCTGCTATTTCCCTCTCTCTTGGTCATGGTCCCTTTTTGTTCTCCTGGTTCCTGTGATTATTCCGGATATATACTCACACCTGAAGATCTGGATCTAGAAGCTACAGCTGAGAGACTATGCGATATTTGTCTTTCTTTTTCCCCTTACTCCATACAGCATTTTCTAGTTTCATTCATTCATCTGCAAATTTTATGTTATTTTTCTTTGCAGCTGAATAGTATTCCATAGTGTCTATGCACCCCATTTTCATATCTATTTGTCAGCCGAAAGTATCTATGTTGTTGGCATTTTCTAGCTGTTGTTAACACAGCAACAATGAACACGGCCGAACATCTGTGGAGCGGATTATGGAGTCCTTTGGGTATATACTGGATCATATAATAGATTTATCTTGACTTTTATAAAACTTATCCACATGGATTTCCAGAGTGGCTGGATGAGTTTGCAACACACCAACAGTGGACGAGGGTTCCTCTTTCCTCACACTGTCTTCAACAGATGACAAGGGTTTCTCTCTCCTCACATTGTAGTGAAGAGGCCAGAAGCCTGCTTTTTGTCCTGCCCGGCTTTTTGTCCTGCCCGGCTCCTGCATGGTTAGCTTTACACCTGAAATAACAACACACAAACTGTATTCATATAAACACTGCCTGGCCCATTATATCTAGCCTCTTCTTGGCTAACTCTTATATCTTGCTTAACCCATTTCTATTAATGTGTGTAGCACCACAAGGTGGTGTCTTACCAGGAAAGATTCAGCATGTCTGACCTGGCGGCTGGCTCCATCGCATCTGACCAGAGAGGAGAGGCATGGCGATTGCCTCACTTCCTCTCAGCATTCTGTTCTGTTTGCTCTGCCTACCTAATTTTCTGTCTTATTAAAGGGTCAAGGCAGTTCCTTTATTAACCAGTGAAATCAACACAAAACAGAAGACCCTTCCGCATCATCACATCATTTCCAGCAGTGGACGTGGGTCCTTCCTTCCTCACACTGTCTGCAGTCTTTGGTGTTGGGTGTTTTGCTGACCTTTGTCACTCTGGCTGTGGTGAGATGAAACTTCAGAGTTATTTTGATTTGCATTGTTTTGATTGCTAGAAACTGAACATTTTTGATATATTTCTTAGACATTTTTTACTTCTTTTGAGAAAACTCTCTGTTCAGATCCACAGCCCAGTTTTTGAATTGGCTGTTTGGTTTGTTTATTCCTTTTTTTTTTAGTTCTTTATTCATTCTGGATATTAAACCTGTCATATATTTATCTGGCAAAGGTCCTCTCCCATTATGTGTGTTTCCTCTTCACTTGATTGATTGTTTCTGTAGCTGTGCAAAAGCTTTTTAGTTTTATAATGCCCCTCTTGTCAATTGTTGGCTTCAATCTCTGGACAAATGGAGTCCTAGTCAGAAAGTCCTTTCCGACAGCTATACCCTGTAGGCACTGCCTGCATTTTTTTCTATCATTTTCTATGTTTTAGGTTTCACACTTTTGTTGACATCAGAAGATGCCATTCAGGCTTCCAGGGAAGGGAAGCAACCAATTGTCCCACACAGTTACGATGCCCATAAACTGAAACAAAGACCAACATGACATAGTATCCTAAAAGTGAAATATTGGCATGTGTACCTTGGTGATAACTAACAGCTCTCTAATTGGATGTATGGCTCATTCAACAAGATGGATATTATGGCTGGTACTGAAAAGCTAGCCAACACTTGGGGCTAGTGAGGTCACAGGGAACCTACAAGACCCACTTAACTAAAACTAGTATAATATATTTATATTAAAATATTTATCCTTATACCCACAAATATAGTTCTCACTCCTCATCAAAGAAATGCTCCCTTGCAACAGATAGAGACCATTGTTGTACAGAGGCTGCTTGTTTGTTCCAGACTGCCCAGAACCAAAATAATCACACAGAAACTGTATTAATTACAACACTGCTTGACCTATTAGCTTATGCACATTTATAGCTCACTCTTAAATCTTAAATTAACCCATTTTTATTATTTTATATTTTACCATGAGGCTTGTGGCCTACTGGCAAGGTTCTGGCTAGCAGCTTGCATCTTTCTCCTCTGGCGGCTCGATGGCATCTCTCAACTCCTCCTGTCTTCTCCCAGCATTCATTTTAGTTTTCCCCAACTAGCTCTACTCTTTTGCTCTATCACAGGCCAAGACAGTTTCTTTATTAACCAATGGTATTCACAGCATACAGAGGGGAATCCCACACCAGACCATTACAGAAAATTACAACTGATCAAAATGCAGAAAGCAAGTGACCATGTGGTGCCCAGCCCCAGCTGGTACATCGACAACACAATTTCTGCACCTAAGGTTCAGGAATCATAGCAGAAGAGGGAGCAGAAAGACTGTAAGAGCCAGAGGAACAAGAAATTTGCTGTGAGAGTGTGTCTCCTCGAAATGTCAGAGAAGCTACACCTATGGAGTCTCATAATTGTTACCTAAACAAGACCTAAACTTGGTCAACATCAATTGACAAACTAACATGGAGGGGGTATATCCAGAAAACTCTATCCTAGACAAAGAACTGCAGTCCACTAGGGAATATAAGAGTGAGAGAAATAGTCTTCCCTAGGGAAGAAGCTACAGATTGGCTACTAATCCCAAGTAGACTAAAATCACATATATTTAAGTAACATAATATGGACTGTACTGGCTATAAGCGTATATTTAGGAATGTGTGTAACAACAAAGAAACAGAGGCCCCAAATTTGAGACAGACCAGTGGAAGAGGAGTGCATGGGATCATTTATCACGAGAGGGCTTATTCTAACCTTTGAATGTGGGAGGTCTTTTATCATGGAGGTATGTTGGATTTTGTGAAAGGTCTTTTCTGCATAATGATCATATGATTTCTATATTGAGTCTATTCATGTGATGGGTAAAATTTATTAATATATGAACGTTGAACCATGCATGTATTTCTAGAATGATACTAAGTTGGTCATATTCTTTTTTATATAATTTTGAGTTCAGTTTGCCTATATTTTATTGAGAGTTTTTGTATCTGGGTACATCAGGGAGATTGACCTGCAATCTTCTTTCTTGTTGTTTATTTTTGTTTCTATATCAAGGTTATACTGGATTCATAAAATGAGTTTGAATCTTCCTTTCTTTTCTATTTTATGCAAGAACCTGAGTAGCATTGATGCCGGTTGTTCCCTGAACTGCTAGGAGAACGCCACAGTGAATCTGTCTGGTCCTGAGTTTATTTTTTAATAGAAAGGCTTTTTTGGTGTAGGAGGTTCTTCTGTTCATGTGTTGCTTTCATTGGTTAATGAATAAAGAAACTGCTTTGGGCCTGATAGAGCAGAACTTAGGTAGGTGGAGAAGACAGAACTGAATGCTGGGAAGAATGGCAGAGAGAGAGAGAGACACCATGGATCTTCTGCCTGAGATGGACGCTGGTTAGAATCTTGCCAGTAAGCCATAGTCACATGGTGTTACACAGATGAATAGAAATGGGTTGAATTAAGATGTAAGAATTAGCCACTAAGAAACTAGAGCTAATGGGCCAAGCAGTGTTTTAATGAATACAGTTTCTGTGTGGTTATTTTGGGTGTAAGCTAGCTGGGAGGCTGGAACAAACAAGGGACCCTCTCCTTGCAACACTTTTTATTATTGCTTCAATTGTTGCTGGCTATGGCTGTTTTAAGCTATTGACTTCATTCTGGTTTAATTTTGGTTATGTTGTATGCATCTAGAAATTCATCCATTTCTTTTAGATTTTCCAACTTAACGGTATAGAGGTTTTAAAAGTATGTCCTTATGATTTTTTGAATTTCATTGGTATTCATTATAATCTCACTTTTTTATTTCTAATTTTATTATTTTGTGTCTTCTCTCTTTCTTTTGATTAATTTGGCTAAAAGGTTTGTTTATCTTGTCAAAAAACAACCTCAGTTTCATCGATTCTTTGTATTTTTAAATTTTGTATGTTTATGGGGCTATTGTTTTTTCCCCTCTGCAGCCATGGGGCAGGATGGGTACTATCAGTGTTGCTCAGGCTCAGTAAAGGGCTGGTTAAGAAAACATGGATGTGCATTTATCACTTTCTATAGCACTTTTGATACTGCTGGCTTCAGTCTGCTGCCCTGTCTGGAGTAGCTGGAGCTAGCTGGTTGGTGGGGCCCCTGTGGGATGGTGCCCATATGGAGCCAGAGGCCAAGCTGGTCAAGAGGCTCAAAGAAGCAGGGAAACTGGGGAAGCTGCCGAAACTCCCTGCTAGTGGTCAGACGCAAGATCCTTTCTCTCCTGGGAAGAACAGACTGTGTTCTTCACACACAGATTAGCAATGTCCCAAATACTGCCTGTCCCAATCTCCATTAGGGCCTAGGGACAAAAATCAGGCCATTGGGGCTTCTGTCCTGCTCCTACACTTATCTCGCTTGCTCTGGCTTCCACTGCTACCCTGTAAAGTACAGAGAAAGATCTTATGATCCAGGCTCATGGTACCAGTGCCCACAGACTTATGTCTCCCTCTTAGCGCTCACTAAAATCGAGAGGCAAGGTTTGGAGGACTTTCTGCCCAAGGCTCTCCACTGCCTGATTCCTGCTTGCCACAGTAGAATAGAGCACTGTTGTCTGTCTCCCTTGGGGGCTGGGTGCCCCAGGCCAGGCGTAGACCGGGGGATATTTTGTATATGCTTCTTCCCACCATTTGATACATTTTTCTTCACTCAGTGGTCTCTTTGAAGAGATGCAAGCTTCTAGTGACAGCTATGGTGTCTATTCTCGGGAGTCGGAGTGGAGCCCAGCATACAGACCATGGACCTTGTGAGTCTGTGTCATAAGGTAGCTAGGCTGGGTGATAAAAGACACTCTGCTAAGGACTTTGTGATTAATATGAATAGCCCAATTATGACCTACAAGGTGCACATGTTACCATCTTGCTGTCACAGGCCTGCTGGGAAAGGAAGAAAGTACTAAGTTTAGTGCCCCACAAAAGGCAGGTCCCTGTAGACTTCATATGGCAGGAAAGAGAAGACAATGTGAAGGACGTGGGCACGTCTTGCAAGCCAGCAAAGTTTGGGCTAGCGTTTCATCATCCGGGCTACTGCTCCTGGCTGTGCCGAGCTCCATGCTGCCCACACCCCACACTTTTCAGAGCCTCTTTGGCTAAGGAGAGGGTGGGGGTGGGAACAAGCCACTTCTCATTTTCTTGAACAAGCCCAAGGAGAAACAGAGCATGGGTTTCTGAGAGTCTCATAATTAAATGAATTAAAATGTTTTCCTTCATGGTGACTTTGCCAACGCCCATCCACCCCTCTTTGGCCCTGTTCCCAGAGAATGGTGGAGCGGGGAGGATGCGGAGTGACATGTTGGCTCCAAGGGGTGAGCACGGTGCCTCCAGAGCAATTAGCTTATGCATCATCATTTTGGGGAGAGATTTATGGCTAGCCCTCAGAGCATTCCAGCCCAGACCTTCTCAGCCCAGACCTTTGTGCTGGAGACGTTCCTGGAAGCGGAAGCTTGGTATTAATTCCAATCACAGTCAGATGGGAGCCCATTCATAAGATAACTGTCCACAGGCTTCTCTCCTGTCACTCTCGCCTGACCTTGGGCCACTAGCGCTGTCAAAGAGGAAAGCACTGGGCTCAACTGCAGCCTTCCCGGCAAGCCTAAGTGGCAACAGGAAGGCACATAGACGGATGCGATGTGACAGCCTAATGGTTGAGCATCCCTAGTCTGGGTGTCATCCTCAGTACCCTCTTCCCATTCTTCTGGCAAGGAGGTCATAACGCAGAAGGAATGATGCCTGAGGTCTAGAGTCTGTCTCCCAGGCCCTACGGGCACCCTTTGACCTCGTTTCTGAGGTGGTCCCTCTTGTTCTAGAGCTTCAGTCCATTCCCAGATAAGCAAGAAGCTTGATCACTCAAGCTTCCGAAGCCAGGTAGCTGGGACGCCAACCCCCACTCTATGCCACACCATGGTCTCCTTCTGACCAGACTCCCTGATGAGCTTGGCTGTCAGGAACCTGTATACGTCCATTAGAATGTCTGCAGATGGATATAGCTCACAATGCCACAAACCCAGGGATTAACTATAAACCCTAGGAAGCAATTACCCAGGTATTGATTATGGATTAGGCTAACGACATTAGTAATTACATCTAAAGATGTGTATCAATGCACCAGCCTGTTAATGGCTTGTATGAGGTATTAAGGCTGCTAATTAGTACAAACAGCAGGTTTATCACCAGCTGGAATTTCCTGGTCCCTGGAGGAAGGACATGACCTTCCTCCCCACAGCCTGAGCTGTCTAAGGATCCAATGGCAGAGGCCTAATAGGCTGTATCCATCACACTCAGCCTCAGGTTTCCTCTCATCTGATAGACTCTCCCTGTGCAGCTATTGCCTTGCATAAGGGCCTGGGGTGGGTGACACAGCGCTGGTTGAATGGTAACCGAACTCTTGGAAGGAAAGATGGGTCTGTGGGAGGCATTCCTAAGAAGGTTGTGGTCCAGAGACAGCAGGCAAGCAGAGATCTTTAAGTTCCTGCCAGATAGGAGGAGAGATTTCAATAGAGCAACAGTCTGCATCCTTTGTAGATATATGGGAATACAATATATGATCAAGGAGCAGCAGGGTGCTGGCCCATCCGCAGTGCCAAGACTAGCTCTCAGTCAAGGGCTGAACCACTCAGGACAGGAAGGTGGGCAGAATCAGTCTTCATCTCTGGGGTCTTTAAGGACCACCTCTCTCCTTCTTGGCCCTGTTTGTTTTTCTCAGAGACACCCTTGAAAGACTGGGGCCTGGAGCACCTCTGCTCGCTGAGCCCCCACCCCCACCCCCGGTCAGCCATGTCAGAAGGTTAAAGACCATCTTTGTGCTCAATAAACAGTGTCAGTGAAGATCGACTTCGGTAAGAGTTACCATATTTCTAGTGATCTTATCAAAGTTCTATGGTTATTTGTTTGATTTTTTTTAAGTCCCTGGACTTTCTATATAGTTTTGGTATTACAGGATTCTGGTTACTTATGTGTCTTTAGTATCTTTTAAATTGTGCACCTGTGGGGGCGGGGGGGGGGGGGTTTGCATGTGAGTGCAGTGCCCATAGAGGCCGGAAGAGCAATGGATCCCCTGGAGACGGCCTTACAGGGAGCTGTGAGCCACTCAGCACGAGCGCTGTGGGAACCGAACTTGGATCTACGAGAGCGGTACATGTTCTTTGCCACTCAGCCGTCTCTCCAGCCCTTTTTATTAGTAGAATCCTTTCCTCGTGATATTTCTTTTTAATTTACTGTATTTTAATTACATCCTGAGCACACGAATACATTTTTGTCAAGAACTCAGACCTTATAGATAAAGTCTAGTCCCTCTTTCCCACATCCTTACAGTTCAGGCAGGCTTCTGGGCTCCTTGTGGCTTCGTGACTACACAGGCTGTATACTCACAGAAATGGAGAAGGTTACGAGGGAGCATCTCACTTATATGATGTCACCCAGCCCGACGAGTCATCTCTTAGTGATTTGGCTGGTGCTGATCAGACACCATGCATAATGTGCTATGAGTTGTACAAGGAGACAGGTGGGGGTCACATCTGCATGCGGGGGTACAGATGTGTGTGGATGGCATGTGATAGCCAACTCTCCTTAGAGACATCTGTCAACAATGGAAAAGGGGATGGGCAGGCTCTTTATCTTCCTACTGTCCTAAGCCTCAGGTGCTGCTTTGCTGAGGTCAGACACGGAGCTTCCACCTGTGGCCTCAGACTGGGTGCAGCTAGGGTTTTGGAGGCTCCCTATTGGTTCTCTCCTTGGCTTCCACCAGTCCAACAGAGAAATCGGTGGAAAGGAAAGGTATCTAAGCGTTTGGCCCAATGCAGAGAGAGGACCAAGAAAGCCTTTTTCAAATGCTCCTTGACTAGTGACATCAGCGGATGATATCACCAGACCCTGCAGGTGGAGGGTGTGAGAAGTTCTAATAGCTCCAAGGTGGGGGTAGTGACAATGGCGTCAACAGTGGGGTCTGTGCCAGGAATGCTCACACTGAAATCTAGACAGCACAGAAAGGATGAACTCTATGTGGCTGTTTGATGTTGCATACCCAGCCCCATGCTCAGGGACATTGTGTGCTCTGGTCAGGCAGCATGTAACATAGCAAAAAGGCAGTGACCATGGTTTACTTTTGTGACAGGTGTCCATCTGACATCTGATTGTGTCACCTTCCTACTCCTGCAGAGAAGGGCTGAATCTCTGTCCATAGTGGTCTTGAATGCAAAGCCTGCTGATCAAGCGAGGTGCCCAGCTTCACACTCAGGCCTGGTCATAGACTCCTGTCTGTAGGAGGAGGCTGGCTACTTGTTCTTCCTGGCCACTTGGCTAGCTTAGCCCCAAAATAACCACACAGAAACTGTATTAATTAAATCACTGCTTGGCTATTAGCTCTAACTTCTTATTGGCTACTCTTACATCTTAGTTTAATCCATTTCTAGTAATCTGTGGCTTACTGGATAAAATTCCCAGCATCTGTCGCTGGTGGTGGCTCCATGGCTTTTCTTTGACTTTGCCTTCTTCCTCCCAGCATTCAGCTTAGTCTTCTCCGCCTACCTAAGTTCTACCCTATCAGGTGAAGGCGGTTTCTTTATTCATTAACCAATAAATCAACATATAGACAGAAGGACCTCTCACACCACCTGGCCTAGGACATTTTCTTTTTCCTCAAAGCAAACGGCAGTCACCACAGCCTTCAGGATAGCATGTGAGAACTAAGGCAACTCTGCAAGAGGTGTCGAAGCCAAGGACAGAGCAGATCACTGGAGGCAGGTATCATACCAGCAGGAGCAACTCTCAGGGTGTCTAGCTGACTGTGGGTAGAGTCGGGCCCTCAGAGAACATCACCAACGGAAACTGGGCACTGGCTTCTTCATAGTGGTCCATTGCAGGCTCTGCCACAGGCCCCACTCCCCATAGAGACAATGTCCAGGCTCACTCTAGGCCCTGCTCCCTGGAGTTCTACACTCGGGGGCCACATCTCTTGCTCTCTCACCAGTCTGTTTCCACCTCATGAACTTGTCCTTCTTTGGCCTTTAGAAATAGAGAAGTGGCAGACTGTGAACCAGGACCCTAGGTGCAGCCGTGAGTTAAATAGCTTGGGACCAGAGGCGCACCTAGGATCAAATGGTAGAACAGGAGACCAGACATTGGGAGCCAGCAGGTGTCTTTACCTCCTGGAGAGAAGAGGCTCAAGATTAGTATTCAAGAAGGGCATGGAGGCACACATCTGCAACTCCTAGCACTTGAGAGGCTGAGGCAAGAGAATCAAGACTTCAAGACCAACCTTGACTCTATAAGAAGCTCAATGGGCTACGGAATGGGCTACTTGTGAGACCCTGTCTGAAAACAAGCAAAATTAGCATCTGAGTGGTGGAGAGCATTCCTCTTAGATCGCACACAGCTTGTGGGAGGTGTCAGCCTCAGGGACTGAGGGCACCTAGCACTCAGTAAACCGCCAAAGGACTGCAGCTCCAAACCCCTGAGGAGCTAGAGCCCCGGTGTGGCTGAGATAGAGCAGCCTGCAGCTGCTCCCCTACAAGAAAAGGAGATTGAGCCAAAGGAAAGGAAAGGTACCTTGGAATCTCAGCCAGGCCAGCAGGGCCTATATAGTGCAGGAGCCGACGGAGCTGAGGCCTGCCCGCCATCTGCTTGGTCACCTTGCTCCCATAATGTTCCTACAGGCAGGAAGCTCTGATCACAAAGATCGTACCCTGACTGCCGACCAGCCACTTCACTGGCATTCCAATAGCCACTGGCACGGAGCAGGCTCTGGGGGCCCGTTGTGGGGACCAACCACAGCACCCACTCAGAGTTGTCCCACCTTCCAGGCCATCCTTGAACTGCCTTGACTCCGGTTTACATGCGCAGTACCGGTAGAGAAACGTTCCATATTTCCTTCACACACTGATAACTTTTCTGGAATTCTAGCTTTGGTGAACTGGATAAAAGATTCTGAGGCGTTCTGCAGCCTCTCTTGAGTGGATCCCTGACTCAGCTACCACCATGCCTTCTTGGACCTGCCTCTCAGGCCCAGGCAAGACACCCTGTTTCTACTGCCATTCTTCCACCTGCCATTTCAAGACATAGGCCTAGCTTCGTGTGGACCTGAGTTCTCCAAAGGAAGGTGGCTTCCTTCCACCTGGCCAGCAAACCACATTGTCCCTCACAGAGGCCTGCAACCTGTTACTCATTCTTCACACACCTATGTCTCGACTCCGGGCTGTGCTCCCCTACAGGGGCGTTCATTTTAATTCCATCCCAGCATTCTACCTTCTTTTTTTTTTTTTCTTAATTTTATCAATAGTTTTATTTTTAGGAAACAGGTATAAGAAGGAAGTTAAAAACTTTTACATTTCATTTTTTTCATGTATTTTTTTAATTTTTTTATTTTTTTATTGAGAAAAGGAAAAAAAAAGTTTCTGCCTCCTCCCAGCCTCCCATTTCCC
>NW_026067943.1:8097085-8135983 GCF_014885135.2 Alexandromys fortis
TAAAAAACAATGACTTCTCGAATTTTGCATGCAAATGGATGGAAATAGAAAACACTATCCTGAGCGAGGTAACCCAGACCCAAAAAGATGAACATGGGGTGTACTCACTCATAATTGGTTTCTAGCCATAAATAAAGGTCACGGAGTATATACCTGGTGAACCTAAAGAAGCTAAATAAGAAGGTGAACCCAAGGAAAATCATATAGTTATCCTCTTGGCTATGGGAAGTAGACAAAATTGCCGGGGAGAAAATTGAGATCTTGGGGGTGGGGTGGGGTGGGGATAAGGGGGGACGGGGAGAGAAAAGTGAGAAGGGGAGGATTGGGGGAACTTGGGGAAACAGGATGATTGGGTTAAAGGAATGCATTCTACCTTCTAAAGAACCAAGGTCATCCCCGATCAGGGCAATTCATTCCCTGGGCAAGTATTTTCAGGCCAGTGTTGGACAAACTTAACTTCCAGACCCTACGCCCACTCAGGGGCTGGTCTGCGCGTTTCTCCAAGTGATGACAATGTCACTTCAGAGGCTTCTGAGAGCATCGCCTACCATCAGGACACACGCCCACTTCGAGCCACCAGCTGCTGCTGCACACCCTCCTCATGGACCCATATAGGGAGAAGGTCTGAAAGGGTGTATCCCAATTGCTCTTTCCCCAGGTGGGGCTTCGGCCTGGTGTCAGTGGACATGGAAGAGACTGTCTTCTGAACACCCCAGGTTGAGGATGGTAGCCTTCCAACAGAGCCACCTGCCACAGCTGGACAGACTGATGTAAGGAAGGTGGAAACACTCTGTTCCTGGCCTTGGCTGCCCAGCAGAGGAGGATTGAGAAATGTGTCTGGCACTGAGGATGCAGGAGAATGCATAAGTAGCCAGCTCACTTACTGGAAGCAAAATGATCTAATCCGCCAAGCCAGCCTGAATCTTAATGGGAAGACCAGGCAGCAAGGATGGGAAGACTGGAAAGAGACCTTCTCTGTGCCCAGGGTAGAAGCTTGGCGGTGGCCAACTCCTGTGGCCATCTGCCACTTGTCCTGCCTGGGTCCTTCCAAAACAGTGGTGCTTCTGAAAATGTCACTCTGTAACCTAGGAGCTCTCCTGTAGGACTAAAACACATGCAGACAAGGAGCAGGACTTTCGGGAGCCACTGAGTGGGCCTGGCCCTCTCCCTCTCCCTCTCCCGCCTGCTGTCTTCTGTTAAAGTTTCATTGACCCCAAATACACTATGTATTTTACAGACATTTTTTCCTTGCTGTGGCAATAACACATATTTGTCCCCAATAAATAAATAACCCCCCCCTTCAGTCCACATACAGAACTTGTATTTGATGGACCTGTACCACAGTAAACCACACAGTGCACAAGAACCACCCAAAGCTTCTCAGCAGCCCAGATGCCTTCTCTTATTTTCTCTCATTTAAATGTTAACTCACAAACACAGTTTTCTATATAGTATAGGCTGGCCTCAAACTCACCATCCTCCTGAGTGCTGGGATTACCAGTATGTAATGTTCAACTTGTGTTCTACGTTTCTGATAAGTTCCAAGGTGATGACTTGGAGTAGCGAGATCTTGCTAGGTGTTTTTTCAGGTACATGTATTTGTTTTTATTCTAATATGTCTCTATAAAATACATGTTTTTTTTAATGACCTGACTCCATTCAATTACTTGTTGTGACTCCCTTCATCCACATTCAAAATGTACTTCACACCAGGGATGGTGGTATATGCTTTTGGTGCTTACTTTTAATCCCAGCACGCAGGAGGGAGAGGCAGGTAGAGTTCAAAACCAGCCTGGTCTACAGAGTGAGTTCCAGGACACTCAGGGTTACACAGAGAAACCCTGACTCTCTCACACATACACAAAAACCCAATAAAGTATACATACACTTCAGGAATTGGAGAGATGGCTCAGCAGTTAGGAATACTTGCTACTCTTCCAGAGAACCCCAATCAGTTCCCAGCACACACATCAGGTGACTTACCTGTCCACCACCAGATTTGACAGCTTCTATAGGCAACCACAGCATCCCTACTCATACTCATAAATAAAAATGAAATAAGTCTTTTAAAACTGTACTTCAATACTAATTGATAGCTACCCAGAATTCCATTGATTCTAAATTCTAATATTTATTTAACTAATCCTTTATTATTGGACATAAGTTGTTTTCAATTTTTTCTATTATAAACAGCCTTAGCAAAGCTAAACGTTTTGCTGTTCACGCTGTGTGCATGTGTGCATACGCCTGTGCAGGCACCAAGTCAGAAGTTGGCTCTGGAGTTGATTCTCTCCTTATGCCATGAGGGTTCCAGGCATTGAACTCAAACCAGCTGGCTTGACCGCAAGCACCTTATATGCTGGGCTGTCTTGCCAGCCCAAAGCTAAATTTTAGTCTCGATCTTTAATTACTTCTTCAGAAATTTAATAAATAAAATTAAATACATGTAAGCTTAAAGCTTCATAGGCACATTATTAAACTTCTTTCCAAAAATGTCTATCAGCTAACACAGTTGCCAACAATGACCCAGTCACTCTTGTTAAAACAGTTCTCCAGGGAATAAAACCAAATGGCCTTGCCACTTCAGGAATGGTATGCATTTTCCTAATTTAAAAAAAAAAGCACAGGATCTTACTCCTTCACTTATTACACAGCCACTTATACTTCCTGTACAATGAGCCATCACTATGGGCACTCAAGAGGGCAAACACAATCCCACTGAAGTCAGTCAAGAAAAGAACAAAGAGTGCATAAAAATGGGCTGTTTGCCAGATTTTCTCCACATACTCTTAGGTCTCTATAGAGTGAGTCCCGAGAACTCCCTGCTGCTGTAATTCACTGATGAAGAACCTGAAGACAGATGGCAAAGTGACCCGCCTGGTAATTGGCAGGTGGTCCGAGCGGCTCACCTCCTTCTCCGCTCTCATTTCTACCACATGTGGTTGGTACCTCTCTCAGATGGACATCCATCTCTTCTGATGTCTTCTGTCCACGGAACCCAAGGCTGCCCAAGGGTCCAAGAGGGAGGTTACATGAGGAAGGGGGCCTGCACAGGAGGGGTCTGGAATGGTCTGAGCTGCGGTAGTTAGCTGGAAACATGCAGCTTGTAGATGGTGCCAGTCCAAGTATGTCCAAGAGGCCTCTGGGTGGGACAGAGTGAGTCAGACTGTGATAGGCTCGGATGCACTTGGCTTCTCTACCCTGAATGCCTCGTGGGTTGCGTGAGCCCAGAAGGGATGTGGACACATTCTCACATGTATGAATCCATTCTCAAAATCTGTGTAAGTGAGGAAGGGGCTGCTGATGGGGCAGCAAGCCTCTTAAAGATGCTGAATTTAGGACTGAACTGGGATAGCCACAAAGGGATGTGAGAAGAGATGGCATGGAGGGACCCAAAGTACAGCCAGGAAGGGAGGGAAAGTAAAGAGGGGGAGGTGAAGAGTCATCAATCTGGGGTGTGGATTATGGGAAACTGGAAAAGCAAGTTTGTAGGTAGAAACACAAAACTTAATTTGGGACCCTGACTCCAGAATAATCCCGGACAGCCAGTAAAACATTGCTGTAGGAGCTTTGACAAGTGGGTCTGGAAAAGTGGAAAACTCAGTCTAGTTTCTGCTTCCTTAACAAAAATACCTATGTCCTGGTAGTAATAAAGAGCATCTTATTTGTTTGTACATTTTATGGTGAAGATTACAAATTAAAACCAACAAACAAGAACACAAGGCCAGTAAGATGGCTCAGCAGACAAAGGTGCTTATGGCCAAACCTGGTAAGCTAAGCTCGATTCCCAGAATCACATGGTGGAAGAAGAGAAGAGAACTCATTACCCTCCATGCACGGACACACACACACACACACAGCTAATAAGTAAACCTAAAAAGGCTTAAAAGGATACAGGTATATACAGCTTATGATTCTGGAGACTAAGTCCAAATCCTGCATCTGCTCAGTATCAACTGGGGTGATGTGGGATTCCCCTCTGTATCATTGGTTAATAAAGAAACTGTCTTGGGCCTGAGCAGAGAAGGATAGAGGTAGGTGGGAAAAACTAAGCTGAATGCTGGGAGAAAGGAGGCAGAGTCAAAGAGAAGCCATGAAACTGCCTTTGGAGACAGACATGCTGAAACTTTGCTGGTAGGCCACGACCTTGTGGTGATGCACAGATTAATAAAGATGGGTTAAATTAAGATGTAAGAGTTAGCCAATAAGAAACTAGAGCTAATGGGCCAAACAGTAACTTAAATAATATAGTTTCTGTGTGATTATTTCAGGGCTGAGCAGCCGGGAACCAACAAGTGACCTCCCTATAACACTGGGGCCTTCTGCTGCCTTGTGACATGGCAGAAGGCATGGAGAGGCAGAGAAGCAGGACAAAGAAAGCTGCTGTTTTGACATCTACTCTTATGGTAATCTGTTAACCCGTCATCCCATAGATGGATGCATGCATTTCTAAGTGCAGTGATGCCGTAACCAGCAGCCAGTCAGCATGGCTGCATTACGGACCAGTTTCCAACACATGAACTTCTAGGGAATCCTTTCAACCACAGTGTGGGTCACTTGCTTTCTGGGAGTCCCCTGTCCTTCATCTAAGCCATCTCCTCTTTGGCTTCCCTTTGCCGCTGTCCCAGTCCACTTCTGGTCTGGATTCCCCGGGGGGGGGGGGAACTGGGGAGGAGCCCCTGTGCTCCGGGTGTCAGGGGAAGCAGGAAGAAAGGAGAACTGCAAGGATGGTGCTTCCCAGAATGCACTTGGCCCCCAGGGGAAGAGCATGGGAGGAAGGAAGAACAGGAAGAGAAGGGAGATACACAGCAAGGAGCTTTGGCTCCAGTTCAAGCAGGAACATTTCCTTTTAGAGGACCCATTAAAACCGTAAATGCAGTTTCTCTCTGACCCATGATTTCATCTCCAAGAATTTATCCTCCAAAACCACTTACACAAATGCTTGAATATGCTTTAAAAATATTTCTGTTTTTTTTTTTCCTAAGAGAAAAAAAGTTAAAGACAACCCCAGGGCTTAAAGCAGCACCTGGCACGCAGTGGTTCTTTGGGAACCGTTTGTTTAATGAATGAATGAACTCAATCTCATTAGCGGGGCTATTGATCAGTTCTGGAGAGAATCCTGCTGTCATCAAAATAAGTAGACTTATTTTCAGAGTCTGTAGTATATCGTCAGGTGAAAAAAGTCCACTACCAAAAGCTTAGGGTGCACACACGCTCTTCTTTGAATTTACTCACGTGTGTACATGTGCACAGATAGGTAGACTATACCCTTGCAGTTCTACACAAGGGTTTTGCTGGGGAAATGTTCTCAGATAAAACCTGTAAAGGACTCGGGGAAGCAGGGAAGAACTGGGGAGAAGAAAGACAAGGTGAGGGTGCCTGGCTCCGTGGAGAATGTTGGTCATGGATGGCACCACAGGGCTGCCCAACCTGGAAGCCAAGGAACCAGACTGCTCCTGTGCTTTGCTGTCACTGGCTAAGGGCGGCCCTGCAGGTAGGTGTGGCATCCTGCCAGACTTTTCTGAATAACTGCCAAGGATGAGTCTCCAGAGAAAGGTGCACCAGGGACAGAATCGGGGAGTCTGCCTAACTCTCACTGTGCGTATGGGCAAGTGTGCAAGCTCTCCGGTTCACCCCCGAACGTCTGGGATATAACCCAAGCTGCCACTAAATAGTGGCCACCTCTTAAAACGGAAGCTGGTGTTGACAGAGGACAGTGGAAGAAGGAACTTTTCTATTTTACTTAATGCATTTATGTACACTGGCTGTGCCTACCTTTATAGCCTTCCTAACTTCATTTGTAATATTAAACCAGTGAGCCAGGCCAGCAAGCATGCAAGGCCCTTAGACTCCGCAAACGGCAAAGCTGCCTGTGGGGTGGAGAGTGAGGAGCCCACTGTATTGAAGGGTGTCACCAGGGAACGTCCGTGAAGACAGGTTGTGCCTCAGGCAAAAGAGGCAGGAGATTCCAAACCACTCCTTGCCTCCCGACTCACTCCCAGTGCTCAATCTCCTACTCACTATATAGTGGTTTTCTTTCTTTTGAAATGGATTAGCAAATTGGGAAAGGTAGAGACTTTAAGCCAAAGGATGTGCGTTCCTTTTCAGAAGACAAAAGCTTATACCTTCTCATAAGGAGGACAAAGAACTGTCAGGGATTATGGCTGTGCCTTGGCATCTCGCTGTACTGGTCCATCACACCTTGAACGTATGGTCTCCAGAGGGAATGGCAATCCTCTGCAGGAGGCACAGAGGAGACCTGCCCTGGGGACCTGAAAGCCCTTGCATGCTCTTCCTCTATAGACGTGTTTCCTAGGAGCCAGCCAGCCTTGCCACATCTTCCTCACCATGCCTATGAGAGCCTGGAGGAAGCCGACTACCTATGAGGCGGCTGCAGCCAAGGTGACAGGGCTGGAGCTCCACATGGCACCAGTGTCTCTGGCTGCAGTCGGGGAATCACCATTGACGCTTCCGCCTGAGCTCCCCGGGGAAAGATGGGTTTCTGAAAATGCTTGACAAATTTGGGTCAACTTGTCATTTGATGATGATGACTCGCCCACAAATGGCCCTGCAAAACCTGAAGACATAAGTCATGCCAAGGAAATGCATGGTACTGGCACAAATGAGCTGTCAGCGTGCTTGGCAGACCAGTCTCAGTCACTCTACAGGGAAGGAGTCGCTGTCCAGGAAACTCTGAGCAGCCAAGAGGAGGCAGCCAAGTGCCTCCTCTGGTGGCCGAGCATCTCCTCTAGGGAGCATGGGAAATGCGTGGAGAAGCAGAGTCCTAAGAGAAAGGAAATTCTCAAACGGGTGAATTAATACAATAAAGCAAGTATGGGTGTGGTAGCTACTGAATCCTAAACTCTAAATATCTAAATAACTGTAGGTAAGAATAGCGACAGCTGGGACCAGAAAATGTCATGTTGGACACTGAGATGCTACGGCGAAGGCCATTGGAATGACAAGCAAGCTCAGCTTAGGAAAGAAGGCTGTAGGTCCCACAGGCAGCTACGGCCTCTCCCAGATGGCTACCGAATGGGACAGTAAGCATTAAACAGACTGGAAAGAACTAAAAAGGACTTGACAGAATTCAGCTTGCCATATCTCAACTACAGATAATCGCAATTACTTCCTCCTTTGCTTTCCGTTAGGTTTTCGAGCTGTTCTGGATGTTTCTCCACGGAGTCTGCTATCCTCACACACAACCGATATCTGCCCTCTCTTCTTCCTGCTCCCCTCTTCTTCCCTCTCCATCATTTCTTTTTGATTATTTGAATATTCTTAACTGTCCTTAACCTTCCACAACTTTAAAAATCCCTAAAATCCGTGGACTCTGACAGCAGCCCAGCTCGTCCTCCCAGCTGCTTCTCCCATGTTGAGCTTTTGGAAATGCTATATTAACCTGTATCTTTACTCTCACACTCTAACCTCCGTGACCCAAAACCCCAGCAAACACCACACAGTCCTTGTTTGTCCCCCAGCACTCTGAGTTAGAGTTGCCATGGCTGTCACCTGGCTATTCTGAGGTGGGAGTAGTGGGCATGGCCAGCAGCTGTGGTTGCTCCTGCCCTCAACACAGAGGCCACCTTAGCACCTGGACCGAAAACCTAATTTCTGAGCTACAATCCTCAGCTCTCCCACAATTTGGCCTCACCAGAACATCGTGAATACTTCAACTGAAAGGACTCAACAAATAAAATAGAACCCATGGGAAAAGCCTCATGCCCAAATCCCAGTGTAGCCGTAAGAAACATGAAATACCAAGGCACCATGTTGTTGGGGATCTTATTTTAAAGTGTGTTGCTTTTGTTTATGCTGCACTTGTTTAACTCTGTGAAGCTGTGATTCTTTGCCCGTCTAACACGCCTGATGGTCTAATTAAGAGCTGAACAGCCAACAGTGAGGCAGGAGCAAGGATAGGCGGGGCTGGCAGGCAGAGAGGATAAATAGAAGGAGAAATATGGAAAGGAGGAACAACGAGAGAACAAGGAGATAACCACACTAAGAGAACTAAGGGGTAACCACAGAGCTGGACAGCAAGCCACAGAGAAAGAGCTACAGAAAAGTAGGCAGAAATAGAGAAAGAAAAAAGCCCAGAGGCAAAAGGTAGTTGGGATAATTTAAGAAAACCTGCCCAAAAAAAAAAAAAAAAAAAAGCCAAGCTAAGGTCAGACCTTCATAACTAAGACTAAGCCTCTGTGTGTAATTTCTTTGGGAGCTTGTGGGTGGGCCCCTCCAAGAGCCAGAAGAATAAAGCATCCCACAACACCATAAGTCCTCCAAAATTATTGATGCCACAGTAATATCCACCAACAAACTGGAGATCCCAAATAACGTGGAAGAGTGATTGTAAGTGCATGGAAAAAAACCAAAGAAGACAAAACCCTGAATGAATTCCAGGAAAACACAAATAGCTGAATGAATGAAGAAAGCCAACACAAAATGAAAGAGGAATTCAACAAAGGGCTGGAAATACTGAAGGAAAACCAAACTAAAGCACAGGAAATGAAAAACACACTTAGGTGAATAAAGTTATTAGGAAAGCAGGACAGAAGAGCTGACGTGAAGTGGACGAGGTGACATTCGAACAAGGACAAAGGTACTTTCAAGATATACAGCACGCTATAAAGAGACCAAATCTAAGAACCATGGCCATAAAAAGAGACACATTTCATTCAGACGGCATGGAAAACAGTTTCAACAAGGTCATGGTTTTTGTTTCTGGAAAATCAAGGAAAGAGATGCTGTTCCTGGGACAGGAGGCATCTAGGACACACCAAGTGGACAAGACTGGAACGGAACCTCCCTTGGCCTTGGTACTGATGACCTGCTGAATATACAGAGCCAAGATAGAACTTGGAATGGAGCAAAAGGGAACCACGGAGCTGTGTGTGGCGACAGAGCCCAGGTCAGCAGCATCTGTCAACAGACACTTTAAAAGAAGGAAGGGCTGGAAGGGAGGCATTGCAAACTCTGAAGGACAACTGGGCAGAGTTCTGGTAAAATAGCAGACTAGAGGCTGCCTTCGTGGGAGTCCCTGAAGGAGAGAGTCAAAAGTAAGAATAAAGAGAATTTATCCACTAGAGAGAAATTGAGAAAAAGGTATAAAGAGAATTTATCCACTAGAGAGAAATTGAAAAAAAAGGTATAAAGAGAATTTATCCACTAGAGAGAAATTGAGAAAAAGGTTTTGGGAATCTATGAAAGAATTCAAAAACATAAATATAAAATTTGTAAAAGGAGAGAAAAATGAGGTATATGGATGTGGAAAACACCATGGCGGGTGGATTCCTGCCCACAGACCAGCCCTGCTACAAAGCACAGGGTGCTACAAAGCACAGGGTGCATGTCTGGAGCCCTGAGTATCAGGACTCTACGCGCATGGCCATAGAGGAAAGTGCTGGGTAACACTTCTCCAGCTGGGCCCAAATCAGAGGCAGAGCCTTCTCCAGCAGGGCTTGCGTCAGCACAAGACAAGAAACACAGAGATCTGAAGCTGAGTGCTTCAGTGTCTGGGATACCTTACCCTGCCATAACCCAGAGAAAAACTTGCTGGCCAAGGCACCGCAAGAATGGACCCTCCTGCAAGCAGAGAGTTTGGGACCCCAAAAGCAAAGGATAGCATTCAGCAGCTGCACACACAGTCCCACAGAGGGGTAAGAGACCCCAGAGTCGTTAGACTCTCATGACACATCCCCTCACCCTCATTTGTGCCCTGTGGAGGGAGAACCACAGGAAGTACAGGGCAAGATGGGAAACCTATTGTTTCTCCCTGATCAAAGCAACGGACCCCAGACACACAAACTGTGGACAATGGTAAGGAAAGCTGAGGCACTGTCTGAGGAGGTATGAGATACTCGATGTGGCGTCCTATAGACAGAACTCAGGAAAATACCAAGGGTAGACTCTCCCCAGTCAGGAGGAACCGACTGAGAATATAATACTTCTTACCGTTTGTTGAGCACACCTATTCCATTTTACTGATTATCTGTATTTATGTGTCTTATATTCTAATTTTTTATTTTAATGTTCTGTTTTTATATGCATACATATTCTGTTTAATATTATTAAATTTTTAGTGTTTATCTTTAAAAAATTATTTGCTTTTTTCTCTTAATACGTACACTTTTAAATGTCCAATTGATATCTTGTAACTTGTATTAGATTGTGAAAGGTCTGTATGTCTGTCCTTTTCTCCAAATGTAATAAGTAATATCTTCTCTAGTGCTCCACATACTTATAACTATATACTTTTTTTCTTACTTCACCTCTATTCCATCTTACTCTATCACCCATTCCCCATTCCTGCCACTACTTGAATATATCACACTTTCTCCAGCCCATCAACCTAAAGGGACACAAGCCAAGAGCACAATACCTTCCAGCGCATCTAACATTGAGACTGCTCTCAAATCACCATTGTTGCTACTGCACGTGACCTTTGGCATGAACGTAAATGCAAGCCAAGACCAGGAGGACTCACAGGAAATAAATGAGAACCCTGAAGTCACCGGACTTGTGTTGTGAGATAGTGTCTTCCATATATGGCAGGAAAACTGTTCATATGAAGTCTCAATATGGCCACCTAAACAAGACCAGGACAGAGACAACAGCAGCTGACACAGTGTGTGTGTGTGTGGGGGGGGGGATCTCACAAGGTACCACCCCTAGATGAAGAGCTACAGGAAACTGACGGCTGCTGAAAAAAGGGCAATCGGTGGATGAGACTCTCGACAGGTTATCCAGTCCCAGGTGGTCAGCCCTCACACATGTACATATGAGCAACACTAAATGAACTTAGCAGGTTGTATGTATATGTGCATATGTGTTCACACACACACACACACACACACACACACATACATACATATGCTACAGTGACAACTGAAGAAGATGTCATAAAGTTGAGAGAAAAGTTGGAGAGGGAAGAAATAGGAGTAGAGATTACAAAAATACAGCACTTATGTACAAAATTCTCAAAATTCAAATTTTAAAAATTGGGAAAATGAGCAAAACCTATCCACCAGGAGATACATGCTTCCCAATAGACAAAGCACAACAAAGAACTACAAAGCCATGAGACAACACGCACCACAAGCCACAAGGCGCCCTTCTTGGGGATGGAAAGAAAGACGGTGAGACAGGAAACGCCAGAGAGAGTTCAGAGTCTTGTTTTTTACAAAGTTCAAACACCAAGTAGAAGATCAAATAAACAGATAAGGAAATCAATCTAAGACCTGGATGAAGTGGGCTGGCCCACGGGGTGAAGTCAGTTTCCAGTCTATATGACACTCCCCAAGTACCCGCCTGGGCTGGTGAGCCCCCAACACTCACACACCCTGTTACTTGGACAGAGAGGTTGGGCTGTGGCCAGTGCTGGAGTGTCTATGGATTGTTTTAACTCTGTCATATCCATTATATCAAATGAGTTAAACAAAAACTAGATATTTCTATGTCTTTACTTGGCAGTGAGTTCCGATGAATCTCTTTCTAAGGTGACTAAGAATAAAATTTAAATAATTTTTAATTACAATGATATTCTTTATAGAATTAGAAAAAAAAACACAATCCTAAAACACAAAAGAGCACAAATAAATGAAACAATTCCAAGCAAAAAGAACACAGCCAGAGGCATCTGAGTACCCAGCCACAAACCACACAGCAGACCAGTAGTAATAAAAGCGGTGTGATAGTGGCATAAAACCAGATGTGTAGAGCAATGGGACATAGTAGTAAACCCATATAGTCTGGACATTGTTTTTATAAATGTGTCAAAAACATGCACTGGGGAAAAGACAGACTTTCCAATAAATGGTGGTTGCAAAGCTGAATATCAACCCACAGAAGAATGAAATTATATCCGTATTTCTCACCCTGAGCAAAAAATCAATTCAAAGTGGATCAAAGACCTTAATTTCAACCCAGAAAGGTTGAGACACATGGCGGAAATGCTTCAGGACAGATATTGGCAACACATTTTTAAACAGAGCCCCACAAATAGGAAATAACCCTCAAGAGTTGGCAAAACAGGACTTCAGGTAAACAGCAGATTAGATGCATCCCCACTGGTAGTTGGTGAAAGGAAATATCATGATAACAAGCAATCAGCTCTTTGCCCACAAGGGACAAGGCCTGTAAGTGAACTAAGCCGTGGGAAAGTGGAACAGAGATAACCAGTGCTGGGCAGGGCAGGGCAGGGCCACAGCCCTCTGACCAGAGCACAGGATCCAGAGGAGGACAGCAGAAGCTGCACAGAAGGTGCTCCTCGAGCACAGAAGGGTCTGTAGCATACCAAGAGGTCCAGGTGGAGGTGGAGGGCTGAGGGAAGCACTGGGAAAGGCTTCCAGCCTCCCTCCCCACACACCAGAACATCCCAGCCAGCTTCCATCTGTCCTTCCCGCACATGGTACCAAATGAACCCTGCTGGAGTCATCCTGGCCTGCATCTAAGAGTGCTGTCTTGTAAAATGGCACAGTTGTGACAGCAATTTGCTCCAGAGAGGTTCCCTTTATTTCCTACATCCTTTAAATGTGTGTGTGTGTGTGTGTGTGTGTGTGTGTGTGTGTGTGTGAAATATCAAGGCAACGAGAAATCACTGACATGGAAGAAATTATAACGATAATGAGAGATCGCCTACAAAATAAATTTTAAAATCCATTATTAAATTTTGAAGTGTGTGTATTAGAATTAGTGACCCTATTCTGAAGAGAAGAAAACAAAAGATATAGAGTAAGGCGAAGAGAAGAATCGTGTGGTGTTGGATTAGAATTAGCGTACAGGATTGACTCTTAATTTACGAACTCAGTCAGGCTCCAGATCCATCTCTAAATGCCAGGCCCAACTCAACTGAACCAAGACTTCCTAGGGAACATGGCAGAGTGCAAATTTATCCTGTGGGACTATGATGGTTAATTTTAGGCATCAGTTTGACTGAGTTAGGGGTGCCCAGTGATATGCCTCATATGGGGTTTCATGTCGAAAAATTAATCTTCATTATAAGATGCTGGGAAATGGGATCAAATGGGACCTTTAGGAGATTGGGATCTTCCCTCATTTAATGGATTACAATGGATTTTCTATAAAAGCCATTTTGCCCAGGACTTGTCGATGTTCCTTGTGTCCCTTCATGTGGTACCCTGGACCATTTTTGGAAGCCTGTCCTCACAGGTCCCCTGACTTTGATCAGAACCATAAGCCTAAAAAAGCCTCTTTTCTTGAGCTGGTAAACCACTATTTCAGAGGAAGATAGCAAGTGTGTCTAAACACTATTAAGACTGTCAAAGTCTATCAGGATTTTGATTTGGGATCTACCTTTGCATATAACGTGGCCATGAGCCTATGGTAGCCAGGGAGTGAAAAGGGATAATTTGAAAAAGAGATACCCCTGGTTGGCTTAGGTATTTGAACACTTGGGTCTATAGCTGGTGGTGCTGTTGGAGAGGGGATTCGGCATGGCTGGAGGAAGTACATCACTGGGAGTAGGCTTTGAGAGTTCATAGTCCTGCCCTCTTCCTGCCCTGCTTCCAATACATTCTTCTGCTTCCTGCTGCTGCTGCAGATGTGATCTGTCAGCTTCCTGTTCTTACTGTCTGCTGCCAAGCCTTCCGGATCAGCATGGACTCATCCCCCAGAACTGTAGGCCAAAGCGAGCTCTTCCATAAGTCACTTTGGTCATGTTTTTGTTGTTGTCGTCGTTTTAAATCACAGCAACAGAAAAGTAGCTAATACATATAACAAAACCCTGCAAGCCGGGCAGTGGTGGCACATACCTTTAATCCCAGCACTCAGGAGGTAGAGACAGATTCCTTAGTTCAAGGCCAGCCTGGTCTACAGAGCAAGTTCCAGAACAACCAGGGGTACACAGAAAAGCCCTGTTTCAAAAAGCAAAAACAAATAACGAAATCCAGGAATTCATGGCATACAATAGTCTTGAATCATTCACTAGCGTCAATGGCATTTGTGGTGCAAATCTCCCAGGCTGATGTTGAGAAGCTGAGTGATGGATCAAGGACAAGTACTACATGAAGCACTGTGGACTCATTGGGTGTTGGATTCTGAATTACTTTTCAACTATTGCAAAAAAAAAAGTTTCCAAAATCATTTGCTGTTGACAAATTTTATACAATTTTAGTGATCTCCCCCCACATTCAGTCATGACACCCACAGGGCGTCGTGGCTCACAGTTAAAGGAGCAGGGTATTAGAAACCACCACGCTGCAGTGATCCACAGACATCAGACACACATGCATACTCTTTAAAAAAAAATTTAAGGGACCTGCACAAATCATTTTGCAATGATTTATAATCATTGATTCACCACCAATGGATGTTCAAATCATTAAATGGAGAAGATTAGGGGATAGATAACCAATAGAGATTATTTATAAATCTTAAGGTCCAAAACAGATGCCTGCACAATGGAAAACTCCAGCAGAGACAACCTTGCTGACTCAAGGTTAATAGCATCCAATGGGACGAGTCAGTGTCAGTTGTCGCCCTAAGAAAGACATAGAGTTGCCTCAGCCCACAGCGTGCAACCTAAATCTAATCAAGAAAGAACATCAAACTGAAGGAACAACAACAACAAAAAAGGCTCTACAGAACTGGCCTGCACTACTCGGAACTGTCAAAAAGTCGATGTGAAATTAGATAATTATATTAGTTTGCATAAGTGAACGTCCTCGTTTTAAAAGACAGGGTGAGATTCTTGGAAATGATTGTTGTGTTCACAATTTCTTTCTCTCATGATGGAGAGAAGGAAGGAGGGAGAAACACAGAGAGGGAGAAAGGGACATAGAGAGAGGAATGGGGAGGGAAAGGGGGGAGAAAAAGTGAGGAGGAGAGAGGGAAAGAGCAGGGAGAGAGAGGATAAAAACCGGGACCTTAGGCACGGGGCAGCAGAGATCGACCATGCCAGTCTTGCTAAGCGTTTTCAGACAGCGCCTCACTGTGTAAGCCAGGCTGGCCTGGAACAGAGATCCACGCTCAAGTGCTGGGATTAAAGGCAGATGCCACCACGCCCAGCCACCTTGTTAATTTTGAAGCCCAGACAGACATGCCAGCTCAGGGGTCACAAGCTACTTGGTGTGTGTAGTAAATGCTCACACTAACCAGAGGGCTGTAAACAAGACAAGAGGCATCTGAGAGCTTGCTACCATGGCAGCTGCCAGCAGGCGACAAACATAGTCCACAGAACACTTGAGCTCCCAGACCACTCAAACAATGGATCCCAAGAAATAGAAATCTCCCCAAGGATCTCACACTGGAAGAAGAAAAAAATTCTGAGGCCTGATGCTGGAGAAGGAGCCTGTCTTCCAGAAACAGATTCACGGAGTTCTGACAGGCCATTGGACCTCCTCGTAGGATGAAATTAAGGCTCAGGCAATGGTGATCAACACTTGGCAGGACCACACGGTAACTGGAAGAGCTTAGAAGTGGGTAGTTAGACTTTCAAATCACTCCGGGACCCTGAGGATGGGATAGAGGAGGTCACTGAACACTTTATCTCTTTTCCCAATGTGGCCACATTGAATAAATCTCCTTTTTCTGCCTTTGACTAATAATTGGGCTATTTTAATTGACTTCTAGGGTAGACGGCCAAACTTGGCTTCTTGGGGTGAAGATCATGGATCCAAGTTGGATAACAATATGTTGACCCAGATTGGACAAAAGACACATTTTTGAAGTATCTACTATTCACAGCAAGCTGACTCTGTAAGGAGAATAAAAATAAGTAGAAGGCTCATCCACCGCTGAAGTCTTTCTTTTTCCCTTCCCACTTCAGCTGGCAGAAACTGATTTTTTCTTTTTTTAACCTCTGCTCTGTGAAGCCCAGAAACAAGTACTTGGACTTTGTCTTGGATTTTCAGGCAGGCTTTGGAAGTTTCTTTCCCGTGGATGCAGCTCAGGCTAGTTTCCCTGCTTGGTCTCTTCAGCCCTTTGGTGACTGTGTGCCTTGGGCTGTTCTCTGCTGCACTCACTGTCTTGGCTATCCCACCATTTGAAGGACAGGCTCTGTCAATGAGAAGCTCTTTCATCTGGGGCCTCTGATGTGTGACAGAAAAGGTTGGGTTTCCATTAAACTATGGGGTTCTCTACCACCATCCCTGATGGCAAAGGTGCCGAGTAGCTCTCGGCTGTGATTTATGTGACCATGAAAACAGCGCCTTGAAAAGACCTCCTAGTGGGGCTGGTAGCTGACTGGTCGTTTACAAACTCAAGACAGCAGACAAAGTCCATCTCAGCCCCCAGAGCATATAAAGATACCCGAGTGAGAAATGCCTGGCCACCTTTAATTTCTATTTCTTTCTTTTAAACGCATTGTGCACCAAAGTAAAGACTATTGGTGTGCCCTTTTGAAATTAGTATGCATGACATGTGTGAACAAACACACATGCTTTTAAGAGCTCTTCAGGCGACAGAAGAGATGATGCTTTTGCATCTGTTTTTCCTTCCATCCTGCAAAAATAAAGCTAGCTAAAATAAAAAAAGAAATCAAGACTAAAAAGAAAGGTAGACTTTAGCTGGTGTGGCTACAGGTCTGTGTGGGAGTTAACTAATGGGAAGGTTAACCGTGGTCCCTCAATGGCAGACTGAGCCTGATGCCGTCAAATAACCACAAAGACAGGAAGAAAGAAAAAACGTTATTACAAGCTAGCTAAAATTATAAGACCGTGACATCCAAAATGCTTTATATTAATAAACATCTCTCTAATATAAATTCAACTTTTGTTAGGTTATAACTATGGTTCTATGATAAATATAAGACTTTTGGTAAGACACATACAAAATAGATTTGTCTGTCAAGTCGTTATGTTAATTAATTAAATTTAAAATTAAATTTGAATTTAAACTTCATTAAGTTAAAGGAAAGTTACAGGAAACATATTTCCTACCAACAGGAACTCCAAGGGTCTACGGCGACTTACTCTGTAATAAAAAGGCTTGTTCCGTTAGTTCTTACAAAATAACATAAACTATTATATTATTTAAAATTAAACGGTGGCTGAACTAGTAAGGTGTGCTTTTACTAAGTGGGCAGAATGATCTCTGCACCACTTGTTGCTAGGCAAACTGTTCTTGGCACTCATCTGCATAGAGACACTTTTACATGCTTTCTCAGTCTTGCTCTATTTAAAATATACGTAGCTGGTCAATGTTAAAATGGGCCAGTTTTGCTATTGGTATGATTGCTAAGAGGCAATACATTTTCTTATAAATAATGTTACAAATTAGGTTACTTAATATCTAAATATGTCGTCAGAGCTTAGATGAATCTCAGACAGTGATAGGTCAGTGGTTGGCAGGACCACATCCGGACTAGACTTCTTAGACACACATATCCCGGGCCCTCTTCTTAATCTCATTTCAGGACCCCAAAGATTGAATTTCGGGAGATCCTTGGGTGTCTTTGTCTCTTCCCAAAGTGGCTAGGTAGAGTAAGTCTCCCACTTCTACTTTTCACTACATATTTGTGGTTTTTTTTTTCTTTATATAAATTTAGTCTTCTGTTATTTTGCTTTTCTTAAAATTTTACTTATTTATTTATTATTTTTTATTTTGGCTTTTCGAGACAGGGTTTCTCAGTGTAGCCTTGACTATCAGGGAACTTGCTCTATAGACCAGGCTGGCCTTGAATTCAGAGATCCACTTGCTTCTTCCTTCTGAATGCTGGGAGTAAAGGTGTGTGCCACCACCGTTCATACATTTGTGTTTTAATTGACTTCTTGAGGATGAGCAACCAAACCTGGTTTTTTCGGGTGTAGACTGTGATTCCAACGTCAGCAACATTACCTTAGTTAACATATGCTGGGCCTGAGCAATAGCTCAGGATAAAAATGCTTTTAGTGGATAAAGCATTTGCTGCTGCTGCTGACTTGAGTTTAAACCCTGGAATTCAAGTAAAAGTTGAAGGAGAGAATCAGCCCCACAAAACTGTGCTCTGTGGTCATGACATAAAAAATAAAACAATTAATATAGAATAATACAAATGATTGTACTTACTTGATTAACAAATCTCATATAATAAAAACAAACAAACATACAAAAACCTGGAGCTTGCCAGCAGCTGAGAGACCTGCAAGCAGGTGGCATCATTGTTCCCAGAAGACACCCTCCTACTGCCTACCCCCGTATATCTCAGCATCCTCCCCATGGACAGCCCTCTCAGGCAACATCAGCAGCTCCTATAGGCACAAGAACTAACTCCAACACTTGGAAGGAGGAATGTTTAAACATCAGTGTAAGAATACATTCAACCACATAAAGGGCCGTATGGCACCACCAGAACCCAGTGGTTCTACAACAGCAAGACCTGAACATCCCAACACAGATGAAGCAGACAAATAATCACCTTAAAAATAACTTTATGAAGATGAAATGAAAAATTCCCTTAAAGAAATTGAGAAAAAACAAACAAAAAATTGGAAGAAATCAGTAAATCCCTTAAAGAAAGAGAAGAAAGTCAAGTAAAAATAATCAACAGGTAAAGAAAACAGTTCAAGACTTCAAAGTTGAAATAGAGGCAATAAAGAAAACACAAACTGAGGGAATTCTGGAAATGAAAAATCTGGGTAAGTGAACAGGAACTGCAGATGCCCATCACCAACAGAATAGAGGAAATAGATTCATCAGTCAAAGAAAACATTAAATCAAAAATATTCTTAATCCAAAACATCCAGGAAATCTGGGACACCATGAAAAGATCAAACCTAAGAATCACAGGGATAGAAGAAGGAGAATTCCAGCTCAAAGGCACAGAAAATATATTCAACTGATGTGGGAATAATTTCTTATTAATAAAGAAACTGCCTTGGCCCATTTTATTGGATAGAAAATTAGGTAGGCGGAGTATACAGAAGAGAATTCTGGGAGAAAGAAGGTTAGAGGAAGAGTCGCCATGATGCTCCCACTCCAGACAGACGCAGGTTAAGATCCTCTCTGGTAAGCCAGCTCATGGGCTATACAGAATATTAGAAATGGGTTAGAACAATATGTAAGAGCTAGCCAATAAGAAACTGGACCTAGCCGGGCCAGGCAGTGTTTGAAAGAATACAGTTTCCGTGTAATTATTTCTGGGTATAAACTAGCCATGCGGGCGGCCGGGTGCCGGGGACGCAGCCCTGCCGCTCCTATTTCAACAGATGGCGCCCAGACGTGATGGGCTAAATCCACTTAAAAACCTGAGAGAGCTTAATTTTAAACAGAGAAAAAACAGAGTTTAATGCAGATTTTTGCTGTTGGTGGCGTGCTGTAGAGAAATTTCCTGATTCAGCAACAGCAGCAGAAAAAAAAAAAAGCTGCGTCATTTTAAAGCGCAGCTTCCTGGGAGCTATGCTGCCAGCGTGAACTCTAGCTTTAAAGCATTTCAAGGCTTTTATGGGACTGGATGTTTATGTTCCCTCTTGGGATCGGAGGAGATTGCTCTGAGACCTGCCGATGGCTCAGCGCTCCCCGCCTGCACCTGGGCAGAAGGCCGAATCAGGCTTAGGCAGGCGGAAGAGCATGGCAGATTCCTGCCGCCATACAGAGATGCATTTTCAGACTGCGCAACGCTCTGCGTGTCAGATTTGGCTGTAACTTGGATGAAAAGAGTTTCTGTGCTGCACACTCAGTCTCAGAATTAAACTGCTGATTGTGGCCCCAATGTGGACTGCTGTGTGCCTGGAACTGTGAGTGGTTCAGGGGCACCAAAAGGCTCTGAGGCAGGAGCTGCTGCTCCATGCTGAACTGTGCTGACCTCAGGCAGGAACTACCGTAATTACTGTGATAACAGCGCAGTTAAGGTTTAGACTGGGCAGGATACAGGCGGTACCGTATTACCTGTACATGGTGCAACTTAAGTTTTTAAGAACTGCTTAACATTTTAAGAAATGCTCCTGGATAGTAAAAAAATTACAGATTCACAATAAAACAGATTCAGACACTGTTGGATGAATGTACGTAGGCTTGGGAGAGAAAAAAATATATAAAAAATAAAGTTAATGTCTTAAGAAGAAAAAGGGTAAAGTCTTTAAAGAGACAGAGTACAGAAGTACAGATAGTTATAGATTAAGAGAAATAAAAAAAAATAAGCCACATAAAAATGGAAAATTCACAGAGAGTCTGGATTATGTACATTGTGTTTTCTTTAAAATTTTTGACTGTGAAGGAGCTAAGTACAGAGAGACATTTCATTACATGGGCTGCCAAGCTAAACCAAAATGGATATAAGGGTATTACGATTTCAAAATTTGGGTCTAAGGATATGATGCTTTGGAGAGGGTCTTCTTTTGTTTTTGCAGAGGATGAGACCCTGTGGATTGCATCTATTCCGATTTGGTATGATAGACCACGCCCTCCTGAAAGGTTGCTGTGAACACCCTCAAAAAATTGCTTCGCTCAATTGCCAACTGAGATGAAACTAGCACACAGGTTATATCATGAACAACCTAATTAACGACGCCCCTATTCAGCAGGAAGCAGTTTGGAGAGAAAAAACTACGCCCATGTTCCCAAATATTGTTTATAAATGTTCTTTTACATTTAAAGGGGGATATGATATAGATATGAATAATTTGCATTGGTATGGATTTTAAGGTCAATTTTGTTATATGTATATGTATTTTTGATCTTGATTAAGGTATTGTGATTGTGTAGTTCATTTAAAAATGTAATGTATAATTAGGAAATATAGGTTGTTAATGGATAATCATCGCTAATACTTAAGCTTGTAGTCATGTTAGTTAGATTTTCTAGATATATAGAGAGATATTTTAGTTAGATAGGCATTCTTCATATCTTTCAAAGGCTGCAGAATATGGCATTTAAGATATTTTAATAACTTAGGGTTTTTCATGACAATGAGACACATTTGCTCCTGGCAGCACCAATCTATTTCAAGAGGAAGATGGGCATCGAAGAGAATCCTTATGGAGTTTGATAGCCATTTGGGCAAGAAACTGCTCTTGCCTGGACTGTTGCATAAACTGGACACAGAGAACCCGCAGAGAGAGGACTGCTGAACTTGCCTAAAGGTGAGATGACCTTTTGGGGTTCCTGCTTCATGAAAGAGTCTGTGAGACATTCTGCAGGACACAGCAAAAAGTGACTGAACTGTCTTTGGAATTTCTTGCTTGATGAGAATGTCTGCTGGATACTATGGGCCTGTAGGCCGAAGATGGATGCCCCAACGGTACAGAGGAACTTTGGGTGACTGTCCAGGCAGCGAGATGTCTCTGTCATTTCTAGAGTTTTCTTATTTCTTGTTTGATAGGTAATATTATATCCTTCTGGAGTCTTTGATGGAGTTGAAGAATGGTTAGTTATAGTTTTCCTTAGTTATGATAAGAGATAAAATAGATATAAATATTGTAACTGTAATTCTTACTTGATAACTGTTTTGTTATATGTAATTTTACTATGTTAAAGTTAAAGCCTTTCTTTTTTGTTTAAACAGAAAAAGGGGAAATGATGTGGGAGTGATTTCTTATTAATAAAGAAACTGCCTTGGCCCATTTTATTGGATAGAAAATTAGGTAGGCGGAGTAGACAGAGGAGAATGCTGGGAAAAAGAAGCTGTGTGAGGAGTCGCCATGGTTCTCCCGCTCCAGACAGACGCAGGTTAAGATCCTCCCTGGTAAGCCAGCTCGTGGGCTACACAGAATATTAGAAATGGGTTAGAACAATATGTAAGAGCTAGCCATAAGGAACTGGAACTATCCGGGCCAGGCAGTGTTTGAAAGAATACAGTTTCCGTGTAATTATTTCGGGCATAACCTAGCCATGCGGGCGGCCGGGTGCCGGGGACGCAGCCCCGCCGCAAAATCATAGAAGAAAACTTTCCCAACCTGAAGAAGGACATGCCTATGAAAGTACAGAAAGCTTAAAGAACACTAAATAAATTGGATCAGAAAAGAAAATCTCCTTGCCATATAATAATCAAAACACTAAACATACAGAATAAAGAAAAAATATTAAGAGCTGCAAAGGAGAAAGGCCAAGTAACATATAAAGGCAGACATATCAGAATTACATCCAACTTCTTAATGGAATCTCTAAAAGACAGAAAATCCTGGGCAGATGTTTTACAGACTCTAAGAGACCATGTATGCCAGTCCAGACTACTATACCCAGCAAAACTTTCAATCACCACAGACAGAGAAAACAAGATAATCCATGAAAAAACCAGATCTAAACAATACTTTTCTACAAATCCAGTCCTACAGAAAGTATTTGAAGGTAAACTCCAATCCAAGGTGGGTGCAAGACGGGTTTGGGGGGCAGGATGGAGGGCTAGAGAGAAATTTACTGCCAGAGAAACTCCCAGGAATCCACAAAGATGACCTCAGCTAAGAGCCCCTAGCAATAGTGGAGAGGGGGCCAGAAATGGCCTTCTACTGTAAGCAGATGACGACCCTATTGTCATCACAGAGCCTTCATCCAGTAACTGATGGAAGCAGATGCAGAAATTCACAGCCAATCACTGGGCTGAGCTCTGGGAGTCCTCCTGAAGAAAGAGAGGAGGGACTGTACCAGCTGAATGGGGAGAGGGGTCAAGGTCATGACAGAGGAACACACACAGAGACAGCTGACCTGAACTCGTGGGAGCACATGGACTCTGGACCAATAGTAAGGTAGCCTGCATGGGACCCATCTAGGCTCTGTGCATGCGTATGACAGTTGTATAGTTTGGTCTGTTTTTAAGGCTACTAGCTGTGAGATAAGAACCTGCCCCAGCTGCTTAACTGACTTTGGGAAACCTGTTCCCCATGCTGGATTGCTTAGCCTAATCTTTTTTACAGGGGAAGGAGCTAGGTCCTGCCTCAACTTGATGTGCTATGCTATGTTCAAGCCCATGGGAGGCTTGCCCCTCTCTGAGTGGAGATGGAAGAGGAATGGATGGATGGATGGGGAAAAGGGGTAGATGGGAGTCAGGGCAGGGAGGGAATGGGAGGAGAAGAGGGTGGTTGGTATATAAAATAAAGGGGAAAATGTTAATAAAAAAAACTCTGTGGGCTGGACAGCGGTGGCGCACACCTTTAGCATTAGCACTCAGGAGGCAGAGGAAGGCAGATGTCTGTGAGTTTGAGGTCAGGCTGAGTTACAAGAGCTAGTTCCAGGTCAGACTCCAAAGCTACGGTGAAACCCTGTCTCAAAAACAAAAACAAACAAACAAAACAAATAAACAAAAAGCCCTGTGCTTTAACCTCTGTAGTTGCACCATGGCACATGCGCGTGTGTGCGCACATGCACACACATACAATAATAATAATGATAATAATAATAAATAAGAGAGTGCAGTATGTAGCAGAATTGAATCCTTGTGTCTTAGCAGACTTATGATCTTTGTTGAGTTTGTTAGTTGATTTAGGTTTTAGTCACCTTGTCTAAATAGGTACACTGATAGCAGCTATGCTGTAGAGCTGTTTTGTTTTTTTAAAAAAACATTTATTTATTATGTATATAATATTCTGTCTATATGTATGCCTGCAGGCCAGAAGAGGGCACCAGACCTCATTACAGATGATTGTGAGCCACCATGTGGTTGCTGGGAATTGAACTCAGGACCTTTGGAAGAACAGGCAATGCTCTTAACTGCTGAGCCATCTCTCCAGCCCCTGTAGAGCTGTTTTGAAGACTGACATCTATGATTCTTCTAAGACTAATTGACACACAGTAAACATGTGCAATTATGTAGTGTTCCAGGGTGGGGTGAGGTGGGGTGGGGAATAAAAAAAGAAAAAATAATATAATGTTTCTTATTTAGTAATATTAATTAGTCTAAAGCTTTAACTAGTCCTGTTCTGGAAAGTGAATTCTCCTCAATTTTGGAAACATTTGAAAACATTACATTCTCGATATGACCTTTTATGTTTCATGAAGAGAAGTAGGGAGGATTTGAAAGTCAGAACAGCGATGGACCAGACGCAAGGAAATGATAGCACCCACACAGAAAAACAAAACAAAACAAACAAACAAAACAAGAAGCTGCAGATGAGTGAGAAGCCAGCACTTTTGGCTACCACTGAGAGAGCCAGGCTGAACTAGCCACATTCTGGAATACTTTTAGCACCTAAGGAGTATGTTAGAGCCACAGGAAGAATGCCAAAGCTATCCTGAGCAGTGAATTCAGAGTTTCAAAGGACTTAAAGTTAAACAGGCAAAAAATTTCACTAGCCATCACTCTCACACCTTGGCTCTTCCAGAGCTGAAGCTGCCAAAGTTTCTGCCTGAGGAAATGGCAGAGACTGCAGGTAAGTGTATGGCAGGACTACATGGGGCATATAAGTGCATTAGCCAACAGGGGAAATAGTGAAAACTCAAATGCCCAATGGCGACAGAAAAATATTGCATGTGTGAGATTGAGTACAACTTCATAGCAGTAGAAAGCAATAAATTGTAGCTATGTTTACCAATATGGACACATTTCAAATTTTTTACATAGTGAACAACAAAAGAATATGTGTAAGGGGTTGGAGGGATGGCTCCGAAGTTAAGAACACTGACTACGCTTCTAGAGGACCCAGGTTTGATATCCAGAACCTACATGGCAGTGGGGAGCCAACATCCTCTTCTGACCATCACTGGCACTGCATGCACATGGTGTGCAGACATACATGCAGGCAAGACACCCACACACATAAAACAAAAATAAGTGTGGTGGTTTGAATGAGAAAGGTCCCATAGGCTCATAGATTTGGATGCTTGGTCACCAGAATCAAACTGATTGGGAAGGATTAGAATCTCTCTCTCTCTCTCTCTCTCTCTCTCTCTCTCTCTCTCTCTCTCTCTCTCTCTCTCTCCCTCTCTCCCTCTCTCCTTTCTTCCCTCCCTCCCTTTCCCTATCTCTCTGTCTCCCCATCTCCCCCTCTCTCTTTCCCCAAACCAGGATGTAAAGCATTCACCTAATGCTCTAGCCCCATACCTGTCTGCTTCCTGCCATAATGATCACACACTAATCCTTTGAAACAGTAAGCAAGGCCCCTGATTAAATGCTTTATTTTTTATGAGACGGAGTTGCCTTGGTCATGGTGTCTCCTCACAGCAATAGAACACTAACTAAGACAATAAATAAATCTCAAAAAAGTTTTAAGAATACTTCTTAAAAAGGTTGTGATATCACACATCTGTAATCCTAACATTCAAGAGACTGAGAAAAATTAGAACAATAAAAAGTCCACCCTATATACTAGCAAAGAAAGCCATGGACGCCATGATGAAAGCCAGGACAGTGTTGTCTGGCAAGAGCAAGAAAGTGATGCCCTAAGAGCATTGAGCAGGAAGGTGGAGGGTGTGTTTTTTTCTTTTTGATTTTTTTTGAAGTACTGTATAGTGCTGACTATCCTGGAACTCTGTAGATCAGGCTGGCCTTGAACTCAGAGATCCACCTGCCTCTGACTCCCAAGTGCTGGGTTTAGAGGTGTGTGTCACCACCACCTGGCTCAAGAAGGTATACTTTAAGCCACTGGGAATGCTATAGTCTAAATTAGATGTGTGTATAGATATATCCACAGCACTAGTATTTGAACAATACAGTTGTAGAGATTCTTTCATGTACATTTTGCATTTTGACACATTAAATGATATATAAGGAGAGTAGTAATCACAGACCAGTGTGCTAAGTTCCATGAATGTGGATGGTACCATGGGTATGTGTTGCATGGAGCTGCTTGTTTGTCCCAGCTGTCCAGAACCAAAATAATCACACAGAACTTGTACTAATTAAATCACTGCTTGGCCCATTAGCTCTAACTTCTTATTGGATAACTCTTACATCTTAATTTAACCCATCTCCATTAATCTGTGTATTGCCATGTGATTCTGGCTTGCTGGCAAGATTCTAACCACTGTCTGTCTCAGGCAGAGGATCCATGGTTTCTTTCTCTCTGCCTTCTTCTCCCAGCATTTAGTCCAGTTTTCCCCTATATGCTCTGCTATAGGCCCAAAGCAGTTCCTTTATTAACCAATGAAAGCAACACATAGACAGAAGGACCTCCTACCTCAGGCATGGGAGCAGAAAGCATTGGTGAAGCATGATTAATAAAAACTCAGAGACAGAAATTAGGATTCAATCTAAAGGTCAGAAAAGAAAAGCATCTAGCCACTGGTTCTTACCTTGACCTCAGTCTGAAAACTGTGACTGTCTCCAGGAATCTCAGGATGAGATTGTGTCTGAGAGCTGTCCCCTCCCGTTTTACATTCCTCTCTAGGGCTGGGATTAAAGGCAAGCACCACCCGGTTTCTATGGCAAACTACTGTGGCCACTGGGATTAAAGGTATGTATTACCACTGCCTGGTCTGTAAGGCTGACCAGTGGGGCCGTTTTACTCTCTGATCTTCAGGCAAGCTTTATTTATTAAGATACAAGTCACTACACATGGGCACCTGCTAATTTTTGCAGCTAAAGCGGGGGGAGGCTAAAGGCTTAAGAATTGCAGGGGTGTGAGTCACAGCTGGGAGGTTTCCTGGCAAGAAGCAAGGAGGCATCTTCCAAGCAGAAGGAACTGCACAGGCAAAGGATCAGATTCTCCCAGGTACAGTCTCACCTGTTGAGTGTGTGTACACGCATATTTAGATTGTTGACAAAAGAAACAGCTCTCACCATAAAGAAAGAAAATAATGGCTTATTTTGTAATCAAATATGCGTGGCCATGGCTGAGGAACACCAAATTAGGTTTCCCCCAAATGCCATGTTCCAATGAGGTAGTAATTTTATGAAATTTTTATAACAACAGAACAAAGTCAACACAACATACTTACAAATACATTGGTGGGTACATCAGGTAGGCAGGTTATAGGAAATTGAGGAAAACTCTACCACAGGCCTTGGATGCTATCTAACAGCATTCTTAGCCTTTTGGTTGGTTAGAAACTAAGAGCCTGCTTGTACTTTACGCATGATTTACCTAAGGGTCACAAAGTTGCTAGGTCACATACAGAGAAGAGCAACACATGGCTAGTAATGGGTCCAAAGGTGACCCAAGAAAATTTCGCTCTGAGGTTGTGACATTCTAAATTTCCACAATCATTGACTGGTTAATCAGTTAAACATCCTTGCATCCTCAGATACAGCTTGCTAAGGGTTGGTGTAATCCTCAGATCCTTGCAGCCTCAGAGCCATGCATTAGTGGTATCTGGAGAATGACGCTTTTGAAGGTGATTGGTCATTAAAGGCTCTTCCCTTGTGAATGGATGAATAATGTGCCGGCTAGTTTGATGTCAGCTTGACACAAAGTCATCTAAGATGAGGGAACCTCCATTAAGAAAATGCTTCCATAGGATCCTGCTGTAGGCAATCCTGTAGAGCATTTTCTTAATTAGTGATTGATAGGTGATGGTCCAGCCCATTGTAGGTGGGGCTATCCCTGTTCTGGTGGTCCTGGGTTCTATAAGAAAGCAGGATAAGCCAGCCATGAGGAATAAGACAGTAAGAAGCACCCTTCTATGGCCTCTGCATCGGCTCCAGTTTCCTGCCTACCTTTAATGATGAGCAGTGACAGGAGTGTAAGCCAAATAAACCCTTTCCTCCCCAAGTTGTCTTTGGCCACGGTGTTTCATCACAGCAATAGTAATCCTGACTAAGACAAATAAGTTATCAAGGAAATGTCTTGGTCATTAAAATGAGCTTTCTCTGTTTCTATTGTGGTACCCTTCATCATGTTAGGATTCAGCAAGGCCTCGCACCAGATAGATGCTCAGCAGCTGCTAGCCCGATGCTTTTGGACCTCACCCTCCAGAACTAGGAACTAAGTAAGTCTCAACTTGTTACAATGACTGTGACGTCCCATTATAGCAAGAGAAAATGAATTATGATAGATCTAAGACAATGTTGAAAAGGAAACTAATAACAGTAAATAGCTATATTAGACATGAGGAAAACTTACAAATCAATTGTTTAAGAAACTATAAACTAAGAATGAAATAAATCCAAAACAAAGAGAAGAAAAACAGCAAATAAAAGTAGGCGCTCAGCAGAGAAGAGGTAGACAGGGAGAGGGCCAGTGACTGGACCAGGGTACCCACCCAGTCAGCAGACCCCAGCAAAACCACTGGGACATATGCACCAGTAGGCTGGAGACAACAGCAGGAACCTGTAGTGTTCTACAGCATCATGGAAGCAATTGTAAGAAGTGGAATTGCAAATAGAGACCATCATCAGCATGAGCAGGTGATGGAGAAAACACACCGCTGCTGTTCCCCGACACTGTCTGCTACCCTGCAGGAAGGAGTGAGCAGATCTGTACTGAACTCTGAAACCAAGCTATTTCTCTGGATAGAATAGAAAATACCGCACAGTCACAACCTGATGCTCTAAAGCCTTTCCCCACCCACATGGTGTAATGGGATCTCAAAACTTGCAACACACACACACACACACACAAACAGGTCCATCCAGAACACTCAGAAAGCAGGAGTCGCTGGTGCCAATTGTTCCAAAGTGTTTGTTCCAGGCATAGGTATGCGCGCATGTACACACCACACACACACACACACACACACACACACACACACACACCTTGAGAAGTTAAGAAAGCATGACTGCTAAAATCAAGACTGGCCACTGTTCAGAACACATCCCTGTGTGATGATGTCTCTTCCCCACCTTCACAGCTGACTCTGCATCTGGGCCCTGACCTAACAGATTCCATCTCCTCCCCCCCACCCCCATTCAGAAACCAGAGACAGCCTGAGTTTAGCACATCCTGTGGATGGCTCATCAGTCTCAGGACAAAGAACCTCCCTTTACGGTGAAACCTTTAAGGGAGGGCTGCCCCTGCTTTGCCACCCGGGCCTGAGCTCTCCTCAGAGCCCCTGCCATTCTTCTGCCTACCTGTCTCTGATACTGTCAGCCCCAAATAAACTTTTTCTCCTATAAGTTGCCTTTGTCATGATATCTTATCAGAGCATTAGCAAAATAACTAAGACATTTTCTTTGCTCTACATACCTAACACTTTCACCATAATATGGTATGAGAAGTTCCTTTCCTGAGCCTGTCTGTTGGATGAGGCAGAGAGCTAACCGGGACTGGCCTGGGCTTTTGAAACCTCAAAGTTTGCTCCTAGTGACACACCACCTCCAACAGGGCCACGTCTCCTAATCCTTCCCAAACAGTTCCACCAACTGGGGACCAATCATTACAAAATAATAACCCAAATCAAGACAGAAATTAGTACCAAGAGTGGGGTATTGCTGTGACAGACATAACTGTACAGCTTTGGGGGGAGGATTATTGAAGGACTTTGGAGCTGTAGCTACAAAAGCCATTGTGTGTTGAGAGCTCGTGGGCTGTTCTTTAGGAATTTAGAAGATCCAAGTGCTGAGGATAGAGACCTGTCTTGTAAATTTCAAAGGGAAGCAAAGACTCTATTGATCATATGTGTGAAGAATCTGCGCTATCTGTTCATCCGACAGTGATTTCCACGAGACCAAACTGCTAAAGTAAAACCTTTGTTTGGATGGGACAATGGATGCTGGTCAGCAGGGACTGAAGAATTAGCACTGATTAAGAAGATGCCATGAGTCAGGTGGTGGTAGTGCACACCTTTAATCCCATCATTGGGGAGGCAGAAGCAGGCGGATCTCTGTGAATTTGAGGGCAGCCTGGTCTACAAGAGCTAGTTCTAAGACAGGCTCCAAAGCTAGAGAGAAACCCTGTCTTGAAAAACAAAGCAAAAAAGAAAATGCCATCATCATTAAGTTGAACTATTCTGGGAAGTATTTCCTCCAAGTCAGCACATGCAAACTGTGGCCAGAGGTGTACCTTGTTCTGTACCAAATAAACCTTGGTCCTGTATAAAAGTCTCTCAGGCTACACTAGTTTTGAAGGCATGAAGGGGTCATGGAGAGCTGCTGAGGCCTGGCACTGTGAGGGGCCCGGAGAGGCCATTGGAGTAACAGTGGAAGCTCCAAGATTGGAGGGTCATGGGGAAAAGTTGAGGCTTTGTACCTTAGAGAGAGTCCAGGAAAGGCTACTGGTAAAAATGCAGCCCCGTTGTACTGGCATTTTGGTGATGCCAGTACTTTGGGAGGATCACCAAACACAGCAGCAGCTGTGGCGTGCAGATGACTGGAGCTTAGAAAACAAGCTGTGTGTGCTGCGGAGGGCAGAGCCAGAGAAGGGACTGGAGCCCCTCTGAGGAGCCCAGAAGGTTAGGAACGGGTCCCAGACACTGGACATGGAGTGATTTCCACTGTTGGGGTGTGGTCTTGCGTTATTCAGTTTGAGACTCTGCCCTGGTTCTCCCCTCTTGAAGTGAGAGTATTTTTTGGGTTTTTTGTTTGTTTGTTTTGGTTTTGTTTTGTTTTGTTTTGAGACAGGGTTTCTCTGTAGCTTTGGAGCTTGTCCTGGAACTAGCTCTTATAGGTCAGGCTGGACTCGAACACACAGAGGTCCACCTGCCTCTGCCTCCCGAGTGCTGGGATTAAAGGAGTGTGCCACCAACATCCAGCAGAGTATTTTTACTTTTAAAGGAGCCCATGGCCAAGAGACATCAAACTTGTAAAGAAATGTTGGAATTTTGCAGACTTTGGATTTTAAAAGAGACTGACTTTTTTTTAAGTGTTTAAATTTTTAGAGACTGTGTGGTATTTTTAAAATTTGGAATGTTTATGTCATAATATTGTTATTCATATGTAATCTTGGGGATGCAGAAAAAGAAAGGTTATGGCTTCACAGTGATGTATTTGTGTGTCGAGCTGACAAGGGGTCAATTGTGGTGGCTACTTTACGCCAACTTGGCATAAGCTGGGGTCATCTGAAAGGAGGGAACCTCAACTGAGAAAAAGGCTAGAGGGCTAAATAAAGCCTTTCCTCCCCAACTTGCTTTTGGTCATGGTGTGCATCACAGCAGTAATAACCAAAGAAATGGAGAAAGAAAACTTTTTCATATTATAGATTAAAGGAATCCATAACCAATGAGTGAGCAAAACAGAAGACACTTCAAAGAAGTCCGCACACTGAGAAGAAAGATAGACACATCTATGAAGTCACAGGGATGACTAATCTACTCTAGAATGGCAGCTAAGTAAATGGAGATTATGAAGATATCAAACTTATAGAAAGAAAAAAATGAGAGGAATTAGTGCATATCTTTCAGTAATAACTCTAGGCCCAGTGAGATGACCTGGCAGGGATTGGACATTTACCACCAGGCCTGATGGCCTGAGTTTGACTTCTAACACACACAAAGGAAGAAATGAACCAACACTCACAAGTTATCTCCTGATCTCCACATGCACACCAAGGTACATGTGCACTAACACCATGGTGCACACACACATACACACACACACACACGCACATTAAAATAATTAAATATTAAAAATATTTAAAAATTTTGAATGCTTACAGTCTTGATTTGCCAATCAAAAGACACAGTTAGACTAAAAACAAATTGAACCCTTGGTTGCCTATAAGAAACACACCTCACTAGCAAAGAGAAACATGGCTTATGGGGAAATGATGTAAAAAAGGCATCCTAAGCGGTGTGTTGAAATAGTACAAATTAGACTTCAAACCAAAATTAAACAAAAAAAGCTCACTTTATATTCATTAAAGGAGCAATCTATCATAATGATATATCAACTATAATCATATGCACTGAACATCAGAGCATCCAGCTTCATAAAACAAACACTACTGGACATGAAGGCACAGACTGACCTCAACACACTAATATTGTATGACTTCAACAGGCTACTCTTTCTAATAGATTTTGTCTTTCTAATAGACAAATCATCCAGACAAAAAGTAAATAAAAAACACAAAAGTTTTACGATATTACAGATTAAATGGGCTTAGCAGTCATTTACAGAATTTTCTATCAAGACTGTAGAATACACATTCTTCTCATGAGCCATGGAACATTCTCTAAAATAGACCTTATTTCAAAACTGCCAAGCAGTGAGACCAGGATTTATCCCCAGTCCATGAACTGACTTTCTGAAGTCCATTCCCTATACAGGGATGCTTTGCTCAGTCTGATATACAGGGGTGAGGACTTAGTCCTGCTGCAGCTTGATGTGTCAGTCTTTGTTGACTCCCCATGGGAGGCCTTACCCTTTCTGAGGAGTGGATGGGGTGGGTGGGGAAAAGGGGAGGGGAGCGGGAGGAGGAGAGGGAAGGGAAACTGTGGTTGGTATGCAAAATGAAAAAGAAACTTTTAAATACAAAATTTAAAAAAACTGCCAAGCAAATCTTAGCATATATAAGAAATAATATAAGCATATATAAATACATGATTTCTTATAGTTGATCATAATGGCTAACACTAGACATTAATAGCAAACTGAGAAAATATACGAACTCAAAAAGACAGCACAACACAGTGTTGAACAATAAATGGTCCATCAAAGAAAGTAGAAGAGGCATTTTAATTTCCTAGAATTGAATAATGAAAATACAACATACAAGAACCTGTGAGATAGAATGAAAGTGATTCTAAGATAGAAATATATAACAATAAATATTTTCACTCAAAAAAATGAGTGAGACCCACTCAAACTTTGCCAGAATCCACTCTCAAGGGCTTTCCTGATGAAACCACTCAGTCCCTCACTATGTACTGCCCCTCCCCCAACTCAGGCCCAACAAAAGTCTACACTCTAAAGTGTTTTTAGTGTACCCTCTATTGTCCCACCAATGTGCCGCCTTTGTACACAAAGACCCAAAAAAGAGCCACACTTGCTAGCTTGAGCACCTTGGTTCTCCTCTCTGAACCTTGTACTAGCAACCATCAGTGAGACTTTTTGGTAAGTCCCATTTATCCTGTCAGGTTGGAGAGAAGGCTCAGCAGTTAAGAGCACTGACTGCTCTTCCAAAGGTCCTGAGTTCAATTCCCAGCAACTACATAGTTGCTCACAACCATCTGTAATGAGATCTGGTGCCCTCTTGAGGAAGAGACCCAGTCAGTTGTCCTCATCAACTTAGACCATGAAACACAATATGGACAAGTTCAACAGAACCGTCATATATGGGCTCCCTGAGCATGCTTCAACATGACCAGGGCATAAATTTCATTTTTCATTTCATTTATCCTATCCCCTGCCCCACCCCCAAACCTTGCCCAAACACTGACCCTGGACCACCCATGTCCCAGGACCTCACCCGAGCAATCACACACTGCCACTGAGCCCACAGTGACACTAGTGAATTGGAATTACCCAGCCTCTTTAATAAGAAGCAAACTCCCTCTCAGCAAAGATGGATAAGAAAGTCATATCAGCTACACAAACAATGGGCTAACTCCACACACCCAAGGTCCATTGCAAAAACACAAATGATGAAAGACCAAGTCAACATGCCCTCATACCTCTAATACCCCTGGTCCTGTAAGAATGTTCTTCATGGAAATTACAAAATGAATCTCAGGACACAGAATTTAAAAGAACAGTTTCAGACTGGGTGTGGTTGTACACATCTTTAATCCATCACTCCGGAGGCAGAGAGAGTTCCCAGGTCAATCAGAGCTCCATTGTGAGACCCAGTCCTCAAACAAAATCAAATAAAAGAACAATACAAACGTGATCAAATAAGTCAAAGAACTGAAAGAGGACACAAACCCCTGAGCAAACTTAAAAGAGGATAAACTTCTGATTGGAGTCCAAGAAAACGCAGATGGCTGGACCCAGCTTTTCCTTTTAGGCCACCACCAGCTCCCCTCTTATAACACAGGGACTTATTATTGTTTATGAACACTTGGCCTTCGCTTATGCCCATTTTTGGTTAATTTCAACTGAAACAAATCTGTTTCTCTTCATCTATATTTTGCCTCAGGGCTGTTTACCTTTTCTTTCTGTCTGTCTTTCTCCATCTAGCTGGCTGGTAGCTGCCTGGTTGGCTGGTCCTGGACATCTCTCTCTCTCTTCCTCATTCTCTCCTCCTTCTTCTCTTTCTCTAGATTTTTCCTGTTTATTCTCTGCCTGCAAGCCCCACCTATCCCTCTCCTGCCTAGCTATTGGCCATTCATCTTTTTATTAGACCAATCAGGTACCTTAGGCAGGCAAGGTGAAACAGATACAACACATCTTTGCACAGTTAAATACTGCACGACAGATGGCTGAAGGAAATAATGAAGACACTCGAGATTTTAAAAAGGTGATTTAATAAAGAGAAACTGGGAAGAAAACTCAAGGTGAAATGAAGATGGAAAGGAAAAGCTCAATAATCCAATCAGAAACACTCAGTGGGAAAAACTTCCAAGCGGAGAAGCGGAATAGGTCGAGTAGAAGGCAGAAGATCAGGACTTGAGGACAAAATAGAGGAACTGGCCTGCTAAATTAAAGAGAGAAGTGATTTTAAAAAACAGATGAAAGGAATGTGTAGGCGCTCTGGTGGTGTAGGAGGTCCTTCTGTTTGTGTGTTGCTTTCATTGGTTAATAAATAAACTGCCTTGTCCTGTTGATAGGGCAGAACTTAGGTAGGAGGGGAAGATGGGTGGAGTCAGAGAGATGCCATGGATCTGCCACCAGAGACAGACGTGCTGAAACTTCGCTGGTAGGCCACAACTTTATGGTGATACACAGATTAATAGAAGTGGGTTAAATTAAGATGTAAGAATTAGCCAATAAGGAGCTAGAGCTAATGGGCCAAGCAGTGATTTAATTAATACAGTTTCTGTGTGATTATTTCGGTTCTGGGCAGCCGGGGCAAACAATCAGCCCCCCCCTCCTACACTCTGGGACATCATGAATAGACAAATCTATGAGTTTAAGTCACAGAAAAAGGAGAAGAACCCCAAGTCAATGGAATAGACTAGATCTCAATAGACTCGAAGAAGAAATTCTCCTCGCTAAGAAATGACACACCCATTCATCCACAGAACACATAATAGAGAGGACCAGAAAACCATACCCATAAAACAATAGATAAATTAAACAATTACTTTCCACAACCCACACCTCCTCCCACATCCTCTCCATGGGACAAAGTCCTCTGAGGATTCTGGTCATTTAAGTTCCTGATACAGCTGTCTCCTGTGGCATAGATGGTTCTCTCTGAGAATCTCTGTCATAGGGCTCTGGCTTATTTGGCACTGTGACTTCTGCTTACTCCCTTGGGGACACCAGCCACTTTGGTTGCGCAAGCCCTGCTCCCCAGTGTTACAGCTTGTGCTTCTACTTTGTGAGAGGTGGATTGGATGGGAAACAGTCACACGTGGGGTGGCTCCACGCTCACCGCCAGCAGCCCCGTGCCAAAGCTGGCCCAAGAAAATCATGTCACTAAACTGATGCTGGCGCCTGCTGCCCAGCTCCCACCTGTAGGGCGTAGGAGAGGCTGGCAGCCAGACTGAAGGCAGCTGCTAATGACTCATGTACATGTGTTTGGACTTTGTGTTGTGTCTCAGTTTCCTGCTCCAAAGACATCTGTCTGGTGAAGAACCAGCCTCTCTGTGCTCAGAGGTCAGTGTCCTTCGGGTGGGCTTAACGCTGGCAAGGCGGAGGACAACTGGAAGGCTCCTCCAAATCTTCCTTCTATAGCTCTATAGCCCCAGTAACCTGGAACTCCTCTGCTTTCTCTCTGGGCATTCTTCTGATTTCCCATTGTTTCTGGGCTTCCCTTCAGCCCAGTGTTTCATGCACTGGGTCAGGGGAGGTTGCTAGCCACCCTAGCAGTTCACTATTTCCTCTAGGACCAGAAGCTTCCAGCTACCCAAAATGGAACGTTCCCTCCTCCCCCAGCTTCCACTCCGCCCTGTGCCTCTCATGAACCCTCACTCTTCTTCTGATCCCCATAAAGTTCCCAACCTCTGCTCAACATCCACTCTCTAGTAGCTTGTTCTTGCCCTTTCTCTCTCACTGACCGCTTGCCCCTATGCACGCAGTCCACTGAAGCCCTGCCCATCCACGGGCTCACACACATACTCACATTTATACACACAGCCATACTTGATTGCACACAGAGAGAGATTTCCACACACCCACACACATGAATTGATACACCCATGATCTCTCAAGCATTTGCAGAGCTCACATGTGCGCACACACACACACACACACACACACACACACACATGATTACAGAGTTACTGGCATCAGGAGCGAGGTAACATGGTATCTGTTGGTCCACCAAAGTCCCACTCCCCCAGGAGCTGCAAGACCCTCCCATCTGACCACTTCCATTCCTTTTCTTCCCCACTTCCTTCTCTGGAGTATAATTTCTTACATTTCTCCTCCCTGGAGAAAAAAAAAGTGGGGAAGAGGAGGAGGAAGAGGAGAAGAAGAAAGGTCAGGAGGAGGAGAAAGAAAAGAAATCTCACTTCGTCTCAAGTTCCTCCCTGGTCTATCCCTTCATCTTCCTATTGCAGCAGCCAATCCCTGTGCACACCTGAAACGGTCCTCCCCTCGTCTATCCTTGCCCCTGGCTAGCATGCCCAGTGCTGAGTCTTCGACCAGAGGATTCTTTGAACTTTATTGTTCCATTTTTTTCCAAACTTACCTACTCTCGGGACCTTTGTTCACTTCTGTGTGTATGTGTGAGCTATGTGTGTGAGTGGCTGCGTGTTCACAGGACTGTAGGTACATGCGTGCGTGTGTGGAGGTCTGGAGTGATGTCTGGTGTCTTCCTTGATGGCTCTCCATTTTACTTACTGAGGCTTGGTCCCTAGCTGAGTGCAGAGCTCATCAATTATGGCGGGTCTATCTAACCAGCTTGCTCTGGGGATCTTCTATTTCTGCCGCTTAAGTGCTTGGATTGCAGGCTGCATCACCTCAGTCCCCACAGTGACTGTGCTCCTGGTCCAAGTCCCCACCCAGCCAGTCTCTCGTTCTCACGTCATTGCCTCTCTGTTGCAGCCCTGGCCCTTCTGGTCTGAACAATCCCCACAGACTCAGAACATTTGTTGAACAACTCACTGGGACCCACCGATCCTGGTGCCTGCGGCCCGGGGCCTCCTGTATTTCAGTCCTATCCAGATACAGACTGGACTTCCTCCACTCAATGAAAATCTCATCACAGCTGGTCAGCTCCCTGGGATAAAGGGGATTTCACTACAGATCCCCTAAAGCCCAACTTGCCTTCAGGTCCAGCCTGCATAGCACCCATGTTCTTGGATAGGGTCTGGAGCCCTCAGCCTCCAAGAACCTTCCTCACCTCCCCCTGCTTCTGAGAATCTTCTGAAAATGCATTCTTCCCCAAAGCACCCAGATCCTACCGTGTTGTTCCATCAGGGGTGTGAGCATGTTTGTCAAAATCTGAGCACTACCTGTGCTCCTGGACTCTCTTCTTATGCTACACCCCTGTCTTCCATACAGGGAATCAACTACCCACAAAGCCAGGATTAATCATGGGATTTTCAACGCGAAAATGAAGGTAGTCATGACAAACCACGTCCCCATATCCCTGGTCTGTATATACTGTTGGCTTCCCAGCAGAGATAGCCCATTTTGCTCTCAGAGATGACCCACCCAACTCAAGTTTCACTTCAAGAGCCTCTTGAGCCTTCCTAAAATTTGCCACATGAACTCTCTGCATTAACGTCCCTACCTGTTCACTACTAACTCCAGTAGGCTTGGCTCCTGCAGAGGGACTATGGACATGGTGGCTGCACCTCCTCTCCAACCGGAGCTTATCTTCCAGGAGGATATTCACATTTCCAGTAAGCATGAGAGATGGTCTTGCCATGTTTCCAACCACACACTATTTCTCTCTTGGGGCAGGAGATGCAGGAAAACAGGCTCAGAGGGGAACTTATAAAACACCACCTACCCACAGACCCAAGGAGTGAGGACAGGAGAGAAGCCCTGAAGGATTAGCTCTAAATCCCTGAGTACGATGTGGGACCCGGCATCCTCCATGATGCCCACACAGAAGACGACAAGCCAGCTGCTTCTCTAGGGGACACACAGCACTTGGTGACTTCACTAAGGAAGGCAGCGAGGACCCCAGGACGTGTGAGGGAGAGCTCTCTCATCTATCTACCTGAACAGTCCAAGGTGTCCATCCAAGGAAACCTGTCCTCTGCCCTGCCCTTAGCTGTGCAGATGACAGCTTGGAATGGAGGCTAAGGTCAGAATAAGGACTCTTTGCAGGACACAAGTACCAAAGACTGTGGTCAGTCCTGCAGGCTAGCTGCTGAGATTGGCCACTCCCACATCAGATCCATAAAGGCTCTCACCCATGGAGGGTGGTACAGCCCCACAGATTCCCAACTCACAGGGCCCTGAGTGGACAGGCCAAGGATGGGAAAACTCACGACTAGGGAGAGAGAAACAGACTTCAACCCAGGGTCAGTAGCCTCAAAGCTCCCAGCCACTGGCCCTCTCCATGGGAACTCCTCTCAGCACACAAGGACAGTGCCATGCTAGGCATACTCAGTCCTGAGACAGCACGTCCTGGGTGACTCTAACATGTCTGCTGGAATCCTGCGGGGAAGGGTGTATGTTTACCTTTCTCTATCTGGGTGGATTTGTAGCCATCCACAACAGAACACAAGCAAAACTGAACACCCTTGCAGCTAGTCAACGATGGTTAGTTTACATAACTATCACACCAGTACTTGAAGGCATGTGAGTGTCACACACACACACACACACACACACACACACACACACTGCTACACAGAAGGAAGAGTCCTAGGCAAGTGGCCATCTGCGTCCACCTCTCTTCACATTAGCTACTGGATGTTATGGGAAGGCTAAGGAAGACAGCAGCATCAGGCCTCAATGATTTCTTAAGGACGTGTCTCTAAATGATTTAATCTCTTCCTGAGACACTGCCCGTGAATTGACGACCTTTGCTTTCCTCTCTCTTGTCTGATGAGCAATGGCTCTCTGACAAGCCAGTAAAATTTTCCAATTGCTTCTGCTGAGGATTTTTTTCAAGATGATGAAGTGAAAGTGCTTTATGGCAAAGCACTCTGCACCCACCCCTCACTCTGCACCCCCCACTCTGCACCCCCCACTCTGCACCCCCCACTCTG
>NW_026067943.1:8136760-8147271 GCF_014885135.2 Alexandromys fortis
CACTCTGCACCCACCCCTCACTTTGCACGCCTCACTCTGCACCCACCCCCCACTCTGCACCCACCCCTCACTCTGTACCCCTCACTCTGCACCAACCCCTCACTCTACACCCACCTCTTACTCTGCACACGCCCCTCACTTAGCTACCAGGGAAAGAAGGACAGGCTGCTGGTGGCAGTATCCGGGCTGAGTGGTGCACTGTGAAATTAGACAAATGCAGGGACGGTCCAGATGGTGATCAAGCACAGATGAGAACGGAGACAAGGAGAGAGAGCTGGTCACCTTCCTAAGCTCGGTGAGGCTCTGCAGTGACGGGGCTAGGAGCATGGCACCTCTAATCTCTCCCTAACCAAAACACTCCTAATCTGCCCAATCTAAGGGGAAATCCCAGAAGGCTCTGCAGAAATCTGGGTGCGATCCAACCATCTGCTAAACAGTCACAACCACCTACTGTGGCTCTGCGGACCAGGCACACAGCAGACCCACACCTGCCAGACTCCTGCCCAGGACATCTGGAACACTCAGCAGATACTGTGGTGCTGTAGAAACCCACTGACTGACTAGGGCAGCTGGAGGGGAAGATCGGTGGAGGTGACAGGACAGGTACAGCATCAGAGGGACTGTGGCAGGGACAAACAAACCTATGGGGACAACAAAGAGGGTAAAGGACATAGTAGGTGCAAGGTTTTAGGGAACCCAAGGGGGTCTTCATTGGGTGCTGAAGAGTCTCCTGGCCATGCTTGCAAGCACCCCTTTGTGGATTCTGCAGCTGCATGACACCCCCTGCTGGGCATATTCATCCTGCTCCTACGCCATAATGGTCACAGGCTGCTGACCTTGGCACTGCAGGATGCTGGAGCCCCAAGTTCTTCACATCTAGGAAAAGCGGTCTGAATGAGAATGAAAGCACAGCATCCAGGTGCCGGCCACAAATGCCTGAGACCTGTCTCCAAGAGCACTTCCATGCAGGCTTGGCAGCACCAAGAGTGGCCTCTCAAGCCAAGCAAGCATTGTGTGTTCTTCTTGGCGCGGCTTCATGGTCACCCCTCTTCCTTCAGAATTACCATGACCCACTGACCCACACCACCACACCCTGTCATTGCTTATTCAATATGCTGAAATTTACTTTATTTACATTGATGTGTGTGTGTGTGTGTGCGTGTGTGTGTGCACGTGCACGCGTTGAGCACACATGGAAGTCAAAGGACAACCTGCAGAAGTTGGCTGTTTTCAACTCCTGTGTGAATGCCAGGAGTCAGATGACCGGGCTTCGTGGTCAGCACCATTGCCCACTGAGCCATCTTAATAGCCAATGCTTACTTGTCCTTGATGTCCAACCTCTCCAGAAGTGACGTCCTGCAACTGTCAACCATGATGTACAAAAATCGAACAAAAGGCTCCTTCCATGAAAAACCGAGAGAGAACATGGGCTATACCAGAGAAACAGCCAAATGGAACAAATCTGGCACTGGCCTAAAATGACCCTGAGCTTCCTAAGGCCAAAGCAAAAAGAAAATCCATGACCAGAAGCCATAGTCATGTTGAATAAAGCTGCCATTACTACTAGTCAAGCCAGGCTACATTATCACTTTCAGATCTTAGAAAGACACTGAACACACATTCTTTACGTGACTTAGTTTGTTCTGACCTCACGAGAGCACCATGTTATGTCCTGGTTCACTGACACGTTATATTACTTACTAGTTAACTCAAGCTTGAGTTTTGTCAGACATGTATAAACGCCACAGTCCCAGCTGCTGGTTCCCCAGCCCAGTGTTAGTGTTCATCCAAAAAGGGGCACAGACAGGAGGAAGGGGTGTGACAGGAAATGAAAGCCGTTAGCAGCTCCCCTTCCCTGGCTAAGAGGGGGAGGTGATGTCCACTGTCTGCTCAGAGATCCCAGTTCTGGGCTGAGACACAAAGGAGACAGGCAGGTGACAAAGAGGAGGGGCGCCAGCCTTGAAAACTCCCTTGTGAGGCATAGGCCAGAGGCATGGCTGGAACACAGACCTTCAGGATGCCCACTGTCCTTCGCCAGTGCTCTGCTTCCTCTCAGCCCAGCACCGTAAGCAGGACCTGATTTCTGTGTCCCCTGGGACACGTCATGTGGGGCTGGTGACCCAGAATGGGCTACTGTGTCCTGAAGCTAAGCTACACTCCAGTTACCCGGGGTTGACGGAACATAAAGGACAAGCTCATTCTAGGGAACCTGCCATAGGTCAAAGGTCTAGATACAAAAAGCACAGGGTAGCTGTGCTTTCTAATCGCCTGGGTTGGATCTTAACCGTGGAGAGAGTAAACATCCCGGAGTCTCCAAAGTATGCCTCAGGAATGCCCAACGGGTAAGCCTTAGAGGGACTGGTAAGAACGGGAAACTAGTGACGATGCGGGCACTGCATTTTATTATCCTGCACACGCACAATCTATGGTCTCGCACACACATACATACATACACACACAAGACCTTCACCATTTCCCCTGCCAATTCGACCATGTCGTAAACCACAGATAATCTGTGTACTCAGAGTCTAGGGCCAGGGGATGGTATTCTGCTGAAGCCAGGGAGCACAACCCCCAAGAAAGCCTGCAAGGACCAGAAGACATCAATGGGTGTCCCCTTGTCTTTGCTGCATCCATAGGAACCTACAGGGAAACATCAAGTAGTATAGGGAGTAAAGAGGCTCAGGCTCTCCTGTCCAGCCCCACTAGAGAGTGGGACACTCTAAGCAGATGGCCTGGTGACCACACTCAGCCACTAGGATGTAGATGGAGAAGCATCGTGTCTTGAAGGTCCCCCCGCAGTCTTGTATGGAGCCTGTGATCTACCAGTGCCTCTCTGCTTTTTTCTCCCACGCCCTGCCTGCAGGAGATGCTCAGAGGACCAACTTCCATCACTCTTTCTGGGGAAACTTAAGACGCACACCCTGGCAGCTGCCTGCACTGCTCCTTGCCCTGCTGGACTGTCCATCTGTCCCTCTGCCTATTGCTGCGCATGAAAGTCAGCCGGGAGCCAAGTGGGTCACGGGTCGAGAAACTTGAGAAGCAGGTGTCCCCTCATTCATCCCCTGGAATGCCCCTGCCTCCTCCACTAGCTTCCACCTGCTTTGGCTGCCTGTTGATGCCCTGGACAATCCTGGGGAGAAATCTGGGAATTTACACAACCCAGAGTCTGGTTACAGCTCATTACCCTAATGGAGAGAATTTCTGGACATTTCCCAAGTTTCTTCCCTTAAAATGTTCCATTAAGGACCTAACCTCAATAAGAAATGACCACTTTCTGGAGAAGTCTCCTAAGTACTGACTCTTGTGGGTCAGTGTTTTGTTTTGTTTTTCCTAACCTGATGAAACTCAATCATTCCAAATAAAACCAGAGCCAAAGAGGAGAGGTAGACGGACAAGTAGGGCTGGGGGAGGCAGCCTGGGCTCTTTCCGTCTTGTATCCAGCTGGTCCCTGGAGCGCTGGGCTCTTCCTGTCCAGAGAAAAGCTGTAAGTGCAGAGAAGCGTGCACGCCCTGGGAGCCGGCCAGGCTGCCAGCGAGGCAGCTGAAGTCTTGAGAAAACTTCCTGATTGCATTAACAAGGTCACACCACCAGGACCTAATCCAATCCCCCCGGAGAAGGCGGCTTCTGGAAAAGCTGCTGCTCACACATGGCAGAACCAGGGGCCACCAGGGCCAGAGGAAATGGGACAATCTGTCCTGGGACCTAAGGTGGGAAGGCAGAAGTCTTACTGCCTCCACAAGGCTGAAGGGGCACACGGGCCAGGAAGCTGGACAGGTTTGATAACTCGGGACCTCCCCTTTCCAGAGGCTACATGGAGATCCCTGGTAAGCCGGGTCCCCAGTGATGACCATGTCATAGGCCATCCTGTACAGCTCGGGGGGTGGGTGCTTTGAGAAGGCATGGGGCTGCAGAGGGCAGGGTCTGAGACCGGCCTGCTGCAGCTCCTGCACAGCAGTTCCCGATCTGTGAGTGGCAATCCCCACACGGGGCCAAATAGCTGACATTTACATTATGATTCATAACAGTAGCAAAATTAGTTATGAAATAGCAATGAAATAATCTTATGGTTGGGATCACCACAACATGAGGAACTAGATTAAAGGGGTGCAGCATTGGGAAGCTTGAGAACCACTAGGCTAGACCCTTGTCTTAGACTGGGGCCACCTGCACCTCACCCACCAGAAAGAAGGCTGTGAGCACCTTGAGGCATCCACTTCGCTTCTCTTTGGCTCAGTTTCTTTAGCTGTACAACAAGGGGAACACGCTGAGGTTCAAAATAAAGGGCATGTCAATCATACCTTAAAGCCACAGGAGATGACAGGAGGTGCCCGAACTCTCTTACACAGAAGGGAACCCCCAATCTGCGTTTTCCTTTGCAGTCCCAGAGTACTTGAGAAACACCTCCTACAAATCCAATCCACATAAGTCCAAGGGATAAACCCAAGGTATATCCTGTGCCCATGCTTCTACGTTCCTTCTCTAGAACACCCTCTTTTCTGAAAGTTCCCGGGAGCCTGTGTATATTCCTAGACACCCACTGTAGAAGAAAAGGTATTAGAGACAGTACAAACACAAAGACGGATGCAGACACAGCAGACCGGCTGCCTTCTGACGCTTCTGAGGTCAGCTTGCTGTGGGCCCCCAACAGACTCCATCAGCTGGGCCTGAGCCGGGACCCCTCTGGCTTTGCTAGTTTGTGCCACACTCCATTGGGTTTTCCTGCTTCCCAGGACTCCTGGAATCCTTCACCAGCTGGCAGCTCCTTGTTGCCTTGAAGGTTTGGGCCTGTTTCCCTTCCCCAGACCACTCTGTTGGGTGGCCCTTTGTATCCAGGACAGGGTTCCAGCTGCTACTTCACCTAAGCATTCCCCTTTCCTGATTCAGGAACTCACCTCAGCCTCCCTGGGACAGAGATCGGGAGGTCCTCTCCAAGCCCTGCATCTTCTGCCTGGTCCCTAGACCCTAGGCCAGCAGCAGTTCACCCTTCTGTGTCCACTGCCCTCCCCCTGCTTCCTGTGATTGGCCCCAAATAACTACCTTAAAAAATGGACTGAGAATTGAAGCCAGGGCCTGACATAAGTCAAGCAAGTGCTGTACCACTGAGCTACAATCTTCATTATTTATTTATTTATTTATTTATTTATTTCGCTTAAACTTTTAATCTATCTGGGGTTTATAAGGCATAGCAGAGGAGTGACTTTGGGTCTCTTCAGTGGAGCACCGCAGCTAATCCTAGCACTGGTGTTGAATACCAGTGTTTCCTGTCTCAGAGGTGCCTTGGTCCAGAGCAAGGTCACATGTCTGACTGGTGATCCTGCCCTGTTTCCAGGCTTCAATCCTACTGTGACCTCTTCCCAAAGGAAAGACCTCCACCCAGATCCACAGCTGCCTTCTCTGAGCCTCTTTGCCATGTTCTCTAGCTCAGCTGTGCCTCTCTCTCCCTCTCCCAAAGCATGGGATAAAGACCTCTCTCCCCAGCCTTACACCCCCAAACATGACCCTAGGCTGCATCTAGGAGGAGGCGTCTCTACTGACAAATGTATGTTTTCTACCAGCTTCAGTGACTTCCTCTCAACTCTTCAACCTGCTCTTCCTCCCTCCCTCCCTCCCTCCCTCCCAGCATTAACCTACATACACCTATAGCTGTGATGAGACACCATGACCAAAAGCAACTTGGGGATGAAAGGGTTATTCTGCTCATTGGACCACAACACAGTCCAGCACAGAAGTCAGGCAGGACCTCGAGCAGGGCAGGAACCTGGACGCAGGAGCTGGAGCAGAAGCCGGGGAGCAACACAGCTCACTGGCTTGCCCCTCATGGCTTTCTTGACCTGCTTTCTTAAGCCACACTGGACCACACGGGGCAACACTTCCCTCAATGCGCTGGGTCAATCCACATCATCTGCTAAGCAGGAAAATGCACTATGGTCTTGTCCACAGGCAGATCTGACGGGGGCATTTCCTCAATGAGGATCCCTCTTCCCAAATGACTCTAGCTTGTGTCAGGTTGACATAAAATGAACCAGGACACTCACACGCAGATACACACATGTGCAGAGAGATGCAAACACACGCACGCATTCCCACAGCATAGGTGTACATTATACACATGCATACTCCCCACATTAATGCTAAAATTTGATTTTATATAAAAGAATATTTATATAGCAGACTCAAAGACATCTAAAGGCACATAGCTACTGACTGGCAAAATTAAACACTTTTGTACTTTTAGCTCGACACTGGATGTTTTAAACGACACTTTTTTCTTTCTTAAACAGAAACAAACAAGCCAGCATGCAAAGTTCCCGATAAGATGAGCAAACTCATGTTATGCAGTCAGCCCTGGGAATATAAGCACTAAATAATGTAAGTGCTCTGACTAGCAATTATTCTTGTGGCCAGTGCTCATTGTATGGACGGGTTAGCCTCTCCAGACTGGCCGCAACCATCAGCCTTCAGTCTGAGGGGGAATCTGAGGCTGAAGCCCCCCCACCCCATTACGCCCCCCCTCCAGGCTGGCCTTACTTTTGCAGTGCTTGCCTATGGCGCCACCTCGTGGCCGCTGCGGTAACTCCCAATGAAGAGGCCCTGATGGGGATTCCTTAGACTGTGCCACAGGCAGCATGCAGTCTCTCTGGGACTGCAGCAGCAGCTGCTGACAATCTCACATGGAGATGCAGGGAAGGGGACTCATCCTTTAATCCCCTAGGATCTAGAGGGAAAGAGAGTCCCCCGAGCGCACTAACCACGTGTGATCACGTGTGTTTACAGCTGTACACATACAATGCAGCCTCCTGAGTGCATTCAGATGCTCACATTTGCAGGTGCTCAGATGCAGCTGTATACACTTTACTCCTTCCCTCCCTCACCCCCCCCCCCCCATGGAGGTACAGTGGCTCACACGGGGAATCAAAGCTGCTTCTACTCACAAAGGCAGACTTCAGTCAGAGCCATGGTGCATGCCTGGTTCAGCTTATATAGAGGAATCTCGAGGCTCCTCTGTGGCAAGCCTAATATCGCTGGTCCGCATGCCCTGTGTGGAGGGCCCCAGGCCAGTTCCAGGTCTGGTCGGCAACCCAAGAGAACAGCCACCAGCTTCCCATAGCCTGGTCAAGGCAGCAGAGCCTCAGGAGGGACCCCACCACAGCAGGTCAGCCTGCCAGTCCTCTGATGTCTCAGCAAACAGATGTAAATACAGTTATGAGCTGGCATGGGCGCCCCAGGGCACAGACACAGGAGCCAGTGCCAGGGCATGGAGCTCCTAAGTAGGGGTGAATCTAAAGAAGTCACAAGGCAAGTGTGGCACAGAACCAAGAGAGACTACGGAGGGAGGGAGGGAGGGAGGGAGGGAGGGAGGGAGGGAGGGAGGGGCAGCTGTCAAAATGCTCCTGGAAGATGGTAGATAAGGGCTTAGACTGGATTCTGGGGACAAAGTTAGCTCACTTTCTAGCTTCCTGTGGACACCACAGGAATATTAATTTTACAGTTTTTATGGTCTTACTATATGTCTGTTCCCAACCTATTAGCATCCTGGATACTGACACCCGAACTGCTGTAGAATGGAAGACACTCTTATCCAAAGGCACTTGAAAGTACCTGGGTACATTTCAGCCCTTGTGGTTCAAGAGTCACATTTAGAGAGAGTCTCACAGCCAGCCGACATTCCTTCTTGGAAACACGGGGCGGAGGGCACTTACCTATTCAAAGTTTTAGACTTTCAGTGGGTGGTGGTGTACACGCCTTTAATCCAGCACTTGGGAGGCAGAGGCAGGTGGATTTCTAGGACAGGCTCCAAAGCTATAGAGAAACCCTATCTCAAACCCCCGTACCCGCAAAAGAAGTTAAAGACTTCCTAGAATTCAATGAAAATGAATGCACCCCATACCCAAACTTATGGGACACAATGGAAGTGGTGCTCAGAGAAAAGTGCAGAGCACTAAGTGCCTTCATGAAGAACATGGAGAGATCTCACACCAGTAACTTAGCAGCACACCTGAAAATCTAGAACACAATGGAGCAGACAATAGGAAACAATAAAACTGGGGCTGAAATCAGTAAAATAGAAACAAAGAGAGCAATACAAGAATCAGTGAACCAAAGAGTTGGTTCTTCAAGAAAAATCAACAAAATAAACCCTTTTCCAAACTAACTAAAAGGTAGAGGGAGACTATCCAAAATCAACAAAACCAGAAATGAAAAGGGTAACAATAACAACTCACTCCGAGGAAATAGAGAATCATCAGGTCATCCTTGGAAAAGCTGTACTCCAAAAACTGGGAAATCTAAAAGATATGGACAAATTTCTTAATAGATACCACTTACCAAAGTTAAATCAAGAGCAGATAAACAGTTTAAATAGATTGATAACCCCTAAGGAAATAGAAGCATTTCATTAAGTCTCCCAACCAAGAAAAAAAAAATCCCACGGCCAGATGGTTTCAGTGCAGAATTCTCCCAGAGTTTCAAAGAAGACCTAATACCAAAACTCCTCAAATTATTCCACACAGTAGAAACAGAAGGAATGTTGCCAAATTCTGAGGCCACAGTCATCCTGATATCCAAACCACACAAAGACACAACAAAGAGAATTACAGACCAATTTCACTTATAAACACCGATGCAAAAAATACTCAATAAAATACTGGCAAACCATCCAAGGACACACTAAAAAAATCATCCACCATGTTCAAGTCAGCTTCATCCCAGAGATGCAGGGATAGTTCAACATATGAAAATCTGTTGATGTAATCAACCATATAAACAAACTGAAAGAAAAAAAAAACATATGAACATCTCGTTAAATGCTGAAAAAGCCTTTGACAGAATCCAATGCTCCTTCATGATAAAAGTCATGGAGTGATCAGGGGTACAAGGGACATACCTAAACATAATAAAAGCAATATACAGCAAGCAGATTGCCAATATCAAATTAAAAGGAGTGAAACTCAAAGCGATTCCACTAAAATCAGCAAGACAAGGTTGTCCACTCTCTCCATATCTATTTAATATAGTACTTGAGGTTCTAGCTAGAGCAATAAGACAACTAAAGGAGATCAAAGGGATACAAATCGGAAAAGAAGTCAAAGTGTCATTATTCAAAGATGATATAATACTATACATAAACAATCCCAAAAACTCTACCATGAAACTCCTACAGATGATAAACAACTTTAGTCAAGTGGCTGGATACAAGATAAACTCAAAAAAAATCAGTAATCCTTCTATATACCAACAATAAGTGAGCTGAGAAAGAAATCAGAGAATCAGCACCCTTTACAATAGCCTCAAATAATATAAAATATCTTGGGGTAACTCTAACCAAGTAAGTAAAAGACCTGTATGACAAGAACAGAAAAAAAAGGAAAAAAGAAATTGAAAAAGATATCAGGAGATGAAAAGATCTCTCATGTTCATGGATTGGTAAGATTAACACAGTAAATGTGGCAATCTTACCAAAAGCAATCTGTAGATTCAATGCAATCCCCACTAATATTCCAACACAATTCTTTACAGACCTTCAAAGAACAATACCCAATTTCATAGGAAAAACAAACAAACAAACAAAAAAACCAAGATAGCTACAACAATCCTGTATAATAAAAGAACTTCCAGAGGTAATACCATCCCTGATTTCAAACTCTACTACAGAGCTATAGTAATAAAAACAATATGGCATAAAAACAGACAGGTGAATAAATGGAATCGAATCAAAGACCCAGATGTAAACCCACAAGCCTATGGACACCCAATTTTAGACAAAGTCAAAGTTATACAATGAAAGAAAGAAAACATCTTCAACAAATGGTGCTGGAATAACAGGATGTCGGCATGTAGAAGATTGCAAATCGATCCATCTCTGGCACCCTGCACAAAACTCAAGTTCAAGTGGATCAAAGACTTCAACATAAATCTAGATACATCGAACCTGATAGAAGAGAAAATGGGAAATAATCTCGAGTGTATTGGCACAGGAGACAACTTCCTGAACAGAATACCAACAGCACAGGCACTAAGATAAACAATAGATGGGACTTCCTGAAACTGAAAAGTTTCTGTAAGGCAAAAGACACCGTCAATAGGACAAAATAGCAGCCTATAGAATGGGGAAAGATCTTCACCAACCCCACATTTGACAGAGGATTGATTTCCAAAATACACAAAGAACTTAAGAAATTAGATACCAACAAACTAAATAATCCAATTAAAAAATGGGGTACATGGGGATGTTCTATCGGGAACTCACCAAGGCCAGCTGGACTGGGTCTGAAAAAGCCTGGGATAAAACCAGACTTGCCGAACATAGCAGACAATGAGGACTGCTGAGAAGTCAAGAACAATGGCACTGGGTTTTGATCCAACTGCACGTACTAGCTGTGTGGGAACCTAGGCTGTTTGGATGTTCACCTTACTAGACCTGGAAGGAGGTGGGAGGTCCTTGGACTCTCCACAGGGCAGGGAACCCTGACTGCTCTTTGGGCTGATGAGAGAGGGGGACTTGATGGGGG
>NW_026067943.1:8148820-8214235 GCF_014885135.2 Alexandromys fortis
GTCCCCCTCCCTCGTCAGCCCAAAGAGTGATCAGGGTTCCCTGCCCTGTGGGAAGTCCAAGGACCACCCACCTCCATCCAGGTCTAGTAAGGTGAGCATCCAAACTGCCTAGGCTCCCACAAAGCCAGTACGTGCAGTAGGCTCAAAAACCCATTGCCATTGTTCTTGAGTTAAAAGCATGATGGAGCGTAGCTTTAATTCCAGGTCTCAGGATGCAGATGCAGGCAGTGGATCTCTGTGAATTCAAGGCCAGCTTGGTTTACAAAGTAAGTTCCAGGATAGCCAGAGCTACACAGAGAGACCCTAGCTCAAAAACACCAAAACCAAAAGTACTTTACTTTACCTAGCTATTATACTAACCAATGAAATAAAACATGAAATTTTTATTACTATCCACTAGGAACAGTAATAAAAGAGTTTAAAAAAAAAAAAACTAAGAAAAAATTGCTTAGAACAATGCACTTTTCACACAGAATCCAAAAGCTTAAATTACTATTTTTTCCCCAGGACCCTCATGCAGACAGCAGAGTAAGCAGTTATTTCTCAGTCATTTATAGCAAACTGTCATATACTGCCTTCAAATAAATCACTTGGCCAGAGTTAATGGGAAAATAGTTTAATACTTTTATATCACAAAATAAACCGAGACAGGGAGAAGCAGTGAGCTAATTCACGAGCCCTCGGTTCCCCTGCCGTGGTGCCGTCTCACCGGACACTGGGAACAAGCACACACCCACCGGCAGGTTCCACAGTTCCTGCTCAAGGCAGAGTCAGGAGGACACCTCCCAGTCTCCCGGGGTCACACCCTGATGTGTCCTAAGCACTGAAGTCACCATGGCTGCCACTCTAGAGGACGGCCCCTCCATTCTGGAGACACTTCAGCTCTCCTTAGCTCTAGCTCCTTTCAGACTGGACTTCTGACTCCGTTTCTCCTTCTGACCCTGGATCGAGAAGAACTTCTTCCTCAGGTCCTTCAGCCGCCTCAGCTTTTCCTCTTCCTCCTTCTGCTTCATCTTCACGTGCTCCTTGTTGTGTAAGCTTCTCTGTTCTTTGGCGTTTTTCATTTTATGGTTGTGTACTGTGCTCAGAGCACCTAGCAGAGCCAGGACCTAACAAGACAAAAGATGGTGAGCACAAGCCAACCGAAGCCTGCCTGTCACCTACATGATCAGGACCTCACCACACCGACTGCTGGTATCAAATGAGATTCAATCCCAAATGGAAACTGAGTGAAAATTCATCATGGCTTGCACGGGGATGTAGGTTTGCATGCATTTGATACAACCAATATGATAAAACAATCCACATTTACCACTGTATGGAATCATATGCAGCTAGCTGATGAGTGGTTCACCAGACAGGTGTCCCTATTCAAATATAAGTGGACTATGACTAACCAAGGATGTCAAACAGCCTCTGGGTTTTCCCCCAATTTCCAGTTCAGGAGCCTTGCACCAGTCTGGCCCTTATGCTTCCCCAGTGAAGACTCAGAACACAGTGGAAATGACAAACGTGCTGCCCAAAGCACTGCTTTCACATCTAAGCACAATGAGCAATAAGTCCCTCTCTGACAGTACCTTCCTCTCGTGAGGTTCACGTATGACAGCCGGTCTCTGCTTGTCCCTTGGCACTTTGCCTGCCTTTGCTTGGATCTTGGGCTTGTTCTTAAATGGCAGAGCCTTCTGCAAGGCTTTTGGAATGTGCAGTGAATTAAAATGTTTCTTTTGTCTCAGGATTGGCTGAAAAGGAAAAAATAAAACTGAGACTATATTTAAAGTATAACTTATACGTACTTAAAACTGTATCTAAGATCTTTGCATGGACTGCCTTTTCTACAAACTAGCCACATTACCATCTGCTGACTACCAGAAATCAGGATTCAATCACCCACCCAATGTAGACAGTTTCAACAGGCATCTACACAGCTAGGCAAAACAAAGAGTACACACATCACAGCCACAAGTCTCCTGAAAAGCCAACAGGCCTACTTGAACAGAGCAGAGCTATGGGTCTTCAACAGAACATAAGAGATTCAAAGTATCTCAGCAGAGAACTTGGGTTTTCTCTTTGGGAATCTGGGGTGGTTCTCTAGCATAACAAGGAGAGTCTAGATTCTCATTGTGACTGTCAACTTCTCTTCCTCAGCAGTCAAAGTTGAACTTAATTCTGATAGAAGGACGGTAGACAGCACACAAGGCACAATCTAGACACTGAATTCTATGCTCAAATGAAATAGTCTGACCTGGATATTTAACCACTCCAGAGATTACTGTAAACAGAGTTCTGCAGGAGCCACGCCACAGGTGAGAGGTAGTGTGCAGGGAACATCTCTGCTGGGCTTCTATTTCTCTAAAATATCACCCACAGTGTCTTTCAGAACCCTGGTTACAGAACTCAAACTTTCAGATTTAAAGAACTTGGATAAGCCTTCTCCAAAAAGGGGTAATCAGGACAGGATGAGGCTCCACCTGTAGCTGAGGAACTACTGACATTTGGTGGCTACTAGAAAGAGAAAGTAGTTGTTTTGGGGGTATAGTCAACAGCAGAGGATAGCCGATTGCCTAGACCCACATGGATTCAGTAGGCTGTTCTTTAAAAATAAAGAAGAGGACATGAAGGTGGGGGGGGGGCAAGGAGGAAGAGATGGGGGTATCTGTGGGTGGATATGATCAAGACATACACATATACATATATGCATATTGCTGTGGAATATTTAACTATGCAAAGATGTGTTACATTTATGTTGCAGAATATTTAACTATGTAAAGATGTGTTGCTGTCTTATCTTGCCTGCCTAAGGCACCTGATTGGTGTAATAAAAAGCTGAATGGACTACAGTGAGAGGGAAGGTATGGTGGGACTTCTGGGCAGGAGGAATTTAGGCTCAGGGAAGAAAGAAAACGAGACACCAGGGTCCATCCAGTCAGACACGGAGAAAACAGGAAAGGAGGACACACAGAGTGAACGGTAAAAATCACTGCGGCAAAATGCTGATGACTAGAAACAGGAAAATTAATTTAAAATAGCTAGTGGGACAAGCCTAAACTAAGGCTGAGCTTTCATTACTAATAATAAGTCTTCATGTCTTTAGTGGGAGCTGGGAGCAGACCAAAGGAAATTCTAACTACAGCATATACTCACATATATAATTGTATTATATAACTTATGTAATATAAATGCACATGCATTGCCAAAGAATAAATTAAAGTCTTTAGAAACTTGTAATGAACATAGAAACAGACTATTAGTATGGAAGGGAGAGCCCAGAAATGACTCCAGATCCATGTGGTCAACTATGCAAAGGCAAGCAAGGACACAAGATAACCTCGTCAAGAAACAGTTTTGACTGCATCTCATTGAAAGTATAAAAGTAAGTTTTTAATCCTACAGCTAAATCAACTCAAAATGACTCAATGTTAAACCCAAACCCTAAATGTTTTCCAGGAGAAAATTGCCTATATTTTTTCTGGGTGTCACACCAGAAGAAACAAAACCCCAAAGGGAAATGACATCAAAGTAAAAAGCTTCTGCACTGCACCACAGAACAATCTACAAAATGTAAAAGCAAACGCTAAACAGGAAAAGAATATTTGTGAGCTGCCTACCTGAAGAAAGGGGTTAGGACAGGGCTTTAAAAGGGCTCTCACAAGCAAATCACACAAAACAAATAAGCAGGGCCAGGAACCAGGTCAGTCTAACGATGATAATATTGTCAATGGGTGAAGGCCCGCCCCCAGCCCCCAGAAGCTCCTCCAAAACAACCTGTCTAAAACAATGGGCAAAACACCTGAGCAAGCATTTCTCCTAAGGAAACAAAATGAGTGATGAGAACAGAGAGACAGGGGTGAGAAAATACAAAATGACAGAAATGCAGGACCAGTGTGACAATGCCCAGAGCAGAAGAGATCTGTACACACAAGAACCATGGTTCATACAAGTGTTTCATGTTTGGGATTTTTGTAAAGTATTTGAGCAAGGGGATGAAATGGTAAAATGTTCATCTGCTTCCCCCATGGTAAGTAAGCACCTTACCAAATCCACACGCATCTCACAATGTCATTGGTAATTCTCAAATAGAACATTACAATTTTACAAAATATTTTAATTTCATTTCCAATTCTGAGAAAACCACTGGCACCATTTTTCTGTGTTCTTCCCCCAAAACAGCAAACAAATATATAATTGTTCAAATCAGATTCAGCACCTGACTTTATAATTGAAAATACAAGTCATTAAATAGGACATTACAGGGTTGGTATTTGGTTTGATCTCTGGTGCCATAAGAACTAAAATAGTACGAATAAAGCCCCTGAGTGATGCTGCTAGAACACAGACACGCAGCCCCTTCCTTACCTTATAGAGTGAGTCCTTGTTTGGCTTCAGTTTGATGCCATGGGCAAGCCGCAGCTGATATGTTGTCCGCATCCCTGACCAGGTGTCTTTCTCACCCACGGGTTTCAGCAAAGATGTTACAGGGTTATAGAAGGCCGGGATGGAGACAGGATACCAAGTCCGCATGAAAACAATATCTAGAAGAAGTTTCCAAAGGTCTGTATCCATCTCAAGTGATACACATACATGTGCACACCCCAAGTCGCCCCAACATCTCCACCTGATTAAACAGTATTGGAAAAAGAACTTAGCCAATTAAGCTCCTGCTAACTACCACAAGGCTGTGGGTGTGAGCCCAGCAAGTACAAACACAGCGTGGATACTCCAACTGGACAGGGCTGGAGCTGACAGGCCTGGAGATCAAAACTCCTTCTAATCAATACCAGCGAGAGTCAGTAACAAACCAGTAACAATCAGCGCAGTGTCCTCAGCACACCACGAAGGAGTCTTACCACTCATTAACAACTTGTCCTCAAAGCTGGCCCTGAATGCCCCTTCTGGAGCCCGGAGCGCTTTCTTGATTTGTCCCCTTATTCCACTGACAGTTCGAATGACCGCACCTTCAAATTTGGCTACTTCCAAGGCAGAGTTAAACATTCCCTAAATGAAACAAAATAAAAACATTCACATATATATATTACCATTTACATCACTGGTTAAAAAACAAAAATCAATTCACTAAACATGAAATTACTAACATCAAAAGGTATGCTACTCAACTTTATTTTCACGGAAATAAACTCTACAAGAGCAAAGAGGTATTTATGGTGTGAAGTGGCCTAGACAGCCTCAGCATCCTCTTCTGTGCAGGCTTCACGGGCACTCGACCACTGTACCTCCCTCTGTACAAGCACTGAGCTCACCGCCTGCCCTTACGATCTTATTCCGAATGAAACTTCCCACCTGCCCTCTCTGACCCTGTGAAGCTAAGTGCACAGTCTGCTGAAATCTTGCCATTTGCTGCAAACTGCTTTGTACTTTCTACTCAACAATCAGACAAATGTAATATTTTCTTTCCCCTCACTAACGCAGCTTTAAAGTAATAAAACCCAATGGATGAGTCTGTGTTGGTTCTGAGATAGTCTCGCAGCTATTGTTACTAAGTATTTCTGACTTTAAGTGCAGTACAAATCAATAAAAATAATATATATATCAAAAGTCAAGATTTCAAATACTTTCCTAAAAACTCTAGGAAAATCACCCACTTCATGAGTCCCAGTCAAAACAAATGCACATCTAGACGCTGTCTAACGCCCTTCATGCTTGTGGATGATGTGTAAAACCCACAGATGAACTTGTAGCTAGACTTCAGTTTCTAGCCCAAAGATAGCCCATTACAAACATAAAATTATCTCAAAACCTGAGAACAAAAACCACATTGGAAATACTGCTAGCTCTAAATATTCTAGGTAATAAAAGAACATTCTACTCTTTCTTTAACAATATATAACTTGAGGAATATATGGATATACAGACCTTAATAAATGAAGTATTCTTGAATATTTTAAAAGGAAAACCAGTTAGCTTTAATTTCTTCACAATTTTTATGGATTTATCCAGGTCAAGGATAACTCCAGTTGCAGCAATCCGAAAGTCAGGCTAAAAAGAACAACAAAAATTTGAAAATAATATAAAAAGAAAAATTACAATTATCTGATGTAATAATACCAAATTTTCATTCACATAAACAGCTACAAAGACAGAATTTCATTTGTTTTCTTCCTAGGTACTTATAGTTTTGTTTGCTGTAGAAACAGTCTAATGTGCCTGGGCTCACCAACTCTGTGGCACAGGATGTCCTAGAATGCTGCCTCCACTTCCCTGGCTGTAAACCAGGATTTTAAGGATGCTAAGTCACTGCTGCTAACTTGAATATGCTCCTGAGAGTGATTTCATAGGAACAGTTTCACAACAACAATCAACTCAGAAAAGGAAAAGGCAAATTCAGTTGCAACATTTAAAAATGAGGTTTTGGACCCCTAGGTAGACTGCCTATTTATTACTCTTTTTTCTCATATGTTATGTAGAGCCAATAAATGAAGCTTGTTTTCTGCCCAAAGACAACTGTGAACACAGTTTGTCCACATCACTACTAAGGGACAGCACCACGCCTAAAGGGTTACAATGGATTCACAAAACATGCTATAATAATTAGTATCCAGTGGACACGATCACAGACTGTTTAAGTAAGCCCAAACAAGGCACTAAGATATACAGTGACATCAGTGCCATTATGATTCTCCCTCTCTCATGACACCCACACTCTACTTAGGAAAGCCAGGCAGGGCGATTCACACCAGGAATTCCGACATTCAGATGGCTGAGGTTTGTGAGTTCTAGGCCAGTCTGGGCTACATATCAAGACCTTCTTAGAAAGAAAAGCGGGGAGGGAGGGTGTAAGAGAGGGAGGGAGGGAAGGATGAAGGGAGAGAAATAAGAAAGGAAGGAGAAAGAGGGAGGGAGGACAAAGGCTGAGGAAGACGCAGGGCAAGGAGAAACATATCAAAAGTGGTTGATGTTCAACTTAGTTTCATGAATTCAGTTCAGTCTCTAGTTCATTTGACTGACTGATAAAGAATGCATCTCTGATACTTACCATTGCACCACTGACAGACTGTATTGCCAAAAATCCAGTTCCTTGTGGGGTGATAGGACCTTAAAGAAAACAGAAAAGAAAATATAATAGACCACACATTTTACTCCAACCTCCTTTCTCAAATAAACAAATCTTTGAAGTTGGGCTTTTGTGACAAGCAGAGAACATACAGCGATATAACCCTAAATGGCAAAAACTGATCTTATATTATTATAATCACAAATTTACCCCAGAAAGTTGCTCCGCAATGCATGTGCTGTGGGGTGTATTTTAGAAGCCTCTGTCTGCCATTGTGGTCTTCAATGTAGTACAGTGGGATTGTCTGAAACCTCCTCCATCCTACAGAAAAAATAATTGGATCTCGAGACTTGAGGATTTTCTTATACCAGCGATGTTTCTTGAGGCGCATCTAGAGACATAAACATTCAATAAAACAGTGTACATCCAAATAACCTGTCTCCAAGCCTGCAGCAAAAAGCACCTACCTGCACATATCCCACAGTGCCCTCACTATTGCCCAAACCACCCAGAATAATTGGGTAGTGTGGGTCGAAGTTCTGCACGAATTCACAGGGGATGTTTTCAATCTCAATTCGAACATACATTCCAGGTCGAAAACCCTCATATTGAACTCTGGTTTCATCTTCTTGGTCTTCAAATTCAGCATGGTTAAGCTATAGATGAGAAAAGGGACCAGAACAGAAGCACAATGAACCCACACCACCAGTATTCTTAGTCAACATTAAGATTAAATTTTTAAAAATACAAGGGAATCATGGGCACAACAATTTAGGTTTTTATTGTAATAAAAAGCCATATCCTCTTCAACTCTAAGATATTTACAACTTTAAGATATTTTCCAACTGTATTTTCTGTTGCTCCAAGTCACAGCCACTAACTCCAAAAGGATCTCTGACTGGTGCTCAGCAAATGGTGCTAGGCTATACTCTAACTCTCCCGGCTCTCTGGCAATCATTTTATAAACTTTGCTCATCATCAGTCTTAGGACAGCCAATCCATTCTCCCATATCCTCATTCTAGCTGTTTCTGCTTCCAGGCAGCTGTGTTCTGGTGTTTGTACCCACACAGGCTTTTATTATGACTCTGCACTGTGGGTTAAGGACAAGTAACAACTTGGCAAAATAATTTTTTTTTTTTTTGGAAACAAGATCTGTGTAATCCAGGCTAGCCTCAGTCTTGTGAGTGCATGGATTATTAAGGTTACACACTGCACTTGTATTGGCAGGTGTCTGTGACCCAGCAGCACAGGAGGCAACAGTCTACAGATTATTAAATCACATCTCTATTCAAGGGCAAACTTTTGGTTCCCAAAAGATCTTCCTTCTATTACTTTTTCTCATTTTTTCAAAATCCTTTGAGTCTTCTTTCTTCACCAACTATTGCTCCATTTCTCCGCTTCACTTGAACAAAATTCCATGTTTCCTCTGAGCCGTCTCCAGACCAGCAGCTGCTTGTCTTGTAGCTGCCTTCACCTGCCATTGTTTGACAGCATTTGCCAGTCACCACAGACCTCTGCCACGCCTTATCCTGTGGTTGTTCCGCCCCTAGCAATGAGAACTGAAGTATATTCTGTATATACTGTTGGCTTCTGGCACACCTGCTCTTTGAAATCTCTGTCTCTTGGCCACTCTTCAGCCTATGCCCTATCTCTCCACTCAACTGTTCTCCCTCTCTGTGCTAATTTCCCAAGCTACCTTATGGCTTGAAGGAGCTTGAGTCCTGCGTGTCAAGGCCCTGACTGAACTTAACAGTGTTTGTGTGAGCATCATCACTAACCTAACCGGTTATCAAAGCTACACTACCTAGAGGCTTCCTACCCAAACGGGAAAACTGACCTTTTCAGGAATTTCCAGGTGAGCTTCCACTCACTCTCTACTCCTACATATAGTCCACCAGAAAACCTACCGATCCATCCTTTGGAAAAAATTACATCCAGACCTCACCTACACTGCCATCTCCACCCAAACTGAACTACCTTAATCCCTGCATCCCTTCAAAAGGGAGAGATCATGACTATCTTTTTCTGCCTAAAACCTTCCCTAAGCCCCACATCACTCAGGAAAACATGAAGTTCTGTATAACTGCCCACAAGGTTTTAAATTCTGGGACTAGAGAGATGGCTCAGTGGGTAAGAACACTGGCTGCTCTTCCAGAGGTCCCGAGTCCAGTTCCCAGAAATCACATGGTGGCTCACAACCATCTGTAATGAGATCTGGTGCCCTCATCTGGCCTGCAGGCACACATGCAGGCAGAACGCTATATTCTTAGTAAACTTGAAAAACAAAAAAATTTAAATTGCAAATGGCTTGAACTAGAGACTACAAAGATTATCTCTGTATTGTTTAGTCACTCCTGTAAAAAGTCAATACAGACTGGAAACCACTCATTTATGACTACCAGGAGACACTTCTTCACACGGGAGTCTCTACCCTTCCAATCTTAGGAAGTGCTGAAGTGAGCGGCAGAGACACTTTCTCTGACTAGATGAAGGTCTAGACGAGCAAAGCTTGCCAACCACATTTTCAAGTTCAAAGGAATTCTCAGTGCTTCCACCAACAAAGTGTGACTCAAACACTCCATCAACTGTGCAGAGCTTTGTGTCCTTTGTGTCTGCTTCTGGTGAAATCACCGCCCACCACGGCTGTAAGCAGGAGTGCCCCCACTTCTCCTTCTGCATGCACTCCTCTCCCATCTGCATCCACCTTGACATGGAATACCCATCTGAACAACCAAGATGTGTCAAAACTCCCCCAGAAAGAACTTTATGCACATAAGTCAAACAAACCATTCAGCTACTTGTTCAAAGCATTAAGTGATCAGAATTTGAACCTAGGCTTGTATCGTACATCAATATGTTAGTGCCAAGAGATGCAGTCAGCACCACTACCAGCAGCCTTCAGGGACCTCCACTCAGGTAAACCAGACCCTTAGGAACTTCAGGGCAATTGGAGAGAGGCTGTTACAGCTTGCCAGGTAATAAGAGAGACAGGCAGTGTGCAGCTACAAGTCAGGGTGTGGACTTCTTGAGAGTGACTCTTCCTTAGCTGTCCTTATAATGAGAGGTAACTTTCTGCATCTTTGTAAGCTACATATTTTTTAAAGTATGTAATTTACAAGGTATCAAGCTTAAAAACTAAAGTTTATTTAAGTGAAATATATATAAGCTGGTTTACTTACTCATCTTAAAGTGCCTTCTTTAGTGGGCTGGGGAAATGGCTCAGTAAGAGTGCTTGCTATGCGCAGGCATGAGGACCTAGTTTGGACCCCCAGAACACACATAAAAAGTAAGCATGGCTATGCATGCCTACAACCTCAGCCCTGTGGTAGGTGGAAATGGGAGGCTTGGGGTCTACCAGCAGTGCTCCAGCAGGGCTCGGCAGGTTCTGATTTTTCAACTGTGTTGGTGTTTCTTGACTCTCATACAAAATATAAACTAGATCCCAGAATAAGTACCTCTCTTCTCACGTTCCCTTAACTTTTCTATCATCCTATCCTGCCTCAACGGCATGAGTTCCTTGGAAGCAGGGACCATGTCTCAGTCATCACTGCTTGCCAAGTATGTGGTGGGGCTTGGTACAAGGTGGTGCTGATGAGAAGAGAAGGCAATCAAGGTCTGAAGAATCCCACCACACAATTCCAACCTGGGCTCAAAGTCAAAGGAAAATGAGGAGCAGGCCAGTAGGTGGCGCTGCCTTGGCAGGCGGTCAAGGACTGCCCGCTTTCTTACCTGGGCTTGTCTCTGCATTTCACCCTTAAGATCATCGAAATATGTGCTTTCTCCCCCATCGTACTCCGCATCAAACAGCTCCTTCAACTTCCTCTTCTTATTCAGGTGCTTTTTCTTGGCACTTTCCTCCTCATCTGGGTCATTTTCTTCCTTAATGTCTTCTTCTGTATCTTCACTCTTAAATTTCCAGATTAAAAAGTATTGAGAAGCTTAGGGAGAACTTTCTTTAAACAAACAAAGCAGATTTTTATAGTGTTTGAGCTTACAAATTCTTTGATCTGACTATCATGACTAAACAGACTTTGGCGCTGATCTGGGTATGGCAAACTGCATGAGAGATCCCAGTTAGATGCTCCAAGACACTGTTCAAACTACTATCTGGAAGAACAAGGAACTTTTTTTTTAATTGTGCTTTTAAATTTCATCATTGAATGTTGGCAAAAGAAAGGCAAATAAAAAGCATGAACTTGACAGATGACTACAGCAAGGAGGAGGGCTGGACAGTGACAGCATCCATACGCTGTACAAATGAACTGTCTGATCATCTGCCACTCTCTAGGAAGCTATCTATCCATGACAGGGAAGTCAAGATCTACATTGCCCAAAGCAGACCTCATAAGACACACTGACCGGATCAAGCTGGCAGAGCTACATCAAAGTCATACCTGAGTATCCGGACCTGGTTTTCCCTTGTGCACGTCCCCTGTTTCTAGGTCTTCGAAGTCCCCATAGAGCTCCTCTGAAAAAGAACATTTCCATGGCTGTCTGACACTAGCACCGCCCAGCCTGGCCGACGCTGTGCTCTGCACTGCAAACCTCATCTCTACATGAGTCCTAAACTTCCATGGCCTTACATGCTTAGGAAAAGTAAACAGATCCGAGACTTAAACCTCACTTAGCGAAGGACTATCTCTCACATCAAAGTAACGGGACACTGTATAAAAGACCTAAGTGCAGCCATGAAGGTCAGCTCCAAAACATTTCAAAGAATAAGTGAAGAGACAGCCTGATAGCAGCCCATGTGAAGTGTCTCAGAGAAGACAACACAACAGAGGGCACCGTGCCTGGGGAAAGCTAAGACTACGTAAGTACAGAACCTGGAACAAAACTAGAGCTCAAAACAATGTGGAGCTCATAGGAAGAGCTCATTAATTCATCTATTTGCTCACTGTAGAGCTCTGGGTTTGGTTACAGGCTTTCCTCTTTAAAATACACAAGTTAAGAATGCCTTTGGGAGGGTGACATTTACTGTTATTAAGACATATTCACACAACAGATAGAAAGCTCTTATAATAAAAACAAGATTTAAGTATTTAACTAGAACTGTGTTGGAAATTTACACACTTAAAAAAAATCAGTAAAATATAACAGGGCTAGTGACACAGCCCAGTAAGCAGAAGGGCCCACTGCCAAGCCTGAAGACCTGAGACCAGTCCCCAGGACCCCCAGCTCCTGCAGGCTGTCTTCTGTTTCCACACACATGCTAGCCATGTAGGAGCTTTATGATGTAACCAGGGGGCACAAAAGGAACATCAGCAGCCACTGCTTTCTTTCACAACAGCTTTCTGTAACACTGGGTCCAGCACACCTGACACCCTCTTCTGGCCTTCAAGGGCACCCGGCATACACATGGTGCACATACACGCAGGCAAAATATTTATACAAGGAAAACTAAGAATACATTTACAAAAATTTCTAAATAAAATCTAAACCCCAGCCCAAAGTTTATATATAATACTCAATGCTGAATGAAAGCAATAAAACAGATGCTAAGGCACCCTGCTTATGGACACTCGAACAAAATGACCTTCAGAATAAAAATGGTAACTGTGGACTACAAAAGGTGATCCAAGAGTTATCTGAAAATCATGCGCACTCTGTGTGTGTGTGTGTGTGTGTTGTGGGATACCGGGAATGAACTCAAGGCCTCTGTATGTTAGATGAGAACTCTATTACTGAGATGCATTCCAGGCCTTTTCCATTATGAGTAGGAGGAAAGATCTCAAAATGTTAACGGATCTTTTATGTGCAGCAGACTTTTAGTATTTTATGTCCTTTCTAAAACTTTCTGCTATTGATATGTACCTTTTACTTCAAATTTTCCATGACTATTACATTCACTAAGACAAACACGTTGAAGACAACCCCCACCCACATACATATAATATTTATTTATAACGAAACCTGTAGGTTTCTCACTTTCCTTTAAAGTCCCCATAGAGCAAATGTGGGGGTCTTATGTCAGTTCCCCACAGCACTCACGACAGACTAAACTTCAACCTGACGATAGCATTAAAGAAAACATGAGGGTAAGAAGAGCTGCTGGTAAAGCCCTTGTACTTGCAAGTTCAAAGACCTAAGTTCTCTCCCCAGAATTCATGTAAACAAAACCAAATGTCTCGCAAACCCAGTTAGAGAGGCGGATCCCTGGGTCTTGCTGGGCAGCCAGCCTAACATACTTAGTGAGCTCAGGGAAATGAGAGATCAGGACTAAAGGCAAACAAACAAATGGGCTGGCAGTGCCTGAGGAAGGAACACCACCTGAGAAACGATACCTACGGTGGCTGTCGCTGCTTCAGAGGTGTGTGCACGCTCGAACATACAAAGGAAATATGCAGCCCTTACTTACCATCCGCTGCTAAGATCTTGGCGGCATCTTTCTCATCTTCCCACTTCCCCGTCACAAAGCAATCTCTGATACTGTTCATAACCTTACACAGAAAAACCAGCACTTAGTTGACTTACACAAAACTATTTTTGAGAAATGAAGAGCAGACAACAGCTGCCTCTAAATATTACTCAGGACACTTTAAATTGGCCCTGTAATCCTAGTACATACCTAGAATCCCAGCACCAGGGTTGCTGAGCCAGAATATTCAAGCTCAGTCTAAACCACACAGTGAACTCTTAGCTTAAAATACACAGAGACTGTCTCAAAAATTAATAAGAGCCGGGCGATGGTGGCGCACGCCTTTAATCCCAGCACTCGGGAGGCAGAGGCAGGAGGATCTCTGTGAGTTCGAGACCAGCCTGGTCTACAGAGGTAGTGCCAGGACAGGCTCCAAAGCCACAGAGAAACCCTGTCTCAAAAAACCAAAAAAAAGAAAGGAAACACATACTTTTGTGGATACATTCATTTCACATAAGTGTGTGAGATAATTCCTACAGAGTAACAGAAAAATATCTGCAATTTATGTATAGAAGGGACATGTACCCAGAATATATAAACTGATAAGGGGCATGTTCTCAGAAAACATCAATAACTCATAACTAAACGTGCAAATCTTCAAAACAGGCGAACAGTATGAACAGGTATAAAGACAAATAAACAGCAATCACCTGAAATGATGCTTGACAGAATTAACTATCTAAGAAATGCAAATCAATACCATGACGTGGCACATTTCACACCTTCTAATGTGACTAAAACAAAAAAAAGGACAAAAATAACTCTTAAAGATGTAAATAAACTAGAACCTGCAAATAATGCTGGTGGGAATAAAAAAATTGCACAACTGCTTTTTAAAACAATGGATACTGGTGTAGGAGGGTCTTCTGTCTATGTGTTACCTTCATTGGTTAAATAAAGAAGCTACCTTGGCCTTTTGATAGGCCAGCTCTTAGGTGGGTGGAGTAGACAGAACAGAATTCTGGGAGGAAGAAGGCAGTGTGGCAGGCGGCTCTCCTCTCCCTCCGAAATGGACGCTGGTTAGACTCACGCTGGTATGCCACATACATACAGATTATTAGAAATGGGTTAGGTCAATATGTGAGAGTTAGCCAATATGAGGCTAGAAATAATGGGCCAGGCAGCAATTTAATACAGAACTCCGTGTGATTATTTTGGGGGTTAAGCAGCCGGCACCGGGAACACAGCCTGCTGCTCCCTTTTACTACAGGATACTATGAGGGAAAAACTTACTTTCTCCAATCTTATTGCCAGTAACTAACATATTGTCCTGATACAGTTTTGTATATAACACTGAGATTACGAGATAAGCAATTACATGATTTTTCTAATTTTGTTTCTTCAGATTCAACCAAGGACTAATTCTCTAGGAGGAATGTAGTTAAAGATATAAATAGATAAAGAACATGAAATTGAGGAGAGACAGTGCAGGGTGGATACGATCAAAATACATTGTATACATACAGAAAATTATCAAAAAATAAATATTATATCAGGTTCCCTAGCCACCTTTTCTGGGAAAATGACTTCTTCCCCTTCCCCACTCTTCTGCCAACAGCAGCCTGTACAAAAAGAACAAGCCTAGTTCTAGACCTGAACCATCTTCACCTGAACCACATCACCTAGTAAGTTTGTTCTTCCCTTTGCCATCTGTGCAGACTAGTTAGCTCTATGTCAGCTTGACACAAGTCATTTGGGAAGAGGGAGCGTCAATCGAGAAAATGCCCATAAGCCAGTTGTGGATTGATAATTGATATGGGAGGGCCCAGCTCACTGTGGGCAGTGCCACCCTGGGCTGGTGGTCCTGGGTGCTATAAGAAAGAATGCTGAGCAAGTCACCAGGCAATACTCCTCTTCAGTCTCTTCATCAGTTCCTACTTCCACGTTCTTGCCTTGAGTTCTTGCCCTGACTGTCTGGATATGATGAACTATGAACTTGGAGAAATAAACCCTTCCTCCCAAGCTGTTTTTGATCACGTGTTTTACCCCAGCAATAGAAATTCTAGTTAAGACACCACTACAACACGCTCCTGTCACTACCTGCAAATACAAAGGCCAGTTCTAGAACACGGCCACACACCCTCTTTGTTACTGAGACACCTCTGCTTTCCTTCCTCTCCTACCCCCCTGCATTCATTCCCCCTTCAAAAAAAAAAAAAGCACATATTCTCCCTCCTTCTGCTCCTCCTTGGGACATTGGGAGCTCAGTTGGGTGCTCCAGTGTGGGTCTCTGTCTCTATCTCCATCCATCTCCAGATGAAGGTTCTATGGTGATATGCAAGATATTCGTCAGTATGGCTATAGGATAGGGTCAGTTCAGGTTCTCTGTCCTCAGCTGCCCCAGGAACTAACTGGGGACATCGCCCTGGGCACCTGAGAGCACCAAATCTCTTGCCAACCCTAAGGTGGCTCCCTTAATTAAGATGTGTGCTTCCCTGCTCCCCTATCCAACCTTCCTTTATCCCAAACATCCCGTTTCCCAAGTTCCCCCCAACCTCCCCTTCTCACTTTTCTCTCCCCATCTCCCCTTACCTCCCTCCCACCCCACCCCCAAGATCCCATTTTTTGCCCGGCAAACTTGTCTACTTCCCATAATCAGGAGGATAGCTATATGTTTTTCTTTGGGATCACCTTCTTATTTAGCTTCTTTAGGAGATCAAATTATAGACTCACTGACCTTTATTTATCTCTAGAAACCAATTATGAGTGAGTACATCCCCTGTTCATCTTTTTTGGTCTGGGTTACCTCACTCAGGATAGTGTGTTCTATTTCCATCCATTTGGGTGCACCCACCCAAGGAGACAGTGGGGCTGATCTATTGGGAGCTTACCAAGGCCAGCTGGACTGCGACTGAAAAAGCATGGGATAAAACCGGATTCTCTGAATATGGCGGACAATGAGGGCTGCTGAGAAGCCAAGGACAATGCCACTGGGTTTTGATCCTACTTCATGTTCTGGCTTTGTGGGAGCCTAGCCAGTTTGGATGTCCACCTTCCTAGACCAGGATGGAGCGGGGAGGACTTTGGACTTTCCACAGGGCAGGGAACCCTGACTGCCCCTCAGACTGGAGAGGGAGGGGGAGGGGAGGGGGGGGAGGGGGAGAGGAGAGGGAGGGGGGGGGAAAAGGGAGACGGGGAGGGAAATGGGAGGCGGGGAGGAGGCGGAAATTTTTTTTTCAATAAAAAATTATATTTAAAAAAAAAAAGCAAAACAACAACAAAAACCAGTTACCATATCCACACCCACAAGCGTAGCTCCAGATCCATGGCCTTTGAACCTGCTTTCTTCAAGAGCCATCCTTGACTGGTGAGATACTCCTTTCCTCTCCAATCCTTCCATCTGCCCATTGCCATCGCTGCACCCACAGGCCTAGCCCTAGACCACAGGGCGCCATCTTTATGTGGTCTAGCTACACAGCTCACCCACTAATTTTGTGTGACTGACTCAGGCCATTCATCTGCACATACATCTGCACTGGCCAACCCAGGGAAGGCCAGATTTTCACTTTCAGACATACAACCAAACAAAGAAGTCCACATGCCCAGGTCAAATCCCCATAGCCAGCAAAAATAACATGAATGGCCATGACAGCATATTTCCCATCAAACCCAGTAGTCTTACTGAAGTGTTCTCTATTGAGAACTACCTAGGTGAACCCCAGGACACAATTTAAAAGCACAAGCATAAACGTCATAAAAAAAGTCAAGGAATTTAAAGGCATCATCAAATACTTCATTACACTCCACGAGGGGAAGAGAAACACCCGAGTGATGTCCAAGAAAATACAAATACATGGATGAATGAAATGATGACGATAATTCCCAATCTGAAAGCTGAATTCAATAGAGAAACACTGAAGTGAACACATGCTGAAATGAAGATGGAATTTAAAAACCTCAATATCCTGATTAGAAAACTGCAGGGAAAGTCTGGCAAGTGAATGAATCAAGCAGAAGACAGAACATCAGCACTCCAAGATAAAGAGAATCCGGATGAAAGAAGCAAAGAAAATGAAATAATATTGAAGCACAGGAAAGGAACATTCAGGAAATGTGGGATACTATCAAAAGACCAAATCTTCTAATTATAGGCATAACTGAGGCAGAAGAATCCCAGGTCTTCAACAAAACCACAGAAGCAAACTTCCCCCAAATTAAGGAAGGACACACCCATACAGACATAGGAAGCACACAGAACACCATACAAAGCCAGAAAAGAAACACCCCACAGCATATCATAGCAAAGACACTCAAGATACAGAACAAAGAAAAAATCCTGGAAGCTGCCAGGGAAAAAACACAAGTCACATATAAAGGAAAGCCCTTCAGAAAACCCCTGTTTTAACCCCAGGAAAGACTTCTCAGAGATGACCTCTCATTTCTGGAGCGTGCACTCTAAGCTCTAAAGCCACGGCTACCAACCAAGGTCATGTACTCGGCAAATTATCTGCTGTCGGTAAGAAAGAAACAAATTTTCCATGATCCATACCTTAAAAAATTAATTTCTAACAACAAAAAAATGCTCGACAGAATACTGGAAGCAAGACTCCAAACTGAAGAGAAGAACAAACACAGCCAAGAGACTTAGGAAGGAAACAAAGCTAAAATTAATGAAATACAAAGTACAATGAAGAACACAAATTAGCAGGAAAAAAAGCAACAAACTGACTTCAATACACACACACACACACACACACACACACCCCTTTTAAATAATAACTCTATTCAATTTCCTGAACTCTTCAACCAAAAGACACAGGTTAGCTGAATGGATTAAGAAACAAAACCCAGGGGTCTAAACAGTTGGTTCAGCAGTGAAGAGCACTGGCTACTCCTTTAGAGGACCCAGGTTCAAGTCTCGGCACCCACATGACAGCTCACAGCTGTCTCTACCTCTAGTGCAGGGGATCTGACACCCTCACCCAGACATACATGAGGCAAAACATTAAGGCACATAAAATAAAAAGTTAAAAACAAAACAAAACAAAATTCATTTATCAATCATCTTAGGAAACTCAGCTTTAACGACACCACCTTGAAGTGAAAGGTGGTTCTAAGAAAAAGAGATCAAGAAGTAGGCAGGCATGGCCATCCTAGTCTCTGACAAAATATCTGACAAACTAAAACTAATCAGAATAGACGAAGAAGAACACTTCATTCTAATCAAGGGATCAATTCATCAGGAAAATTCCCATGCATCAAACTCTGCTGCGCCCAATGTGGCTCAGCAGCCACAGGAACAAGCACTGGCTGGACTTCCAGAGGACCTGGTTTGATTCCCAACACCCACACTGTGCCTCCTAAGGGTTCCCTGGGATCTGATGTCTGCTCACCTTCATGGGCACCAGGCCCACACAGAGACATATTGGCAGACAAAATATCCATACACACAAATTTTTAAGTCTTAAATAAAAAAAAGAAAACAAACTAATGACACAGATTAACACAAACCCAATTACTGTAGGTAATTTCAATACCCCACTTTCTCTAATAGATAAAAAATAACAGAGAAACCTCAGAATCAAACAGCTCTAACAGATATCAACAGAATGTTCCACCCAAATGCCAGACATATTTTACTCAGCAGCACATGGAAGCTTTTCTAAAACTGGCCACATACTTGGTCACAAAACAAACCTTAACAAATACAACTCCATGTATTCAACCCAATATTGCACAATAAAAGTTGATAGCAAAAAATCCTCCAGAAAATGCATAAACTCTAAATGCATGGAGATTAAACATCTCATTACTGAATAATGGATAGGTCAAAAAAGAAACAGAGATATTCATGGAACTAAACGACTATGAAAACAACACAACAAAACCTCTGGAGCACATAAAAAGCAGTTCTAGGAGAGAAGTTTAGAACCTTGAGCATCTATAAGATCAGAAAATGGCTTAATGATGCAACTCAAGAAAAAAAAACAAAACAAACCCAAACCCAGCAGATGACAGGCAAGAAATAATAAAAATCAAAGCAGCAATTAATGAAATGGAAACAAAGAAAACCACACAAAGAATCAATGACTCTAAGGCTGGTTCACCGAGAAAAGCAAGGACAACAGATTCTTGACCCAACTAACCAAAGGAAAGAAAAAGGAGACCCAAACTAATGAAATTAGAGATAAGCATCGAAACATGACAACAGATAACAAGTTCAGAATATTTTAGGGGAATACTTTAAAAATCTGTACTCTGTTTGAAACTTGAAAGAAATGGATAACGGATGAAAGTTAAAACAGGAGGAGGGGACCCCAAAGGCAGCAATGCTTTCACACCAGTAGCGGAGCGTTTCCTTTCCTGTTGACAGCACAGTACAGGGTCAACCCAATTCAGAGCCGCCCCTGCTTGTGGGACAGACAGATGTGGGGAAAGGACCTGTTAGAGAGCAAGAAGCCAGGGGCAGGTGTGCAACACTGGCATCAGCCTTTGTCTTTTCACAGCAAGCAGCTGCTCAGCATTACCTCCTCCAAATCCCAATCGTGAGGCGCCTCCACAGGGAACCGAGAGCAGTCCAGAGAGTCAGCCTTGTGCTTACACCCGCGCTCCGGCTGGCTGACACGGAACAGCCCTCCAAGCTCCTCTACGGTGTCTCCATCGTCGTCTTCGTTATCCTCTGTCACTAAAGAGATCACCATAAGGGAAAGGTGAAAATAAAAACTTCAATCCTAGGACTCATTGCCCTGAACTAGTTAATACCTTAGAATTCAAGGAACTATAGCCCCTGCTCATTACAGACATGTTGTGTCCTGGCCCACTCACCCACAAAAAGTCAAAAGGCCAAAGAACTTCCCCTTAATGTGTCTGGAAGACTTATCCTCTTGCAAAGCAGCAGCAAGAGAACTGGGGAGTGAAATACTGGAGGTTGGGGAAGGGAAGACATTTAAAAGAACACATCTTACAGAAGATCTTCTATGCAGAGCTCCCTTAGAACTTACTGTCACTAAACGTCTGCAGACAAAATCTACATGAAAATCAGTTCAGATCCCTCTCCAATTTTCTTATCACAGGGTCAACTTATTTCTGTACTTTTTCCCAAAGAGAACTGATAAACAAGTTTAATAAACTATAAATATTAGTGAATACAGGCAAAGAAAATACAGAGTTCTCATTCTTACAAGGGGGGAGAGGGTTCAACTTTCATAGGCAGAAATATGTTCCTAACATTAAATTTAACAAAATAAATCCCACGAAGGACTTTATAAGATGATATAATGGACAATATTCTCATTAAAACTTTCATGCCAGTTGAACAGCATAAGACCAATTTATGGTCCTTGTGACATGATTATAAACATCTGCCAAAGCCAGCAAAAGGCTCAGTAGGGGAGGATGCTTGGCATGCAAGTCTGGTGACCTGAGTTAGATCCTGGAAACCCATAAAAGGGTAGAAAGAGAGAACCAACTCCATACATTGTCCTCTAACCTTCTCTCATATCCTTGGCACCGGTACTCTCCCATACCATAAATGTGTACACACACACACACACAATTTAAAATCTGTTTTTTTTAAAATGTCTGGTAAATATACAGAAGCTGATAGCTAGAAATAACAGATGTCAAAAGTATAATTCCAATCTTTGTATCAATGACCTCATTTCCTTTTCAGAAAATAATTGAAGACTTAAAACATTATGAGCTCTGGGCAGAGTTCTTACCTGTCCCATAAACCAGCTTTCGAAGATTTGGAGCTGCTTGTTGCTGCCTCAGAAAGGCCTCTGCTGCCTTCCTGGAAAGGTCTTCCTTCCACTTGAGGGCACCTGAAAGACCAACACCCAGTTACACCTGCTCACTGACCAGGGGTCACTCATTCTAAAACACATTCATGACATATTCAGGTGGTTAACAACCCAAAGAGCAGACTGAAAATGTGAGCATCCTACAGGTAACAATGGTGTGAGGATGCGGGCGCTCTGTGGAGCATTTACCTGACGTTTCTACAGAGCTGCTGTTCTCTTCCTTGTGATCCTCTTCCTCTCCAAGTAAGTTTTCAATGTCACTGGTCTCATCAACCATGTTCTCTGACTCGAGTTTCTGCCCACTGCCCCCATGACGACTTGCAGGCTTTTCCCTGACAATGCCTCTGCATTCTGAGTCTTCCTCCTCTGAACTCAGCTCAGAGGCTTCAGACTCGTCTTCAGATGGACAAGCCTCTTCGGCTGTACAGTGGCCAGAGTCAGAAGTGGTGAGGGCTGCTTTTGTCACTAGGGAAGGCTTCTCTCCATCCAGACGGTCCCTCCACTGATGAGATGCTGACAGTCTTGCCCCACTGTCTCCTCCAACAGATTTGGAATCCCCATCGTCTCTCTCTCCTGAAGAAGAGTCTTCATCTTCACTGCTTTCGTCCGCTTCCTCTGCTGCCTCCTCTTCCCCAGAGCTCCTCTCGAGATCGTCATCACTATCAGCAAACGCTGGCAAGTCCGCATCGCTGTCTTCCTGCTCCTCGAGTTTTGGCCTTTTGCTTCCCCTAGCAGACATGTATTTACAGTCGGTGGTTTCAGCCCCGTCCTCTTCCCCTTCAGCTTCGTCGTCACTAGAGCCATTTTCCATTCGGTCACCTTCACACATTTCTTCATCATCCTCACTCTCTTCATCTGCAGACTCATCTTCCGTGTCCTCAAAAATGGCTTTCCGACGTACGCGACCAGTCTTTACGTCCAGTTGCTTTTCCTCTTTTGGCATCCACAGCCTGTATTTCAAATAAATAAAAGCTAATTCAAACTGTACAACAGTTAGTTATTCTAGAAATGTCAACCGACTGTGGAGAGGAATGAGAGGCTGAGGCAGGAGGGTTCAAGGTTCTAGTCTGCCTGAGCTATCATAGTAAGGTAAGACTACATGGGCAGCTTAGTAACTTAGTGAAACCCTGTCCCCAAAGAGATGTTTAAAGAAAAATGGACTGGGGAAGAGTTTGTTGGTAGAGCTCTGACCCAGACTGTGCGGGAGCCTGTGTGCACTCCTGCATTACTGAAGGAACAGCACCGTCACTGTCCCAAAATGGTGACAAACCACTAACAAGAAAACTCACCTAGCTGCCTAAGGGCACGCTTGCAAAGCATTAACAGAACAAACAGAACCACGCCTATTTCAGGAAGATTATTTAAAAGGGAAATGAGTATTTAGTACGTCTTCAAAAACTGACTCCAGGTCCAAAGGACAGTGCAAGCCTGGGTCACCCTGTTGTATCAGAAAGTACTATGCCTATGCTCACAGTTAGTGGGGGATAAGCCTAGAAGACACGGGAAACTCAACACTGAGGGTCACATCTGGGACCATGCAAGCATCAGAGGAAAATGACAGTAATGGGATGGGAACAAAGTCCAGAGTCAGCAGTGATACAGAAAGCATCAGGAAGGGGAAGCGCTTGGTTAAAGAATGCCTACTGGCCAGAGTTCTGAACACAGCTCTGGGCACTGCGTTTGTAGAGCACAATGACACAGGCTGAGGAGATGCCTCAGGAGTTCAGAGCACTCACTGATCTCAGAGAAGACGTGGGTTCCATTAATTGGTACAGTATTATTGACATGGTAAAGTTATGAGATAAAATTAAACAAAGCTATTCAATGTGCTACATTTAAAACTGTGACACCATCAATTATAAAAGACTACAGTATACCATAAGACGGTTCCTAAGTCAGAAACACAAATAACAAAACAATGACTATATAAAGAAAATGCTTAAATTATAAAGGTATTAATTAAGTGTAAGTATGTGTATGCCTACAGCGTTTATGTGTACCATGAGCACGCAGGTGGCCAAGCCAGTTAAAGGATGTCAGAGGCATTTGTGAGGCAATAGATGTGGGTGCTGGGCACTAAACCCAAGTCCTCTGCAGAAGCAGGATATGTATGATGTTAATCACTGAGTAATCTCTCAAGCCCTGGGAATAATGATTGTTAAATTAACTCTTTAATTTTCAAGTTACCGTGCTAAGCAATAATGCACAGTATAATAAATAATACTATACACAGTCTACCATTTTCAGAATGATTATAAGCCATGAGTAGAACAAAAATCAGTGTTCAGCAAGCACCCACTAAGTACAATGGCACATAAGCTCCCAATCCAGGCTGAAAAATGAGCCACATTAGTGGCTATCTACCATGATGACAACAATGTATGGAAGCCCTGCAGAGAGAAGGCAGAGGCCTTCAAATGGGGCCTAAATAAGCAGCTACACAGTGCTTGGGAATTTGTCACTAAAAGATAGCCACGTGGGCTCCTAGAAAAATAAAAGCAATCAATAGTAAAGTTTGTGTAATATTTGAGTAATATTCTGAATATTTCTGTTGAAAACAAGTCTTATATTTTACATGAGAAAATATGTAATGCTACATAAATGAAAACCTGACAAGAAGCAAAACCAAAGTAAACCAAAAAACCTGGGGTCAAATTCCATCAAAATAAAGACTGATGGTGGAATGGTAATGTAATTTTTACTTTAACTTTTTAAAATTAAAAATTAGGAAAGATCCAATAACATGGGTCATTGGGTAAAGAAAGGCACTTGCTGCCAAGCCTGACTTTCTGAGTTTGATTCCTGGCACCGACACAGTAAACAGAGATGCACACACAAATGTTTAAAAAAAAAATTAAACAGGAAACTTAGAAAAATGGTAGACTTACCCTTGATTATCTATATCTTCTGACCCCAGAGGTTTGGAATCAGAAAAAAGTGTCACTCTGCTTGAAGCCATCTTGGCATCGATACTGGCATGGGTGGAGATGAGACTCTGGACCAGTTCATGCGTAGGGCCTGCTTCCTCCTGCCACAGCCAGGGAAAAGGTGCAGGTGAGGAAACATGCTGGTTTCATCATTCCTCAAAATTACCCTAAACTTGGGCTAGAGACAGCTCTGCAGTTCCGACAGCACACTGCTCATGTAAAAGACCTGAGAGTTCAGTTCCCAGCACAGCGCACACACCAGGAGGCCCACAGCTGCCTGTAACGCCAGCACCAATACTCTGTGGCCACCTGAACACACGCATGCATGTATGTACACAGACACACATACACACAAATAATAAATACAATGGGATATTATTTGTGTTTTAACAAATAAAGCTTGCCTGAGGATCAGAGGGCAAGGCAGCCATACTAGTCAGCCGTACAGACCTTTAATGCTAGGACACGAGAAACAGAGGCAGAGAGATCTCTGTGAGTTCCCTCTGGGGTACACAAGAATGAATCTGTCTAAGAAAAATAAAGCTCACACAAAAGTGATCCCAGCACTTCGGATCCTATGCCTTTAATTCCAGTACTAAGGAGGAGAAGACAGGAATGATATGGCTAGGCAGAGAAATGAATATAAAGGGGAAACAGGAACTCAGTGGAATGTGGAGTCTGAGGTTGGTGGAGAGTATTGCTGGACTGCCCCTTGTTTGTCTGAACCTTGGTAGAGTTAAGGTCTCTCTAGTTGTTGGCTGCTTTGATTTTTGATCTTCAGGTTGAATCCTAATACCTATCTCTGGGTTTTTATTATTTGTGCTACAAATAAATCTTTTAAAAAATTCTTATAGTTCTAAAAACCTTTCTGTCTCAAGAAAGAGAAGAAAATTCTTGCAACAAAGCTTAGACTTGACCTCCAACACTGCAAACACCTCTCAGTTCATGCAGTCCATCAGTCTGGGAACCACGGCCCTAGCTAGGAAAGCTCCAGGTCTCAGCACTACAGACAAGAACTAACAAAAACCTCAAGTCCGCATGACTCCCAAGGCTCAGGGAAGACCTTGGAATACGGGGTGGAAGAATGTAAGCTGGGGGACAGGAATAGTGCTGTGTAACACTCCTCTGCACACAGCATGGCCACTGTACTCATGAACCGACAGCAGCCATGCTGAACTGCACAAGGCAGAGCTGCCAAAGTTCGCACTGGGGCTAGGGAGGGGTTCGTGAGGCACCATTCCTCCCTGAGGAGCAACTGACTGTTAATGGCTGCTGAATGGGGAATCTTTGCTATTGCTGTTTAACATGTAGTGTGCAAGGGTGTTTTGTCTGCACACTCTCATCTGTGCATGCCTTTATGACTGCAGCGGTCAGAAGAGGGCAATGCTTTCCCTGGAACTGGATTAAGTCAGTTGTAGGCCACCATGTAGGTGCTGCAAAGGTCCCAGGTCCTCTGGAAGAGTAGGTAGTGCTCCTAACCTCTGTAATCCACAACCAGTAAATAACTCCAAACCTATTCTCATGTAAACACCCTGATTAATTTCAGTGGGTCACTATAAAAAAAATGACACACTGAGAAGAGCTTCAGCAGGAAAGGAGAGGGACAAGGGAGGAAGCAAGTGTGAGAACTGCCACAGTCCATCACACACACACGCCGAAACTAGTGTGAGAATTGCCATGGTCCATCACACACACACACACACACACACACACACACGCACGCACGCACGTGCACACACACACACACTGGAACTATCAGAGGACATACTGAAAAGATATCTAGCAGGAGTGTGAGGGTGACAATGACCAAAACATCATATACACATATATAAAACTGTCAAAGAAATTTTTCAAAAGAACAAAAGTACCTCAAATGTCTTACACTTACACACATACCCAGCTCTAACCAAGAGAAGAGAAATTCAACAGGAAAAAGAGGGAGGACAAACAACACAGTATGTTTAATAAAACCTCAAGAAATATATATTTTATATTTACATAAAATTATATATAATACAAACACACACACACACACACACAGAGTAAGAGGCACTTAGACTGACAATGTTCTTCACAAGAACCATAGACTAACAAAACCCCCAGTACTCAGCATGAAAAACAAAAAACCTCCATGTGAGTTGCTGGTCAGGGGAGTCCAAGTGACTCTCAAAACAATCCAGGCTATCGTTGTCCTTGGTTGCCTCTCAGAGGTTGAAGGTAAGTTCCTATTGCTGAAGACAATGCAGACTCAGGACACAGAACCTAGAGGATTGAAGCTGGATCCAACCTAAAAGCTCCTTCCTGAGGTCCAACCATCACAGTACCAGAATATATTAAGCAAGCCACAAAGGAAGGGAAACAATGAATAGTCCTACCCGGCTGTGATGCCTACGAACCACACAATGACAATCTGTCCCTAAGGATGTAATACTGGCACTCGTATCTGGATGATAATGGCCTGCTCAACAGCAAGGAAACCATGCTTGGTATTGGAAAGCTAACGAACTAGGGGCTAGTGAAGTCATGGATCTTAGAGGACTTACTATCCCTTTTAGCCCAGCACAATTCCCAACTACATTCTAAATGTATTCATATACCCACAGATAAGGAGTTTACAGCAAATGAGACTATTATAGGAACCACACTGGTCACGAAGCAGAAATCAACAGATGGCGGGAGCCCAGTCTCAATGGCTGCATCTACAACACAATGCCTGACCTAAGGTTCAGAGAACATCAGAGAGGGGGCAGAAAGACTGTAAGAGGCGGAGAAGCAGAGTTCTGTGGTTAAGATTATGTTTCCTACAAAGGGTGAGGGAGCTACACCCGCTACCTCAACTGTGTGGCTGCCTAAACAAGACCTGAGCAATGACATCACTGATAATCATGCTAATGTGATGGGGAACGTCACAAGATCCTACCCATAGATCACCAGGGCTGCTGAAGGAGAGAGAATCAGCCTTCCCCAGGGACAAGTCCCTGATTAATTATCCAACACAAAGTGATCATCTCTGGTTAAATACACACAAACACCATCAAATGGACTCAGTCATAGTTATATATTTATATTTACACACATGAATATATTTATAAGTAACAATAATTATCAAAGAAAAATAGGCCATTAACTTGAGGGGTGGGTCGTAGAAGGGACTGGAGAAAACGGAAGGGAAATGTGACTTAATTAATCTTGATTTTAGAACTTGTAAATTAGAAAGAATAAAAATACCACCAATTACACATGTCCACATGTCAGCCAGGGCTATGTAGAGTCAGTCAGTCTCTCTCTCTCTCTCTCTCTCTCTCTCCTCTCTCTCTCTCTCTCTCTCTCTCTCTCTCACACACACACACACACACACACACACACCACACACAAGAAAGAAAGAAAGAAAGAAAGAAAAAAAGAAAGAAAGAAAGAAAGACAGACAAACCAAAATAAGAGTATTCTAGAAAACACTATAGTTTTCTAGAAAGAAAAAGAGCATGGCAGTGGTGGTAACCATGGGAACTTTAAATCTGAAGAGTACGAAAGTATTTTTTATTTTCTGTTTGTTACAATGAAAAACATCTTTTATAATCAATTCTTTTTATCATAGCTTGGATTAAAAGAAAAAAAGCTTTAATAACTAGAAGATGAACACAGTATTTGACAAAGATTTGTAAACAATAATTCAGAAGAGGCTCCTTCTTACCATTGACTGAAAGCCATGGCTCCCACCGAGGTCGACATAGACAGCATCCTTGTCATACAGCACACCCCCAACTCCAGAGAGCGGCGCATAGACCAGCTTCTCCTTCTCATTCAAACAGCGCTTCTTTTGCTGTTCCGGAAGAGCACAGGGGTCTGGGAGAAAACTGACATCGCTGACAGCAAAATCTCCTACGCCTGGAAGACAGAACCCAGGAAGCCAAGCACTCACAAACAAGTGTCAACTGCTGGCATCTGAAGGCTTGCACTTGACACGGAAACCACCACAGGCAGCAGCCCCTGCTGACCAGCAAAATCTGCATCCACTCAACACTCTGGCAGATGATTCACAGCGGGGTTATTTCTAAAACCTCCAGATCATATTTCTGCCTTGTTTGATAATTTTTCAATGTTCCAGAGGAACGAAACCATCCCAAAAGTTCAACAAATACAAAAGAGAATACCTGGCATGTGAACCTGGCTGTTATTTTTCAGGTAGGCTCCTCGTAAATAACCATAAAGAGACACCTTTCGGTCACACTTGATGTTTGTGCGGATGTCCTCAGGGTTTGTCAAATCTTCCATCCTAGAATAAAACACATTCTCATGACAGGAAGGAGCGTAAGAACTTCTACTTCTCACCACATGCTGACCACTGTGTTCATGAGTCGGGAATACAGCTCAATGGTTCAATGCTGCCCAGTACATGAGGCTTGGAACTCAATCTCAAGCACCACAAGAACAAGACTTGCTCCTTAAGCACATCATTTAGAAGACTACAAATACAGAAACAAGGAAGAATTGGTTCACCGTGTTCCAGAGGACAAGGAGTAAAACCATGACTGCCTCCAACTGGCTCATATGATAACATACTCCACAAACACTTGAAGGGAAATGAGACCCTTATTGGGACAGGGAAGAGCACAGAACATGTATAGAGTAACCCTTTATGTAAGAACTAAGGTTACCCTGCTGGCTGAGGTTTTCTGGTTTATCTTGGATTCCTCTAAGGAAGGGTATTATAGTCGGGTGGTGGTGGCCATGCCTTTAATCCCAGCACTTGGGAGGCAGGGCAGGCAGATCTTTGTGAGTTCAAGGATAGCTAGGACTGTTACTACACAGAGAAACTCCGTTTTGAAAAACCAAAAACAAAATAAAAATAAAAAAACAAAAAGGGGGTGTATTATAGGCTGAGAAAACAAAACAGCACATGGACATCATCACTGATGCCTCAAAATTTCTCCATTCTTCAGTTATTCAATTTGTTTGGTTTTGTTGTTGTTACTTTTGTTGTTTTTGTCTTTTTGAGACAGGGTCTGTGTGTATCTCTGGTTGTCCTGAACTCGTTCTGTAGACCAAGCTGGCCTCAAACTCAGAATTCAAGAGATCCACTTGCTTCTGCCTTCTGAGTGCTGGGATTAAAGGCATGTGCCACCACCGCCTGGTTTGTTTAGGAAGGAAGGAAGGAAGGAAGGAAGGAAGGAAGGAAGGAAGGAAGGAAGGAAGGAAGGAAGGAAGGAAGGAAGGAAGGAAGAGCAAGTCAGGCAGTGGTGGCACTCGCCTTTAGTCCCAGCACTCCAAGACAGCTGTAAGTAGATCTCTGAGTTCATGGCCAGCCTGGTCTACAGAGCAAATTCCCAGGACAGCCAGCTCTAAAGAGAGAAACCCTGTCTCAAAAAACAAACAAACAAAAAAAGACAAGAAAAAGAAAAAAAATACTGGGAATCAGACAGAGGTTTTGTGCAAGTCCTCTACGCACCGAGCTCTCTCCCCAGCCCTTAGCTATAATTATTCACCTTCCAGTGACTGCATATGATAGGCTCTACCACTGATCTCTCTCAAACCCTAAAGAAGCTAAAAAGAAATACATCACCAGGAGGAAAAGAAACTCATAGTTTACCTGTCTGCCAGGATGTACGGATGAGATGTTTGCCATGTGAGAGGCCTAAACTTCATAACTGTAATAAATCGGCCCAGGTTGTGAATTTCTTGGTTCTGATACTCTCCATGTACCATTCCAGAAAGGTAGAACAGCTTGGCACCCTAAACATCAAAAAGAAAAAAAAAAAGTAAAACGAATGTCAATTAAACGCCTGGTTGCCTTTGTCGGGACTTGTCATGTGAGGGTCTCACCAAAGCAAACTTCTCTCAGTTAAACACCAGCACCTGGGAAGAAGGCACTCAAGTTCCTGGGCAGAGAAAGGACTCTGAACAATGAGCCACAGCAGGTACGAGAAGGAGAACAGCAGCCCTGGACGAGCAGAAACGTCTGAAGAACTGCATCAAGCCATGACCAGTAGAGTGTCCATTGTCTCATGCATGTGTACAGAAGCAAGTGAGATAGACCAAGAGACCCAGAGAAAGACCATGTGGAGGAAACAGGCCAAGGACTAGATATACCCCGGGGATTTAAGGAAGAGCTCTTCATTCTGGCTACTTTAAAGGATTACAGGTGACATGACTCAACATCTCTTCTTCCTACCGGGTAGACTTCTGTCCAGAACCTATGCTTTAACCGCTTCTTTGTCTTCTTGAGTTGCTTGTTATGCTTGAAGGAGTCTAGATGGGTGAGAACTCCCATAATTTTAGGGAAGCCATGTACTTGACAGATGTTTAGAAATTCAAATGTCTCCATTTCAAACCCAAAGCTGGCGTCTATAAGCATTAGCACCTAAAAACAGAACACAATTTCTCACACAAGTCATGAAAATACTCCACCCAGACCAAGAGTCAGCAAGTTATGGCCCATGGGTCAAATCAAGCCACATACTTGGTTGTTTAAATAGTTAACAAAATGTCACAAAAGGTATCTCCGTTATAATGTTCTCAAACTACAAAATATTAGTATTTCAGTCATTTTAAAAACATAAGGCTTAGCAAGCTTATACTAAGTTGTATTAAGGGTAACACTTTATTAATCCAAAATTAAAAATACCTATCTTTAATATCAATATAGTTTCGTGGGACTAGAGAGAGAGATGGCTCAACAGTCAGAGCACTTGTTCTTGCAGAGGACCCAGGTTCAATTCCCGCCACCCTCACAACCATCTGTAACTTAAGTTCCAAAGGACCAGATACCCTGTTCTGACCTCCACAGGCACCAGGCATGTACACAGTACACAGACTCACATGCAATCAAACCCCTTATATACATATAATAAATAAATGAATCTTAAAAAAAATTTGATCAGGACTGATAACATATTTTTGGAGTCTTTCTGGTCCAAAGGACAAAAATCTGTAGCTCTTTGACATCTAGTTAAATTAAATACACACACACATAAGTCACAAAATTCAGGGTATCTGTTATCCTGTCATGCTGAGACAGCAAAAAAAGAGAATAAAAGAAAAAAAAAAAAAGGAATGCCCACCACCACTTTCCATTAGCTACGACAAAGAAGACCTGCCAGGCAAGTTATGTTCACCACTCAAATGACCATTATGGTGGTAATCAACTGCTTTTTGATTGAATTTGAGGCCTATTCCACGGAACTCATGCCTAGCATTGTAAACCTGGTCAAGAGCCAGTGGCTGGGGAGGTCACAGGCTCTAAAGGAGTCGACTACTGGTGTTTTCTAAAAGGACAGTGTCCGACTGTCTTCTCAGTTACAGTGATGCACACCTTTAATCTGGAAGACAGGGACAGGCAGATTTCTGAGTTTGAGGTTAGACTGGTTTACACAGTGAGTTCTAGGCCAGCACACAGGGCTCATAATGAGATCCTGTATCAGAAATCAAAAACAATACAAATCAGATTAGTTGAACTCGAGACCTGTTCCGGGGATTCTTTTTGCAATGGGTGGCAGTTAACATAGATTCACTGCTGGTCAAAGTGAATAATGACTGCAGAGTGCCTGGCCCTAAACAGGACACTGGTATCACTGTATTCCCCTCAGCACGGCTCATAATACTGCAAAGGACAGGGTGAAAAGAAGGTAACAGTCAGACGATGGGGAAGAATGCGCTCAAGAACTCACTGTCTGTGATTACCTGGACTCCTGCATGGAGTTCCGCCCCTCTCAGACTACATGCAGCAATGGATACTGGGAGGGCAGCAGAGGGAACTGCTGCCGTTCCAAAAAATAACCAAAATCACACAAGCAGTCATAATTAAACACAGTGGGTCAAATAAATCACTAACTAAATGAATATAAAGACATCAGCCAAGCATGGCGGAGCACACCTTTAATCCCAGCACTCTGGAGGCAGAGGCAGGGGGATCTCTGATCTCTGAGTCTATACAGAGAAATCTTGTCTCAAAAAAAAAAAAAAAAAAAAAAAAAAACACGCAAGAGAGAGAGGGAGAAAGGGCTCATTCCAAGACAAATTACTTAGCTGATGGGAGCCTCAATTTCATCATATGTAAAGTACACATAATACCTAAATGAGCACATTGATGGTTATGTGAGCTAAATTTACAGAAAGCTATTAGTACAGTGCCTAGGGAGAGTTCCAGAAAAGGCAGTCATTGTGAGAGCAAGTGTGTCTATGTGTGTGTGCATTAATATAATCTTGCCATGTGTGTCTCTGTGTATTCATATATTAATCTTGTCCATTATTTTCTCAACCCTATGGTTTTACAATACATTCATTACTCAGATTTCATCTTTATGACAGTAACAATATCATAATTTCAATCACTCTGCTCATCTTTCCTTAACAATCACAAGTATTTTCCTGCAAATGAGACAGACAACCCATCTCACTGCCACACTCTCAATCGGGATCCCAGGCCACCTGACCAACTTACCAGATCTGCCACTTTGGCTAGATCAATCATTACATTGATGTCACACCCACATTCAATAATGGTAAGTCTGCGCTTTTTACCTGTAAGTACAAAGAAAATTTTACCTTTTAAAAGTCTTGAAAATGCACTGTCATTAGCTCTATAATGACCATGCTTTTAATGAACCCAGTAAAACACCATACACCTCTATAGGAATGTGACAGTTCATTTTTATGGCCAAAACTATCAAGCTAGTACCAATTCCATCCTGTTTTGCTTGTGTTGATCTCTCTTTACTTCTAAAAATATACAACTGCACCCAGATTTTTTAAAAAGGTATTAAAAAAGGTACAATCCTAGATGGGGTTTATAACTACCATGATCCTGCTGAACCACAGGCCACTCTCTTATCTCCATCAAATTTTTCTGTGCTCTCAATATGGCTAAAAATACCATCAAACTGGCATGAACATGGGGAAGCAAAAGAAAACAAGAGAATATGCTGACTATGAAGTGAATGCTTAGTCTCAGAGATGAGAGACTTAAAGAAAAGGATAGATTAAAGCCTAAAAAGAAAGAGAAGAAAGATCCCAGTGCGCTGAAGGAAAGAGAAGTCCCCCAACATCTCTCCTGCTTATTCTTCCAGTATAATACACAGCTGGGCCCACCGTACCACATCCTTGTTGATACCAACTTCATCAACTTTTCCATTAAAGCCAAACTAGACAGTGCAGTCCATGATGGACTGTCTGTACACCAAGTGTATCCGTTGTATAAATGATTGTGTGATGGCTGAAATTGAGAAAACGGGCCAGACGTACCGAGTGGCACTGAGAATCGCCAAGGACCCACGATTTGACTGACTTCCGTGCACACACAAAGGAACCTATGCTGATGACTGCTTCGTACAGAGAGTCACTCAGCACAAGTGTTACACTGTGGCTGCAGTTGATCGGGACATCAAGTGAAAAATCCGGAAATCCCTGGAGTTCCTATCATGTATATTTCTAACGATAGATACAACTCTGAACGGATGCCAGACGATTGTGGAGCCCTCGGTTCCAGTTCTTACCTGACCAAGTTCACCTGCCTCTCTTTACCAGCTTTCTCTGTTGTCAGTCAAACACACTTTTTGTTGTGTTTTTTTAATCAAAAAAAAAAAAAAAATCAAACCTAACACAACAGGGTGTTCAGAGGATAGTCATATGTTCCTGTACTACTACTATGAACAGAAATATCCCCAAGCTTGATAAACCAAAATGTTTGTGGAACTTTCCCAGTTAAAATGCAATGATTAAGGATATTCTCTTCCAGAGCTAAAGAAATGCTCTATTCTGCCACTACTGCCACAAAGGCACTTTGGGAACTGACTTCATTCTCCTTCACTTAAGCACACAAATCCTAATCCCAGTACTCCTAGGCAACAGGGGCATCTCTGTGAGTTCAAGGTCAGTATGGTCTACATAGCAAGTTCCAAGGGAGCCAGAGCTACACACAGAAACTCTGCTTCAAAAACAGAAACAAACAAAAAGCACAGAATTCTCCTAAGAGTAGCTCTGAGGAGAAAAGCAGATGTGTATGGCAGATGGGAGCTAACTTATTGTGAAATGAATGTGCTCACAATGACGGGACAAGTCTAAGCACGCTTGGCAAAGTCAACCAGTCAGACTAAGGTGGAACACATCAACATTGTGTGGTAATATGACGTAATAGTATTGGTATATACTTTCCGCTTGAGCAAACAATGGAACTCAGATATGTTATCCCTCAGGCAACAATACTTGTCCCCCCCCCCCCCCAGCTCCGAAGCAGCACACCCTACCTGACACAATTGTCACAGGGCCTCTGATCTCAGTCAACTTCTGTCTGGTGAAATTCCGAATGAGGCACCGTATCAAAGTGCTCTTCCCAACTTTTGGGGGCCCCATCACCACTACCACTATCGGTGGGGGTTCTAGTGGAGTTCGATCAACCACTGGAATGTGATGCTTTTTTGTCTTTAAATCCTGAGTCCTATTAGAAAAAAAAAAAGGTACTTCCACAAAAGACCTTAACATGCTAAGTTAGATTTTATAAAGAACAGATAATATACAGAAACAATTAACTTGAATTTAAATGTTTAATTTCTAAGCCCCCCAGTGCGAAACTATTCTTCAGTAAAGATAAAACAGATGACTAAAAAATAAAGTTAATAATCAAACACATCATAAAGAAGACTGATTTGACTTTAAGAGAATAAAAGGCACAGATGGAGACAGTGTATTCCACAAATAGAGGTACAGGAGATAAAGCAAAAGTTCCATCAGTCAACTGGCTATTTAATTTTTGCCCTGGACCTGTTTTCTCATCCACAGAGAAGCGATGAGAATAACTCCTAACCTCTGCTCTTGAAAGAACTGAATTCAGGCTGGGCAGCAGTGGTGCACGCCTTTAATCTTTAACCCCAGCACTCAGAGGCGGCGGCAGAGGCACAAGGATCTCTGTGAGTTTGAGGCCAGCCTGGTCTACAGAGTGAGTTCCAAGAAAGTCAGGAAAAAACAAAAACAAACAAAAGAATTTAATTCAGTAACATTTAAAGGAAACTGCTGGATATACAGAATGTCTCCCGAAATACAGCTATTTTCGTACTTTACGTTAAATGAAGGATGGGGGAGGCACCACACATACTGTCATGGAGATATTAAAGTTTACAAAATTTTTCTGTGAACTAAAATGAATTCTTTTCTCTTGGATTTAAAAAAAAAAAGCAAAGGGCAGATGTTGGAGGCAAAATGCTTCTATGGTTGGAGTTCTAAAACATTAGGAAAGTACTATGGTATGCCTATGTCCTTCAGATCTGAGATAGACTCGCAAAGCCAAATACCATCTGAGAGAGGCTCCTAGTACTTCATGAAACGGAAGAACCACCAACCCCAGGCAAACACACCTGTGAAAGGACCGAGCCATCCGCACAGCGGACTGAACAGAGAAAGCTTTAGGGTTTCTCTTCCGGGCATCCTCTTCATCGCCAAGCTGTAGGTCCTGCAGGTACCGCTTCTTTTTCTTCTCAGCTTTAGGCCCACTGTGCTTCTTTCTGTGTTTCTTGTGTTCCTTGGCCTCCATGGCGGCCACTTATCAACTGTAAGTCTTAACCTATATGATGGTGGGAAAATACTATCATCAGGGCAACATGGAGGGGGGCAGTAAATTTCATTTGTTTATGAAGTCATGATATATTTGTTCTCCGAACAGAGGTAGAAATTGCTTAGCCACCTTCTTCAAATTCATTTCTTTCTTATGCCATAAGGTAGAAGAGTTGCCAGCACCAATATTATCCCTTTTATTGTTTTACGTCTCTTAAAACCATCGGCAGTGTTCGTTTTTGTGATGACAGAAATATACGCTATGCGGTTCTCTACACAGTAGCAATCAACTACACGTGGTTACAGAGAGTTTCAAGCGTATCTTGAGAAATTGAAAACTAATCTTCAATTTTAACTAATTTTAAACCGAAACAGCCATATGAGGCAAGTGCCGACTGTACCGGACAACTCAGGCCAGCCTTTCACGTTCAGTTCACAACGAAGTTCATAACGAAGTGGTTTTCTAAGTTAAAAGAAAACGAACAGAAAAGTTTACAACAGTGCTGGTCCGACCGGTCTCGCAGCGACCGCAAGAAGCACATTTTTCCCCTACCTGTACTCTCTTCTTTTTGCTCGGAAAAGTGCGACCGTCAGAGCCGGCTAAGACCTAGGTCACCTGTTGGAGGGACACCTGTTGGAGGGACCCCTCTCGCCCCCTCCCGCCCCATCTCCTCGGGGTCGGGCACCCCCGTACTCCCCGGCGGTTGGAAAACTTGCCTTCTAGCCCAGACGCGTGGATTGGGAGCAGCCCGTCGGAGGCTTGAGGACTGACCTCACCGGGAAGAGGACTGACTGACGGCGCCTGCGGTGCTCGCGGAATCGCCCAATCTCTCCGCCGCAACTGACCGGGCCGGCAAGCACGATACCGGAAGCGGAAGTTGTCCTTCGCGTGCACCCACCGGGAGAAACCGAGAAAGAGGAGAGAAAGGGAGACCGGCAAACGGACGCTATTCAGGAGAAAGCCGGAAGTAAGCTCTCGATTGGCTGAGAGTGTGCGCAGGCGCAGCTGCCGGTTTCTCCGAGTCCCTCGGGTAAATCCTCCTCACAGGACTCCGACAGAGAGGAGCTGCGCACGCTGACTCCACGCCAGAAGTGCGGGCGGCCCTGGAGCCTCGCCCGCTTGGGTAGCAGAGGAAAGCCAGGGGGCCCTTGAGTCACCACCAGCCCCAGTTTGAAAGCTCAGAACCCCACTGCCCAGGGCTAGTCCAGCAGCCTACCGCTCACTGTTAGAAAGGCCAGCACGGACAGTGCTTAGATTCTTCGGCTCTCTAGTGCCCTCTTGTGCCAGGTCCGACGGGCCGAGTGCAGGGCCAAAGGGTGCTTCTCTATGCCCCTGGAGAGGGCTGTTGTTCAAGAAACATAGCCGCTTACCATTTTCTTTGGGCTCAGCCTTGTATTCCCAGGTCTCCTTCCAGTCCCACCTGAAGAAAAGTCCATGAACAACCTCCCAACCCCCCCCACACACACACACACTACAGTCCCAGTTCTTTGCTGTAACTATGCCAGACCCAAAACGCACGCCTATCTCAAGAAGACTAAGAAACGGGTTACTGCGCCAAATATGAGTGACTGGCTTGGAAATATGGATTTAGGTTCCCACCAAATATATGTCCATGCACAACAGCTCTCATCTCAAAGGCAACACGAGTTTATTGTTCAACTGTAGTGATACTGGTTAAAAACACGGATTCAGGTTGCCTCAAGCTACCCTGTTTTGTTCCTCTTCATAGCATATCAACACAAAACAATTTTAAAGGTTTATATGGAAATGATGAAACAAAATCAAAGGTTTAGCAATTTTAAGTGTGTAAGGTTTGCGCGCCCCTCTCCTCCCATCCTTTGACCACCATTCCAGCCTTCCAGCCCCCTCCCTGCAAAATGCTCCCATTTCAGCGGGAAAGACTCTCTGAGTTACAAACCAGCCTGGTCTATGGAGCTAGTTCAGGACAGGGAGGAGCTACACAAAGAAATACTTTCTCAAAAAACCAACCAAACAAACAAAAAACCAAATCAAACAACAACAAAAATAAGCCCTCCGGACACTTTATCTGCTTTTGCGTTTTGCAAATCCTTTTAAAAGTCATTGTGCACTAAAAATTATGACTTATCCATATTCTTTCCAAGATGTCTATCATGAATGGACTTTGGATTTTGTCAAAGGCTTTTTTTGGTATCAATTCAGATGATCATGTTATTTCTGTCTTTGGGACCATTTATATCAGATATGACATTTATCCATTTGTGTGTTCGGAACCATCTCAGCATCTCCGAAATAAAACCAACTTGTTCATAGTGAATGATGTGTTTTTTTTGGGGGGGGGGTAGTTTATGTTTGTATGACTTTTGGCGATTTCATATTTGTATATAATGTGCTGATTATGTGCACCATCCATGATCTACTGTTGTCCCCATCCCCCACCTACTGCCTCATTTTTTCTTCACAAGTCCTCCTCCTTTTATGCTGGTTTTTTTTAATTTATTTATTTATTTTTTTGCAGGACTTACAAAGGTGGTCACAGCACTTATCCTTCTCTTTGGTCCATAGTATTCCTTCGCGTATCTTCTATAGGACTAACTGCTGATTATATGATTAAAACAGCAAAGGGAGGCTCATCCTAAGCTGGCAGCCAAACTTGGCGGTTTCCTCCTCATGTACTCTGTCTGGCTTTGGAGACATGAAGAGTCTAGCACTGACGGGGGTTGTTGATTCTTCCTCTAGAGAGCCATTCAGTCAAGGCAAAGTGTGGCAGAGTTCAGAGTCCCTGCAAGGGGCACCGAGAGATCACTGCATGAAGGAGGTAAGACTGGGTCGTGGTGGAGACTCCAAAATATTGGACATGCCAGAGCACTGAGACGTCTGCCAAGAAGAACTGCACACAGGAAATGCAGCCAGCCCAAGACAGAAATATTATGTTGAAAGCAACAAGCGAGAGAGGTAGAGTCATACAAATCCTTTAAGACTAAAGTCCCAGCCGGGCGGTGGTAGCGCACGCCTTTAATCCCAGCACTCGGGAGGCAGAGGCAGGAGGATCTCTGTGAGTTCGAGACCAGCCTGGTCTACAAGAGCTAGTTCCAGGACAGGCTCCAAAACCACAGAGAAACCCTGTCTCGAAAAACCAAAAAAAANGGGAGGCAGAGGCAGGAGGATCTCTGTGAGTTCGAGACCAGCCTGGTCTACAAGAGCTAGTTCCAGGACAGGCTCCAAAACCACAGAGAAACCCTGCCAAAAAAAAAAAAAAAAAAAAAAAAAAAAAAAAAAAAGACTAAAGTCCCAGATACTGTACATGCAGAACTCAAGGATTTTGGGTCTGCCCTAATTGTTTCAGTATGTCCTCACCACGCCACTATTCCTCACTTCAGGAAGGGAATGTACGTTCTGTTTCATTATGGGTTGAAAGTCTGTGACTTGGTTTGTTTTTCTTTTTTACCTACAGGGTGGTCACACATAAGAGACTGCCTTAAGTCTCCAAAGAAACTGGATTTTGAGTAGTTTGGATGCTAAAGACTATGGGGTCTTTTGAAGTTAAGATGCATTTTGTAACATCTTGAGACTGCCAAATGCCTACAAGATCTAGGAGCCAAATGTGCTAGCCTGAATGGGAAATTACCATGGGTTTCATGTATTTGAACACTTGGTCCATAGTTCGTGGTTCAGTTGGGGTGTTCCAGGCACAGGAAATGAAACACCATGTTCTCTCACATGTGGGTCGTAGCTTCAAATCTTCTGCTACATGTATTTAATTTGGAGTACAAGTGGAGGCCAGAAATCTACCAATGGGCCATTGTAGGATTAGAAAGCTCTTCCTAAGGATCATAGGTGTTTTAGGCAGAGAATCACAGCTTCGCAGAGTTAAGCAAATGCAGCATAAACAAAAGCAACAAATCTTTACATCATTAAACAAATGTTCCACTGCATAAACAAAGTAAAACACCTTAAAATAATATGCTACAACATACAGGCCTAGAATATATGACAGACTTTTTTTGTGAAGCAGGAATTTTGAAGGACTGTCCTATCGTGTTTTGGCAAAGTTCAGCAACTGCCTTCTGATGGAGGAAGGTCATTGGCTAATAAAGAAACTGGCTTGGCCCATTTTATTGGTTAGAACTAGGTGGATGGAGTAAACAGAAGAGAATGCTGGGAGGAAGAGGAAGTGAGGTCAGAAGTAATGCAGCTCCTCTCAGAGCCAGACGCCTCAGACAGAGAGGCATGCTCTGCTCTCCCTGGCAGACGCATGAAGCTCAGACCCAGGATGGACGTAGGCTAGAATCTTCCCGGTAAGTGCACCTTGGGGTGCTTACACACATTATTAGAAATGGGCTAAATTAATATGTGAGAATTAGCCTAGAAGAGGCTAGATAAAAATGGGCCAAGCAGTGTTTAAATGAATACAGTTTGTGTGTTGTTATTTCGGGCATAAGCTAGCCAGGCGGCCGGGGTGCTTGGGACACAGCCCTACTGCTCCTATTTCAACAGCCTTCTTTTGTGTCCTGCTTGTTCAAGTTGGACAGCATTTTGTCAGTAGTCGAGGCAAGGGCAGCTTTTTTGCCAGTGGATAACCCTGCCACAAATGAAAGCAAACATCATATGGTGGTTTTTTGATGCCCATCTCCTCTTTTGAAGTAAATTGGTGCTGCCAGGAGCAGATGTGTCTCACTATCATGAAAAGCTTTATGTTATGAAAGTATCTTAAATGACATATTCTGTAGGCCTCTGAAGTGTTTGAAGATTATCTATCTAAAATATATCTTTGTTTGACATTGAAAACATACCTACATGACTTACAAGTTGGATTGTTATAGATCCAATCCTAAGTTGCATTTTTTAATTATCCCAAATACTTTATAATACAGTTTTCAAGGACTAGAACTTTACATTTTTAAGTGGGCTGCCTAAATACAATACCTTACAGTAGGAAAATAACCTTAAATTTGTATCAAGACACAAAAATACATTAAACAGAAGTAGAACAAACTCAGATTTGTGCAGAGACATGTCACTAATTTATAGGAAAAATGCAATGGGACTTAACTTCACACAACATATAACAAGGAACATCACAAAGATGTTTGTAAATCATGTACCATAACATACACTCTACTGCAAACACTTCAAAAGGTAGGCATACCTGCTATAGGACTCATTTTCAAAAGGGATTTATTCATATCAAATTTTTTCTCACATGAAAGCACAACACAGAGAAAATAATTGTTTCAATTAGTATAATAGCTTTATTATCAATACTAAGAGGTTAGGAGTTTACAGAAATGAAAACCACTACACTGCTTATTCTGTATTTTTGGAACCTGGACTATCTCTCCACCTTTTCTGGGCTCACCTGCAATTGGGTTCTTCAAAATAAAGTACTAGCAATTTGGGCTATAATTTTGGTAGTGACAGTTCAATGACATTAGCTTGAACTGGGATATGCTAATCTAGCTTACATCCTTGTCAGAAGGAAAATGGCAACCTGTATGCACTAGTTTCTGTGTGTTTCAACATCCCTTGCTCCTGGACAACATTGCTAGAGTTAGTCTACCACTAAGGTCTTTTTATTTGAGGCATTCTATTTTCCATCAGAAAGAACTGTGGCTTTAAAAGCATCCATTCATCCATGCAGCAAACTGTTAAAAGGACTTTCCCCCACAAACCACTATGTAAAATGTTAGCACTTGAAACAGTGATCTCTGTTATTAACTGGAATGGCTTCAACTCTGTGTCAGACAGTCCTAATGATAAACAAGTAACAGGTATTGTTGAAATTAATACAAAGTCCCAGAAAGAAGTGGTGTAGAGGACTAAACAGCTCAGTGACACCATACCTGGGTCAGCTTTTTGCACTGTGTGCATTGCCATCGTTGGGTCACTGCCCTTCCAGACCACAGACTATGTGCCAATATCATATACAGGTCTAAGTAAACGCATCCAGCAGGTATAATATCTTTTCGTGTCTTTTGATGTCATCTCATGTTATAACAATTTCATCACTGAGATCTATTCCAGTATTACACAGCATTCCCTAACTTCAAAAACTTGTCAGAATGGAGCAGCCATGACTAGCTTTGACTAATCTCAATTTATTTCCCAAAACATCTTTAGGCGGAGGAAAAAGATACAAAACTCAGCTCAGCAAAGAAGTGACCAGAGCATCTCTTAAAACTACTGATCAGTGGGTTTCTAGGAGGTTTTGGAAATAGCACAAAGGAGGTGGAGTCACTATGAAGGAGTCTATAGTTCTAAATACAGTATATATTACTGAATTACACAGAAGTATGGTTACATGTAGCCATGCCTAAACAGATACACAATGAAATACCAAGGGTAAAAAAATGAGCATTTTATTATACACTACCATATTTCATTTTTAGAGTGCAGTATAAACATTTACAACTCATGTTAAGTCATGTAAATACCATTTTTATTAACAGCATTTATATGGTTGACATAAAGGTAGCTAAGAAAAACCCTCAGAAATATACTGCTTGATTTTTTTTTCACCAAATGGGTAGTTTGGTAATAATAATCACACCTACTCGTGGTCAAAAATAGTGAAAAGTATGTGACAATGTTTTGTGTGTGCGTGAAACAATGTCATTTGAAACATACTGGCCAACCTAACAAGAGAATGGTAGTATTTAGAACTAGACAATTCTGAGGTAACTAAAGGGCTCAATAAACCATCTTTTGGCTTCTTTACCATAGAGGCAGTTTGGTAATGATGGCTATAGCCATTTTTATTTATTTATTTTAGGAACTAGAAAGAAGGATGGGCGATTTATACTCTAAGTCTGCCATATAGCTTACATGCACACAGCTTCTCTGAGGAAATCCATACCCTGACACATGCCTTGTCGGTTTCGAAGGCCAAGCTACCAACACGAGAGTAGGGATGGATGTGGTGGAGTCTGGAGATACAGCAGCAGTAGCCGCACTCTGCAGCACTCTCCACATGGAGACCAATGGCACGCAGCAAAGGTACCAGGGAAAGACAGCAAACCATTAGGGATGACGAGGGCTGTTTATTTCCTTTGCTCTCCATATAATTTAACTGCAACTTCGTGTAACTTTAAACGGTTGATTCACACAATTCTTGAAGTTTTACCAATTATCAGTACTTTGAAGTTGGTGTGAGCTGCCTTTATGACATCTCCATTTGTGTACATGCATATACATATATTTACATATGCGTACATGTAGATCCACATTCACACGTATGTCCATAAGCATACATAATCTTATCAACCTAAAAAGACACTGGTGGTACTTAGTGTTGAAAGTATACCATAATAGCTGTTACACTAAGGGTTCAGTTTTTCCTCACATCCCTACTGGGTTCTAATACACAGATCAAGCACTTCCTAAAGTACATAAATATTACATTAGCATACTCACACAAGGTCTATAAACATAAGATGTTCTTTACATACATGTTTAATGCTATTTTCACTCACTTTTAAGTTTCATACTCTCCTAGGAATACAAGTAAAATTAATATTATCCATTATATTTAAAATACAATTTTGAAACACATTTGGAAGACATATAATTTAAACTTTATAGATTTTTTAACCATATGTTTATATAAATGATTTCCCTTTAAAACAATCTTCTAATGAAAGTTTGTATTTTCTTGAAAGCTTTCATGTATTTCAACATAATGGCATTTTCTAGGACTCTGGTATTCTTTGGCAGGCTCTAAGCTCACTTTTCAAACCGTACAACCGACCTGACAGGCATAAGGAAGGTGGCCATCTAGGAGGCTTCCAGAGCCTTCACCCTGGAGTGAATTCTCTGATGCTTGGTGAGCACCGACCTCTGACCGAAGGTCTTCCCACACACGTTACACTCGTAGGGCTTCTCCCCCGTGTGAGTTCTCTGGTGTTTAGTGAGAGCTGACTTTTCACAGAACATCTTCCCACACTCGTTACACTTGTAGGGCTTCTCCCCGGTGTGAGTTCTTTGATGTACAATCAGGTTTGACTTCACACAAAAGGACTTCCCGCATTCATTGCATATAAACGGTTTCTCTCCTGTATGTGTTCTCTGATGGACGGTGAGGGCGGACCTGTGGCAGAAGGTTTTCCTACATGCATTACATTCATAGGGCTTCTCCCCTGTATGTGTTCTTTGATGTTCGGTGAGGTTTGATTTGACACAGAAGGTCTTCCCACATTGCTTGCATTCGTAGGGTTTCTCTCCCGTGTGCGTTCGCTGGTGGTTGGTAAGGTGTGGTTTTTGGCAAAAGGCTTTCCCACATTCGGTACATTCATAGGGTTTCTCTCCGGTGTGCGTTCTCTGGTGCTGGGTGAGGTTTGATTTCTCCCAGAACATTTTACCACACTCACCACATTCAAAGGTTTTTCCTCCCAAGTGAGCTCTTCGAGACTGGGTGGGATGTGATTTCTTGCTGAAAAGTTTCCCGTTTTCATGGTACTGATAGGGTTTCGCCCCCATCTGGACTAGCTGGTGTTTAAAGAGAGCTGACTTTGCCCATGCGTTGTTACTCACCTTATACTCCTGGGCACTCTGTCTCGAGTAAGCTTCCTGGTGAACAATGAAAGCTGGGCCATCGCAGAAGATTTTGTCATAGGTGTTCCGCTCACAAGGACTGCTCCTGGGAAGAGCTCCCTCATGTCCAAACTGAAAATCTACATGAAGGGACTTTCTACAAATGCTGCATTCGTGCGGCTCCATGCGCAGGTGAGTTTTCTGCGGCACACTGAGCTTCAAACTGTCGACGAACGTTCTTCCGCACTCGGTGTGTTTACAGAGCGTCTGCCCTGAGTGAGAGAGCTGACTCGGGCACAGGGCCACTTCCTCACGGAAGCCTTGTTCGTTTTCATGATACTCAAAAGGCTGACCAGAAACTGGCCGTGTGAGACCCTGGCAAAGGCTGAGGCTACCCCTTTTCTCATTGTATTTATATGATTTTGCTCCTACGGGAATTTTCTCATGCCCAATTTTAAGGAGTGGTTTCTCACCTATATTAAACTCATCAAGTTTCCTTCTGGAATAGTTCTTTTTACTAATAATGACACCTGAAATATTCTTTAAATTCATTTCACATGAGTCACATATTTTGAGCAGAAAACTTGTTGAAGAAACAGGGTCCATTTCTAGAGCGGAGGTTTTTCTTGGGTTACCGCCACTGTCTACATGCACGAGCTTGCTGGTGAGCATGAGCGGCCACAAATGGTCACCTTGATCTTCCTGGTTGCTCTCCAATAGGCCATCCACTTTCCATTTCCTTTCTATGAATGAGAAAAAAAAATCACCAAACCTTGTATAATACTTTTGAAAAAATACTAGGGTTGAGGAAACACACAGAAACAAAGACACAAGCAGAGAAGGGACTTGGGAAGCTGAAGTACCTCAACACATTTCTGAGAATGTGGACTTTTACTGAAATCCTCTACTCTATTCTTTTGTTTTAGATTCAGTGTTCGGGTACAAACTGAATCCAGCACATTTTCTTTAACATCCTGGTTTGTGGAAGCAGGAATGGGGAACTGGGTGTAACATTTAAAACATAAATATAAACTTCAAAACCAGACACAAAAGGACTGGAGCGAAATGCAACTCACGGGAAACTAGCGTGACTGATTTAGCAGTCATCATATTAAAAAGGATAAGGTGAGCCCAACAAACAGAGAAAACTAGCAAAGCGGCAGCAGAGATCAGTACACAGGGTTAGAGGATGATCTGCCCTGGGTGGGAACAAGACAGTGAGCCTGACGCCCCACACACAGCACCGGAGGAAGGCCCCATCAGAAGCCATGTTCTTCTACTCTATACATGGTAAACAAATTAGGGTGTTCTGGAAACGCCCACTTCTTCAGGCCCAAAGGACAGTCTAAAATCCAGGATCTAGAGGTTCTTTCCTTTACCCTTATTTACAGGAAGAGTTTTCTGAAATGCTGAGAAAGCTCGCTAGAAAAGGCGAGACAAACTCCAGACATGCTGCAGTACTAGCAGGGGAAGCTACCTGAGTTGTCATCCAAAGAACAGAAAATTCACGAAGGAACAGTTGAGTAGTTTTAAATACACAGAGTATCTGAGAAATGTAACAAATGAAGGTGTCTAAAGATGGTTTATACCAAGCTCACCTTATATTCTGCCTCACATGCCATCTTTCCACATCCGGGTTACTCTGAAACCCTCGGGTATGGATTTTTCTATACGGGGTGTTTAAGCCTGCCTTTATTTCTAGGTTTTTCATTTACACACAGGTTTTTTTGCTTTAACATCTAACATCACCTGTGTTTTATTTACATGTGGGACCCCTAACTATCATATTTCTGTATCTGTTACTGAGACATCATAGAAAGGAAATGGAAAGTGGATGGCCTATTGGAGAGCAGCCAGGAAGATCATAAAAATTTTGGCTATCCTTAACTGTTGGTACTCACTGCAAAATGCTAATTATATGCTAAATTTAAAAAATCTATAGCAATCTACTGCTCTAAAGATCAACAATTAAAGTTATGATCCTAGCAAAAACAGTTCAAAATAAAGTAAACCAGCAAATAAAACTTTATATCAGTTGACTCACATCAAGTGTTTAAATCAACATCCAATATATCCATTAAAACTCTGTACATGGAGGGATGAAAAAACCCTCTCTGTAGGGCTCGCTCCGTGTCCAACATGTATCTGTTCATCATGAGCAATGCTCTGCCCTCAACGAGGCACATCTCAGCCTTGGTTCTCTTGAGAACCTACACACTTTTCAATAAAATGCTACCTTAACTGGAAAATGATGAAAAGCAATCAAGAGAATGAAAACCAAACTTCCTAGAACATCCACACCACCTCAGACTCCACTTGTTCTAACCATTACAAGCTAGTGTCCATATGATCCGCTGTAACTAGAATAATTACCTTTGCCTAATGCTGCACCTCTTCCCAGGACCAGAGTCTGGCTCTTAGCCATTACTAGTCTATTTCCTTTGCATCCTCTGAGGAGACCATCATGTAGCGATTCTGGAAAGCCATGACACACGGATTAGCTTCAGTTCTCCCTGATGGGTTGGAACACACAGGAGACTGTGGAACTGCACACTAAGCACGCACAGAAACACGCTGCAGAACGCTTCCTAACTGCACCAAGGGAATGACTCCACTGAGGCCGGGACCACAGTTAACCAACACTGATGGAGGAAGGTAATTGGTTAATTATAATAAACCAACTGCTTGGCCTCATAGCTTAGAACATAGGTGGGTGGAATAAACAGAATAGGATGCTGGGCGGAAGAGGAAGTGAAGTCAGACTCTGCTCTGCTCCCGGAGAGACCGGACAGCTCTGCTCTCTGGAGCAGAGACACCAGGATGGACGGAGGCTAGACTCTTCCCGGTAAGCGCACCTTGGGGTGCTTACACACATCATTAGAAATGGGCTAGTCCAGGTGCGAGAATTAGCCTGTAAGGGCTAGAGTTCATGGGCCAAGCAGTTCTTAAATGAATACAGTTTGTGTGTTGTTATTTCGGGCATGAGCTAGCCAAGTGGCCGGGGTGTTGGGGACGCAGCCCCGCCGCCGCTCCTATTACAACACAACATGACCATCAGAGGACAACTAAGAGATCCTTCCTTTTGGAAGACTAAAATCTTAGTGGGAAAGAAATCCTATGCAACCTGGATGATCAGATCTGAGTTCTGGGCCTATAGCCACTGGTGGGTTGTAGAAATAAAATATGTGCCAATAATAGCAAAAATGCTCTAACTTAATGGATACAGTAAGTACACAAGGTCTAAACACCTCACAGATACAGTGTTACTTATTTGAAAAAAATATTAAAAAGAAATGAAAAGTTAGACAAAGGAGAGACTATAAATATACTTCAAGTACGGAAAGGTGTGCGGGCTAGTTTTATGTCATTGACAGAGCAATAGTCATCTGAGGGGAAGGAAACCCAATTGAGAAATTGCTTCCATAAGGCCCCACTGTACGCAAGCCTGTAGAGCATTTTCTAATTACTGATGAGGGAGGGCCCAGACCATTGTGGGTGGGGCCACCGCTGGGCTGGTGGTCCTGGGTGCTATAAGAAAGCTGGCTGAGCAAGCCAGTACGCAGCGCTCATCCATGGCATCTGCACCAGCCCCTGCCTCCAGGGTCCCACCTGTTTTGAGTTTCTGTCTTGGCTTCCATCAGTGGACGGTGATTCAGGATATATAAGCCAAACAAACCCTTTTCTCCCCAAGTTGCTTTTGGTCACAGTGTTTTATCACAGCTAAATAAAACCTAACTAAGACAGCAATTATGAGGCTTAGTAAAAATTCTAGAGAACAAAAGAAATATAAGAAAGGAAGAATAGAATCATGTAATAGATTTTAATTTATTTTTATGGGCTACTATTAGACTAGCGGAAAAAACATGGATGCTTCATGTGAAAAGGGGGAATAAAAGGGGGAAGAGAACACAACAACAGTCAGGCATGGTAGTGCACGCCTTTAATCCCAACACTGGGGAGGCAGAGGCAGATGGATCTCTGTGAATTCAAGGCCAGTCTGGTCTACAGAGTGAGTTCCAGGGCAGCCAGGGCTACACAGAGAAACCCCGTCTTGTAAAACCAAAAAGAAAGAAGGGGAGGGAGAGAAAAGAAAAGAAAAAGGAAGAAGAGCAGAGCATAGAGAACAAATAAACCACAGCAGGAATTACATCAGGGTAAGGGTGAAGAGAACATAGACATAACTTCTTTTGCATGTGCGCAATGACAAGCAGCCTTATAAACAGGTGCAGGTGGTTTTGAAAGAAAAATAGTAAGAGTAGAGATGAAGCCAGCAAGAGCTGAACAGATGCAGTACAGGGAACCCATGGATGCCATGCAGAAGGTACGAGCTGAGCAGATGCAGTACAAAGAACCTAATGGACGCCACGCAGAGGGTACGAGCTGAGCAGATGCAGTACAGAGAACCTAATGGACGCCACGCAGAGGGTACGAGCTGAGCAAATGCAGTACAAGGAACCCATGTATGCCACGCAGAGGAACTAGTAAGATGGTAAGGTTGGGCTATACTTGATTCCTCAGAAATGGAACTGGATTTTGTATAGCTTAGGTTTTCCTTCACTTCTCCTCTAATGGGTGGATTTAATAACTTTATGAACAAGTTTCATCCCATGACTGTTCTGACAAAACCATGCCCTAGAAAAGGGACTGGAAAACTACGGCTTGAGGCACTTCCTTACAACTGAAAGCATCCTTTATGTTTTTAAAGGGGAAACAGTAGAAGAAGCAATAGGGATGTGGGTGGAGGGAAGAGGGACATGAGGACCAAACAGAAAAAGACAGAAGAGTAGCAGCAGCAACAACGACCAGGAATGTACCGAACATATTTACTGTCTGGTCTTTTAAAAAGAAATCTATCTCAGCTTTAGATTTCATCTAAACCACACATAAAATACCATCTAAAACTGATGCCTTCAAATACATACATCTAGTCCCAGTCTCAGCTAGGCATTCCACTCTTGGATAACTCAAACCTTAAAATAAGCTCACAGGCCAGATTTGAACAGCTACCTCCAACTTTTCCCATTTAAAACTGAATCTATAATAATCCTTCTCCAATCATGTTTGTTCTGTATTTTCTCTATCTCAAGTAACTGGTTCCCTAACTTGTCTAGCTGCTTGAAATAAAAAATTCAAAGTCATGTTTGACTCCCCTTGTACTCTTTATCCAACAGAAATCTCCATGGCTCTATCTTTAAGATATCTGTACAAACCTAGCATTTCTTAGCACCTCTGGGATGGGTCTTGGCCACCACCCTTTCTGCTGGAGTACACAGGAGTTTCCAAGCTGGTGCCCCTTCCTAGCTCATACACACCCACTAAACACACCACCACAGCTACTGCACAAACCAGACAAATCCTTTGAAGCTGAAAATAAGTCTGACGATTTAATCTGATCTACATTAGTTCAAAACGGTGTTTCTTGCATCTTTAAAGGTAAAATACCTGTGTCTTCCATGAACCATGGAATATTATTCACAACAGCCTTCCACCAGTCTTGCCCAATGATCTCTCCACTACTGTTCAATCAGAACAAACCTGTCCTAAAGGCCTGGCACCTCAAGCTCTCTCTGTCTAGAATGCTTTCTGTTCATACAGTTTATTCTTTTTTTTTTTCTTGAGACAGGTTTTTCTGTAGTTTTGGAGCCTGTCCTGGAACTAGCTCTTGTAGACCAGGCTGGTTTCAAACTCACAGAGATCTGCCCACCTCTGCTTCCTGAGTGCTAGGATTAAAGACGTGCACCACCACCTGGCCATACAGTTTATTCTTACTCCCTTAAAGTATTCTATATAACTCAGGCCTCATTCAAGTTTTCTCTGACCTCTCTGCCAAATAGCACGCACCATTATGCTGTCCTCCCCTCCCTGTGTGAGCTCTCTTCATCATACTTACCACCAACTGACACTGTGTGTGTACACACGCATACACACACACACACACACACACACATTGAAGTACATATGAAAATAAATAATTGTATCTACATGATTCTGTTCTTCATTGTAGCATATATTCTATAATACATGGTACATTACTTTCTTGGTGACCTAGAACATGACTGTATCAGTGAATGTTCTCCATTATGCATCTGTTAAGTGGAATATATGGAAGTATATGGAAGTATATGGAAGTATATGGAAGTACATGGCTATATGCTAGCTGACAAATGGTGTCCAAAGAAAATAAAAGCTGCATAATTTGTAAAGACAAAGAGAAATTAACTAAGAAAAATATCTAAGATGAAGCCAACTGACTTTGGATTTATAGGCAGAAATAAATCACTCCAAAATGTCTAAGTAAAAGAAAAGTATTTATGAACAAGAGACAGGTGGAGTAGTCGTTAGGGCAACAGTGGGGAGCTGTTCTTGGTCATTTCCAGAAGTCTGGAATTTCACAGGAATTGTGGTGGTGAATAGAAATGGTCCGCATAGGATCATGAAGTTGAATGCTTGGTCACCAGGGAGTGGCACTATTTGAGAGGGATTAGGAGGTGTGGCCTTGTTGAAGGAAGTGCTTCACTAGGGAGTGGGCTTTGAGGATTCAGAAGCTCAAGCCAGGCTCAATGACTCACTGTGTCTTCCTGCTGCCTGCAGATTCAGATGCAGAACTCTCAGCCACCTCTCCAGCACCATGTCTGCCTGTATGCCACCATGCTTCCCACCATGATGATAATGGACTAAACTTCTGACCTGGGAGCCAGTACCAGTTTTTTCCTTTATAAGAGTTGCCATGGTCATGGTGTTTCTTCACAGCAACAGAAACCCTAAGTCAGTAACCTGCCTTACCCAATGATACAAGATCACTTTCCCTTGCCAATAGCTCACGACTGTACCTGGGTAGCATGGGAATCCATTTTCTGGTATCCATGGCTCTTCTCCTTGTTCTATTTTGAAGATCACATCTGGTTTAGTAACACAATACCCTGTTAAGACAAAATAATACAGGCTGGTGCGCAATAGATTAGCTTTGTGAACGGAAAAAAAATGAAAGAAAAGAAAGGCACAGCTCAGCTATGGTTCAGGAAGGTTCTCAGCATTCTGCAGAGAGATGAGAAGACACCGTTGTCACAGCAAAAAGAGGTCAGTCATCTTAGACCCGTAAGCCTTAAGACTCCTAAGGCTCAAACTGGAAATTACAAACATTCCCTCCCAACCTTGGAGATGTGTTTGACTGGTAGCCACTGAGAAAAAGCCCTAAACCCTTACCTACTGAGACAAAGTTGCTATAGTTCTCCAGGGTCACATCTCTGTAAAGCACTTTCTGAGCAGGGTCCAGCAGATACCACTCCTCCTTGGTGAAATCCACACACACATCCCTGAACGACACTTGCTCCTGCAAGACAATATTCTTTTCTTGTATGAAGTCATCAGGACTGGGCAATATAGAGAAGATTTAGCATAATGAGTTTCTTTAGAGTTTACTGAAAAATAATGAACAGAACACCCCTTCCCTTTATTCCTGCTACACTATGTAGAATAAAGGGAAATATCCTGTACAAATGAGATTCTGCTAAAGGTCTAGGAGTGTTTCATCTGCAACACAAATATGCTGAGGCGAGCAGAAACACAGTTCCTATTTTCAGAGTGCCTGTGTGGCCTGTGTGGCCTGTGTGACCTGTGTGGCTGGTGTGACCTGTGTGGCTGGTGTGACCTGTGTGGCCTGTGTGGCCTGTGTGACCTGTGTGGCTGGTGTGACCTGTGTGGCTGGTGTGACCTGTGTGGCCTGTGTGGCTGGTGTGACCTGTGTGGCTGGTGTGACCTGTATGACCTATGTGGCTGGTGTGACCTGTGTGACCTATGTGGCTGGTGTGACCTGTGTGGCTGGTGTGGCCTGTGTGACCTGGTAAGAATACACACATATACATTTTATCAGGTGGACATTGCAAACCTTGGAGTAGACTTCACTTTTTCTTAGGAAACAAAACTTGAAATTGTTAAATAAATAATGATATTGATAAACAAGGGACAGGCTCCCACTAAAAAAGCCCATGACATCTTTTTTTAGTCCAGTGCTTGCCCTGGAGTCTAACCCCACAGGATAGAGCAAACCTCTCTGCTTGAGGAGACCATTTTCTGGAGTATCATAGATTTTTTTTTTTTTGACGAGCACAGTAGTTTTATTAAACCTAGTAAACAGTTTCACGGTGTGTGAACCAATAGTGAACAAGAAGTAAAAAAAGTAATATAAGCAGACCCATATTGACGGTTATTGAAAGGATTAAATGTGAACTTCAAAATAAATTGTGGCTAATGTGTTCAATAAAGCATGAAATTCAGAAAAAAAATATTGAAAGGATGGAAGAATCCAATGGATAGACGAAGTGGTATGGTGTGTGTGTGTGTGTTGTTGGAAAAGGTCACGACAGCAGACCAAAAGTTTTCTGCTTTCTCTGGTTCTCTTCCCACTCACACATTAGCACACAAAGCACTATATGAGTGCCCTATATTCTCTAAAGCTGGTACGACTGCAAAGAGGATGGGCAACTCTATTTTCACAGGGTAATCACCCTCGAATGGCGACTGCACTGCGAACAATCCCCGGGGGAGGACTAGGACTAGAGCCTGCAGGGGGCAACTTTACTTGGATGACAATGTCCTCTGCTGTAGAGTTTCACGGGGACCCATTTATCAGCTTTTGGTTGACTACACTATCAGGACACTGTTCAGAATGCCCTCACCTATACCTGTTAGTTGAAACCTTTTCCTCGAATAGGTTCTGGGTACCAAGTCTTAAGTTGAGGTCTCGTCTTCATTTTTATTTTGGACTCTTATTAGAAGTCAAAGGGAAGGATGCTGCCTCATTCTCTGACATGTAGCTACTCAGTTAGGCCAGTACTTGTTGAGGATGCTATCTACTCTGATATGTATTTTGGGCCTCTTTATCAGAATTCGCATGGCTATAAGTCTATGGAGTTTTATCTGGGTCCTCAATTTCGTTCCACTGATCAACGTGTCTATTTTAAAGACACCATTATATGACTTTTACTACTACAGCTCTATATTATAACTTAAAACTACAGATGCTACAGATGCCAATTCCCCTTTTGAGTCTGTGTTCATCACATTAACCCTAAAACCCTCTTTGTTGGGTCTTTGCCCTATTTTGGTATTACAGCAATAATGGCTTCACAAAAAGAATTTGGGCAAGACATGCTAGTGTAACCTTTAATCCTAAAACTTGGAAGCAGAGGCAGGTGGGTCTTTTTGAGTTTGAGGTCAGCCTGGTCTACATAGTGAATTTCAAGACATCAAGATTGGCATAGTGAGAACTTATCTCAATAATACTAATGACAATAATTATTATAGTATATTAATTGTATTATATTGCATACAATATAATTAATGTAAATAATACATATCATAATACATAATATTAAAACACAATAATTATTACTATAATTAGAAGGGTTCCATCATTTTTATTTTATGGAATAATTTCACACATGTTAGTGTCAATTATTCTTCAAAAATCTGTCAGAACTCTGCTCTGAACCTATTTGGACCTGTTTTCACTTGGAGATTTTAAATTAAAACTTCTACCTCATTGGTTGTTAGGGTCTAGTATTATTTATCTCAATCTGATTTAACTTTAGTGGATTATACACATTTAGAAATTCATCCACTTCTTTTAAAGTTTACTGGAGTACAAACTTTTAAAGTATATTCTTAATGAATCTCTCAATTTCCTCAGTATCTGTCTTTTTTATTGTTTTTATTGTGCTATACATTTTTTTCTGCTCCCCTCCCTTCCTTCCCTCCCTTTCTACCCTCTCTCATGACCCCCTTGCTCCCAATTTACTCAGGAGATCTTGTCTTTTTCTCTTTCCTATTTAGATCCATGTATGTTTCTTTAGGATCCTTTTTGTTGTCTAGGTTCTCTCAGACTGTGGGTTGTAGGCTGGATTTTTTTTTTTTTTTTTGCTTTATGCCTAAAAGCCGCTTCTGAGTCAGTACATATATCTGTCCATCCTTTTGCCTGCAAATTTCAAGATGTCATTATTTTTTTTTTCGGCTAAGTACTCCATTGTATAAATGTACCACATTTTCTTTACCCATTCTTCGGTTGAGGGGCATCTAGGTTGTTTCCAGGTTCTGGCTATGACAAACAATGCTGCTATGAACATAGTTGAGCACATGTCCTTGTAGTATGAATGAGTTTCCTTTGGATATATACTCAAAAGTGGTATTTTGCTGGGTCTTGAAGTAGGTTGTTTCCTAATTTTCTGAGAAATCACCATAGTGATTTCAAAAGTATCTGTCTTAACATCTTTCTTTCCATCTGTAATTTTATTAATGAGTCTCTTCTTTGGAAGGGGAGTTTAATTTGTTTAATGACTTGTCAATCATCAATTCTTTTTTTTTTTTCATCAATTCTTTTTCAAAGATTCAACTCTTTGTTTGTACTTTTGTTTCTACTTTATTAATTTCAACGCTGGTTATGATTACCTCTTCCCTTCTAGTGTTTTGTGAGGTTGTTTATTCTTATTTTTTCCACTGTTTGTAGGTTCATCATCAAGTTATTAAGACCTCTCAGATTTAATGATGTAGCCACGAAGTGCTATGAACTTAGGATCACCTCCAGTGTGTTCCATAGGTTTTACTATGTTATTTTTATTTGTATTTAATTTTAAGATTTTTGAATTTTCCTTCTTAATATTTTCCTTGACTCTATTATCGTAAAATAGTGTGTGTTGTTTAGTCTGTGGGTTTGTATATTTCCCTTACTTTCTGCCATAGTTAGGGTTACTATTGCTATGATGAAACAACATGACAAAAAGCAAGCTGGCTTACACTTCCATAACATAGTCTATCGCTGAAGGAAGTCACACCAGTCAAACAGGGCTGAAACCTAGAAGCAGGACCTGATGCAGAGGCCATGGAGGATGCTGCTTACTTCATTGCTCTCCAAGGCTTGCTCATCCTGCTTTCCTATAGAACCTAGGATACCAGTCCAGGGAGGGCACCATCCACAATGGCATAGACCCACCCCATCAACTAATTAAGAAAATTGCCTACAGCCAGATCTTGTGGAAGCATTTTCTCAATTGAGGTTCCCGTCTATCAGATGATTCTAGCTTGTGTCAAGTTGACTTAAAACTAGTCAGCCCTGCCGGGCGGTGGTGGCGCACGCCTTTAATCCCAGCACTCGGGAGGCAGAGGCAGGCGGATCTTTGTGAGTTCGAGGCCAGCCTGGTCTACAAGAGCTAGTTCCGGGATGGGAACCAAAGCTACAGAGAAACCCTGTCTCAAAAAACAAAAAACAAACAAACAAACAACAAAAAAAAAAACCCTAGTCAGTCCTTTCTAAAGCTGTTGCTATCTAGCCCATTCCATGTGGTCAGACAGAATACAGATGTCTTTTTCAATTTTCTTGTATTTGGTAAAACCTGCTTTGTGTTTTAATTTGTGGTTGACTTTGGAAAGAATTACATGTGCTGCTGAAAAGAAAGTGTATTTAGTGTTTCGGTGGTGTGTTCTACAGAAGCCTGATAGATCCATTTGATACGTTATTTAACTCTAATGTTTGTTTAGTTTTTGTCCAGCTTACCCATCCATTGGTAATTGGTAATTGGTATTAAAGTCACCCACTATTACTGTATTGGGGTTAATCTGTGGTGTTAGATCTATCTAATAGTATTTCTCTTATGAAACTGGATCCCCTTGGGTTTGGTATATATGTGTTAGGAATTATAAAGTCTTCTTAGTGGATTGTTCCTCTCATGAGTATGGAGCCTCATTAACCCTCCTAACTAGCTTTGGTGTGAAGTCTATGTTGTTGGATATCACAACACCCGTGCTGCCTGCTTCCGGTTCTGTTTACTAGGAACAGCTTTGCCACCCTTTTACCCTAAGGAAGGGTCTGTTGTTGTGTGAGTTGGAGTTAACAAAAAGATGAATACTGTTTTCTAATCCAAACTGCAAGTCTGTGTCTCTTTATTGGAGGACTGAGGCCATTAAGAGTTATTATTGGACAACTGTATGAATGTCTGCCATCTTGTTGGGGGTATTTTTAGGCCTCATTTCTTCTTTGTGATTAACTCTTCTGAAACTGTTCCAGGTGAACTCTTTGGTGTGTTTACCCTTGTCTTCAGACTAAAGTATTCATTCCAGTAGCCTCTGTAGAGTTAGCTCAGCAGACATAAATTCTTTTTTTTATTTTTTTTATTTTAATTTATTTATTTATTATGTATACAGTATTTTGCCTAGGTGTATGCTTGTACACCAAAAGAGGGCACCAGATCTCATTGCAGATGGTTGTGAGCCACCATGTGGTTGCTGGGAATTGAACTCAGGACCTCTGGAAGAGTAGTCAGTGTTCTTAACCTCTGAGCCATCTCTCCAGCCCCCATAAATTCTTTTAATCTATTTCTATCATGGAAAGTTATTTCTTCTTCAATTTGAATAGTTTTGCTGGCCGACAGGTATGGCCTTTCAGAACTCTGAATACATCTTTCCAGGCCCTTCTTATTTTAAATGTCTCTTCCAAATAATCAGATATTATTTTGATGGGTCTGCTTTATATGGGATTTAACTTTCCTCCCTTGTAATTTTAATATCCTTTCTTTATTCAATGGTTTTAGTATGTTATAGGGAGTTTCTTTTCTGGCCATAAGTATTTAAGTCTGTGGGTCTCTTGTGTCTAGATGATCATCTTATTCTCTATTTTGGGAAGTTTTTCTATAATTACATTGAAAATATTCTCTATTTCCTAACTATGGTGTTATCTTTTTATGCTCATAATCTGAATGTTAATCTTTTCATGGTATCCCAATACTTTCCCACCTTCTGTTGACAGTTATTTTTAAATTTATCACAGTCTATAACTGGATGATCCAGTTCCTTTACTCTGCTGTCCATCTTTGAGTCTCTGTTTCACTCTGCTGCTAAGGCTTGCCACTTGTGCTTTTATTTGGTTTACTGATTTTGTCGTTTCCAGGACTGTTTTAGTTTGGGGTTTCTTCAGCAATTCTATCTTCCTAATTGAGACTGACTTCCTTTTCATCCATCTTTTTGGAGTGTCCCATTCCTTCTTTGAATTGTTTGGGCTTATAATCACTGCTTGAACACACTTAATGTTCTTAATTGTCTGAACATTCTTCCAAGTCATTTTCATGATGTCCCAACGCTTCCCCTGGGCTTGTTAGTTTTTATGTCAACTTAACACAAGCTGGGTTCACTTGAGAGGAGAAAACTTGTTGACACCTCCATAAAATCTGGCTGTTGGCAAGCTGGCACTGCATACTGTGGGCAGTGTCACCCTTGGGCTGGTGGTCCTAGGTGCCAGAAGAAAGCAGGCTGAGCAAGTCATAAGGAGCAAGCCAGTAAGCAGCACTCCTCCACGGCCTGTGCTTCAATTCCCACCTCTGGGTTCCTGCCTTGACTGCCTTGAGTACCTGCCCTGACTTCCTTTGATGAGGACGGACTGTGGTGTAGGAGTATAAGGGAAACAAACTCTTTCTTCCTAAGTTGTTTTTAGTTGTGGTTTTCATCACAGTTATAGAAACCCAAATGATGTGGGTGTGTCATATATCAATCTGTTGATTTCATTGGTTAAGTTATAATAAACCAGCTGCTTGGCCTCATGGCTTGGAACATAGATGGGCGGAGTAAACAGAATAGGATTCTGGGCGGAAGAGGAAGTGAGGTCAGACTCTGCTCTGCTTCCGGAGAGACCGGACAGCTCTGCTGGAGCACAGACGCCATGCTCAGCTCTCCCGGGTAGACGCGATAGCTCTGCTCTCTGAGGCACACTCGATGAAGATGGAGGTAGGCTAGAATCTTCCCGGTAAGCGCACCTTGGGGTGCTTACACACATAATTAGAAATGGGCTAGTCCAGGTGCGAGAATTAGCTGTAAAGGCTAGAGTTCATGGGCCAAGCAGTTCTTTAAATGAATACAGTTTGTGTGTTGTTATTTCGGGCGTGAGCTAGCCAAGCGGCTGGGGTGTTGGGGACGCAGCCCCGCCGCTTCCTATTTCAACACCCAAACTGAGACAGTACCATTTTAGGATCATATCTTTGTTAAGGAGACGTGCTGTCTTGGTATTTCATGTTGTTCTGGTTTCTGTGCTGGGACTTGTGCATCTGGAGTTTGATTGTTGGTTGAGTTTGTTTGTTTTGTCTTTATTTTTTAAACTTAAATCACCCTTTTTTTTTCAGCAGTGGTTGTCTCCAGTATTCAGTAGAGGAATAAGTCCTAGTAGAATTGAGATGTTATTTTCCTTGTGTTGGTATTCAGGACTGGAAGTTTTATCCCAAATATTCTTCCAAGGGTCAAGTATTGCCCTGTGTCAGCTAGGGCCTCCTGCATGCATCTGTGGCTTCAGCTGGGAGTTACATGACTCTCCGTGTTTGTGGGCTTCACCCAGAGTCAAATTTAGTCCCTCCCTGGGTCTGAAGTTTTACCTAAAGCCACTGGGAGGTGGGGGAACTTCAAACAAGCCTGTGAACTGAGTTAAATCCAGTTCCCCATCCTATGGCCAAAGTTTTCTCTGAAGCCACTGAGCCATATGGAATCTGCTAAGCACCAAGTCAATTAAGGCCCTGTCCCCGCCCTGCATCCACAGCTTCTATTGGAGCTGCTGGGAGATGGGGAACTTCTTGACCCCCTTGCAGTGTAACCCAGAGTTAGATCTGCTCTCTACCCCAGGTCCGCACCCTCTCCTGAAGCCTCTGGAAGTTGTGGAATTCTCTGATCACCAACAGGCCTAACCCTGGTTCGGGCCAGGTCCATACCCTGCATCTGATGGGAGAAAATCTTTTCTTATACATCTGACAGAGAATTGCCATCTAGAATATACAAGGAACAAAAAAACTAAACATCAAGAAAAGAAATTACCCAATTAAAAGATGCGTGTGGACTGAACAGAGTTCACAAAAGAATATATATAAATGGCTAGGAAACGTTTTTCTTAAACACCAAAATACTTCGCTACCAGGGAAAACAGGATTCTGCCTAACACCCTCAGAATGGTAATCATCAAGAATGTATTTGATAACAAATGCTGGCATGGGCTTGGGAAAAGGGGAGCCTTATACACTGTGAGCAGAGTGGAAGTCTGGTGAACTTCAGCGACTCCGATACACCACTTGTGAATGAACATGCACCTAAAGGACTCTAAACCCTACTGTGGAGATATTGTGGTTCACTGTTCTGTTCACAATAGGTAAGAAATGGAATCTGTTTAAATGACAATCAACTGATGAACAGACAATGAAAATGTGGTGCATACAAACAATGGAAATTTATTCAGCTGTAAACAAAAAATAAAATTATGACATTTGTAGAAAAAAAAATGGTGAAATTGAAAAATACTACACTGTGTGAGGCAATCCAGGTCCATAATATCAAAAGCCAAATGTTCTCTCCTGTGTGTGGATCACCGTTTCAAATCCTGCCATTATGTTTATAGAGACTTGGAAGTGGAAAGGGGCCTTGTAGAGGTAGAAGGGGAAGAGGCATCCAGGAGAGCAGGGACAGAAGAACACAGGCTAAATGAAATTGGATGGAAGGAATACTGGAGACGCAAGATACAAACAGAAACAGGGGCACTGGAGAGGAGTGAGGAAGGAGGATTAACAAAACTAAAGATGTATTAAAAAGTCACACTGAAAACTACTACTATATAAGCTAATTTATATCTTTTTGTCTTCTATTTTTATGCATTATTAGTATGGGGGTGTGTGGTGGTTGAAAGAAAACGGCCCCCAAAGGGAGTGTCACTACTAGGAGCTGTGGCCTTGTTGGAGGAAATGTGTCACTGTGGAGGCAGACTTTGAGGTCTCATATATGCTCAAGCCACACCCGTGTCTCAGTTCACTTCCTGTTGCCTGAGAGTCAAGATGTTCAGTACCTCTTATTCTATGAAAATCAACTAAAAATGAACCAAACATCTTAATTTAAGACTGACATAAGACCTGCACAGTAAGAAAATGCACCTCAAATTAAACACACTAGTCAGAATTTCCTATAGAGGCCTTGGATAGCTTAGGAAATAATACCAAAAACTAAAACATAGCATTTCACCAAAGTAAAAGGTTTAGCCACAGCAAAGAGGAAAAAAGGCAACAACAACAACAACAAAAACAAACAAGTAAAAGGACAGCATGCAGAATGCAGAAAAATAAACTTTGCTAGAGACATATACAACAGAGGATTTACACACAAGAGCATAAAAAGAACTCAAACAATCCAACCAATAAGTGAGCTAATGAAATGAACATACTGCTTTCAAAAGCTGGAATACAAACGGCCTTTTGTGGGCAGCGTGCTGCAAGTTACTTGGTTTAAACAGAAAAGGGAAAATGGTGCAGGGAAGGCCTTCTGTATATGTGTTGCTTTTATTGGTTAATGAATAAAGAAGCTACTTTGGCCTGTGATAGGGCAGAGTAGAGCTAGGCGGGGAAAACTAAACTGAATGTTGGGAGAAAGAAGGGAAAGTCAGTGAGAGGCCATGTAGCTGCCAGAGGAGAAAGACGCAAGCCATCAGCTGGATTCTTGCTGGTAGGCTACGAGCCTCATGGTAAAAAATAGAAATGGGTTCATTTAAGATATAAGAGCTAGGGGGCTGGAGAGATGGCTCAGAGGTTAAGAACATTGTCTGCTCTTCCAAAGGTCCTGAGTTCAATTCCCAGCAACCACATGGTGGCGCACAACCATCTGTTGGTTTTGGCCTGCAGGCATACACACAGACATAATACTGTATACAAAATAAATAAATATTTAAAAAAATATATAAGAGCTAGCTAGAAATACTGATGGAGGTGGGTCTTGTATCTTATCTGTTGCTTTCTTTGGTTAATAATAAAGAAACTGCCTCGGCCCTCATAGGACAGAAAATTAGGTAGGCGGAGTAGACAGAAGAGAGTGCTGGGAAAAAGAAGCTGAATAGGGAGTCGCCATGATTCTCCCGCTCCAGACAGACGCAGGTTAAGATCCTCCCTGGTAAGCCAGCTCGTGGGCTACATAGAATATTAGAAATGGGTTAGAACAATATGTAAGAGCTAGCCAATAAGAAGCTGGAACTAGCCGGGCCAGGCAGTGTTTAATAGAGTACAGTTTCCGTGTAATTATTTTGGGGCATAAGCAAGCCATGCGGGCAGCCGGGTGCCGGGGACGCAGTCCTACCGCTCCTAATTCAACAAAATACACTTAAGCTATTGGCCAAACAGTATTACAATTCATATAATTTCTGTGTGATTATTTCGAGCCTGGGAAGCCAGAAACAAATGAACAGCCTCCAACTACAATGGCCAATAAACATGAAAAATGTTCTAAATCTCTAGCCATCAGGTAAATGAAAATCAAACTGCTTTATGACTTAGAATGTCATGTGAGTCTATCTGATTGGCTATCATTAATAAAATAAAGAACAACAAGTGGTAGGCAGAATGCCTTAACTCACTGCTGGCAGCAAAATAAACTGAACCAACCTTGATGGGAATCAGTACAGAAGCTCCTCAAAGACTAAATGAAGATACTGGAGAAGTGGTTCAATGGATAAAATGCTTCCTGACAAGCATGAAGACTTAAAGTTCAAATCCCAAGAACCCACGTAAAGGCCAGGCATGGTAGTACAAGTCTGGAACCCCAGTATTCCTTCTATGAGATGGGTGGCAAAGAGAGTTTCTGAAAGCTCAAGGACCAGCTAGAACAAAAGAGACTCTCTTTCAAACAAAGTGGAAGATGAGGGCTGGCACTTAAGGTTGTCCCCTGACCTCCACACTCCCACTGGGGCACATGAGCATCTGTACACATACATATCACACACAGACACACACAGTAATAAGTTGCCTTTTAAAATACAACTAAATATAGATCAATATTGACACAGCTATACTATTTTTCAGTATATATCCAAAGAGCTCTATGTTGGTTAGTTTTTTTTTTTCCAACTTGACACAGCCAGGGTCATTTAGATAAAGGAAACCTCAGTTGAGAAAATGCCTCCATCAGACTGGCTGATAGGCAAGTCTTGGGGGGACATTTTCTGGATTTGTGTTTGATAAAGGAAGGCACAATCCACTGTGGGCTGTGCCACCCCTGGGAAGGTGGTCCTGGGGTACATAAGATGTTGCTTCAAGGTCTTACTTTGACTTACTTCAGTGATTGGGACATGAAAACAAGTAAACACTCTCCTCCCCAAACTGCTTTTTTTCATGGTCTTCATCACACCAGGGAGATAGCTATTGCAGGTTTTAAGTCAAGAAACCACAGAAATATTTCCACATTCATATTTACTGTAATGCTATCAAAACAGCCAAGTTATAGATTACGATCCATGTGGCGATACACAGATTAATGGAGATGAGTTAAATTAATATGTAAGAGTTAGCCAATCAGAAGCTAGAGCTAATAGGCTAAGCAGTGATTTAATTAATACAGTTTCTGTGTGATTATTTTGGGTCTAAGCTAGCCAGGCGGCCGGCAACCAACAAGCCTCCTTCTTCCAACATGAAGGTGATCTTAATGAAGTCTCCAAATAATATGGGAGATGCAGTCCCAACTGGCCATTTCTTGTCACCAAACGAAGTTTCCAGTACTAGCACTAGGTTACATTCAATTGAGCTATTGTCCTACGGAAATTCCCAAAAAGACAATATGCTGCACTCCAAAACCTGACAGCAAAGTCCCACTGCTGATGATAGCACCTACACAACCCACCGAACACTGAGAGGTCGAGCTGGTGCCTACATAGAACCTTCACCCTTACATCCTAGTGTCTTTGGTACTCTCTGCAAGCTACCAAAAGAGAAATGTAAACAGCAACCCAGCCACAAACCCTTTGATTTACAATCTCTCCTGCCTGCACAATATGTTAGGGCAATGGTGGCACAAAGCTTGTGGGAGTAACCAATCAATGTCTGATTTGACTTAAGGTCCACTCCATGAGATAGAACCCATGCCCTACAATGCTTGCATGACAAAGAACCAGAGACTTAGATAGCCCAGAGACCTAGGGCAAAATTATATACTACTGTTTTTTTAAAAAAAACAAAGCAGTGATAAAAATGATTCCTAGTGATATTCTGCTATATTCATAAATCAATGACTTATTCAGCCATCATTAGAGAATCCTCCTGCAGTTGCTGGGAACAAATAGAGACCCAAAGCCAGACATTATGCAAAGAGAGAGAGAGAGAGACCTTGGAACACATAACTCTAAAATGGATGTCTCCATCAAATCCCTCCTCTCAGAGTTCTGGGAACCCCGAGGAAGAGGAAGAAACAATGTAAGAGCCAGAGCAGATGGAGGACACCAAAAATCAGCTGAGCAAAGCTCATATGAGCTCAGAGAGATTGAAGCAGCAAGCACAGGGTGTGCACAGGTCTGAAGCAGGTCCTCACATGTACACTATGACTTCCAGTTTAGTGCTTTACGGGACTCCTCAGTGTGAACAAGTGGGTCTCTGATTCCTGTGCCTTCTCCTGGGCTCTTTTCCTTCTGCTGGTTTGCCATGTCCAATTTTGATGTTATGATCTTTGTTTTATATTATTTTATTTTACTTTGTTACATTTTGCTGTTATCTTAGAAGTGGTTTTTAACGTGGATTTGGAGGGGAGGAAGGTGGGAAGGAACTGGGAAAAACAGAGAAAGGGGAAACTGTAATCAAGATGTATTGTAAGGGATCTGAGGGAGGTAACAAGTGTAATTGGAATCCCACAAGTGAAGAATATTTGAAGAAAAAGAATGGCTGACAATTTCCCCAAAATGAGAGGCATTACACTTCAAATTTGAAATCCCCTAGAAATACAAGAAAAAGACCTATAGCAAACCAAACCAAGTTATATCAGGTAGTAACCACTGAGAGAGCCAGTGTCTGTATGGTTTTACTTTAAAGTTTAAGAAACAAGGCAAAGAGTTACAGCTGAAGCACAAAACTGGTAGAAGGCAAGGAAACGCAGGAAAGAACAAATATTTCATTAAGTATACAGCTCAGTGAATCTCTAGAGTCCTATACCAAAGATGCACTGTAGATTAGCCTTAAAAGCTCAGTAGCAGAGTACTCATTGAGTGTACTTAAGGCCCCGGAGTTAATCTACAGAGGAAAGAAGACAGGAGGGAGTGAGGAAGGAATGGGGAAGAAAAGGAAGAGAGAAATTCAGGACTCCATCTCCATCCACTATCTCAGAACATGTTAAGATGATGTCAGAGATTCACAGGTTAGCCTGCGTTTGAGAAGTCCTAAGATCAGCTTTGTAAATAAAAAAGAAAGGGATATATAAGGACAGTTGTGCATATTTTTTTAATTGAATTAACACTAGAAAACACTTAAGTGGCTATTACACAATGATTAATTAACTATGGTAGGATGACCAGACATTTGTGTCTGGAATTGCCCCAAAATTTGTCAACTGACCTAGCCTAACTACTTATAGAATCTGTTTCATGCTCAGTGAAAATGTCTCAAAAAGAAAAATCACCTGTCTACAGGGAGGAGGAGTGGAGTGGGGAGGAGTATATACCTTCATATCCTTTTTATCAGTCCTCATCCTTTCAGAATTTTACATTTTATTAGCACACTGGTCTAAATGTTAGTATATTACTAACTCAAAAACATTAAGAAAAAAAAAGACAACATAAACATAAACAAAGAGCAGAGGATCAAGGATGAAAGCAATGTCTGGGGCAAAAAAAAAAGTGACTTCATAAGGGTCAGAAACACAAGTTTAGAGCATTCCAACAACAGAAAGCACTTTCAAAATGAGTCTCTCTCTCTCTCTCTCTCTCTCTCTCTCTCTCTCTCTCTCTCTCTCTCTCTCTCTCTCATATGTGTGTGTATGTGTGCGTGTGTGTGTATTTGAGTTTTGCTTTTTGTTGTTGTTTTTCTTAAATATTTTTTTGGGGGGGGACAGGGAGAAAGAACATGAAGTTGATTGGGAAGAATCTGGAAGGAACTGAAGGAGGGAAAGAAATAAATAGAAATATATTGTATGAAAACATTTTTAAATAAAATTTGACAAAATTCAGCATCCCTTTATGATAAAAGTCTTGGAGAGATTAGGGATACAAGGGTCATACCTAAATATAATAAAAGCTATTTACAGCAAGCCGACAGCTAACATCAAATTAAACGAAGAGAAACTCAAAGCCATCCCACTAAAATCAGGAACATGACAAGGCTGTCCACTCTCTCCGTACCTCTTCAATATAGTGCTTGAAGTTTTAGCAATAGCAATAAGACAACATAAGGGGATCAAGGGGATCCGAATTGGAAAGGAAGAAGTTAAACTTTCGTTATTTGCAGATGATATGATAGTGTACATAAGCGACCCC
>NW_026067943.1:8216673-8387121 GCF_014885135.2 Alexandromys fortis
TGGGAGCCTAACCAGTTTGGATGTTCACCTTCCTAGACCTGGATGGAGGGGGGAGGACCTTGGATTTTCCACGGGGCAGGGAACCCTGACTGCTCTTCGGACTGGAGAGGGGGGAGGAGAAAAGTGGGGGGAGGGGGAAAGGGGCAGGAGGAAGGGGAGGGAAATGGGAGGCTGGGAGTAGGTGAAAATTTTTTTAATTTTTTTTCTTTTCAATAAAAAAAAAGAAATGTAAAAAAAAAAAACTTTTAAAACAGTCCATTGTCAAAAGTACCAAATGATGCTGACAGTCAAGAAAGGCAATGGCAAGACTGTTCACTGGCTGGCCCTGAAGACAATTTAGTGGGCCTTTGTAGAACTGACTCGGGTGAATGGTAATATGGTGTGGAAAGTCCTTCCGTACATGTGTTGCTTTCACTGGTTAATGAATAAAGAAGCTGCCTTGACTTGTGATAGGGCAGAGTAGAGCTAGACGGTGAAAACTAAACTGAATGCTGGGAGAAAGGAGGCAGAGTAGGTAGAAGCCGTGTAGCCCTGCCGGATGATGGAACCTTGCTGGTAAGCCACAGCCATGTGGCATTACATAAATTAATAGAAATGGGTTAATTTAAGACATAAGAGCTAGCCAATAAGAAGCTAGAGATAATAGGCCAAGCAGTGATTTAATTAATACTGTTTCTGTGTGATTATTTTGGTTCTGGGCAGCCAGGAATGAATAAGTGGCCTCTGCCTACAGTGGTGAGGGGATAAGGCCTTATTTTTCAGGGTGAATGTAAAGGAGAAATGTATGAACATAAGCTGCCTGCATGCACATTTGCCTAGGAGCACAAATGAGCTGGCTAGACATTTAGGAGAGCTGCTTTGAGACTACATGGGATGGAGACACCTCCACCTACTTTAGTGTTTGTTCCTGAACAAACAGGGGCACCAGAACAGTCTGCTCCAGTCTCAGTGTTGGGACCGACCTGACACACACAGGCTCTGCTCTGGCACTTTACAAGACATGGTTATAGGAAATGTATCTTAATCACCTCAGTGTGACGACCAGAAAACACAGAGACGTTTTCTACAACTCGAATACTCCCGTAAGCTTAAAAATCTTCCATCTAATTCTGTCAATTCTCCTCATTCAAATTTTTCTGTGGCTGTACAATTCTGCCTATTTTTATGTTCTCATTAAAACACACACAAATTCTTAAAACAAAATGGGAATAAGTAAGCCAAAAACTCACCTGGGATTTGTTCATTTTCTGCTCTGAGTGGAGGAGGGAAGAGCTGAGGGAAAAGGAAGAAGGAAGTCAGGAGAGATGTGGCCTGCCCTGCAGTTCCTGAACTCACATGTGGATGCAGGGCCATGCAAGGTATTTTTACATCAAGTGTGGCCCTAACATGTGTCAAGTTTAGATATTTTTCACTGAATGACTACAAACACCTGTTTCTTATTATCACCCATCTTAAAGAAAAAATAAACAGATGAGAAGATCTTTTTAATTCACCAAATAATAATCTAAAGGAGGAAATGCCATGGCTTTGTACAGACTGATAATCAAGGGGAGGAAGGGGGAACTCAGGACTTATTGTTTATCTGACACCATTAATCCCTGGAAGTCAGATAATACAAGAAAATTTGAGAAAAGGGATGGGATTTTTTTTTTTAAATTTTTTATTGAGAAAAAGAAAAAAAAGTTTCCGCCTCCTTCCAGCCTCCCATTTCCCTCCCCCTCCTTCCACCCTTCTTCCCCTCCCTTGACTCCTCTCCGCCTCCCTCTCCAGTCCAAGGAGCAGTCAGGGTTCCCCGCCCTGTGGAAACTCCAAGGTCCACCCCCCTCTGTCCATGTCTAGGAAGGTGAACATCCAACCTGGCTAGGCTCCCACAAAGCCAGAACATGAAGTAGGATCAAAACCCCGTGCCATTGTCCTTGGCTTCTCATCAGCCCTCATTGTTCGCCATGTTCAGAGAGTCCGGTTTTATCCCATGCTTTTTCAGTCACAGTCCAGCTGGCCTTGGGATTTTTAAAGCAAGATAAAAATTTCAAAATGTGTCCCAAGTTGCTTCTTGCCAATTCTCTTGATAAGAAGCTTTGAATGACAAGTGACTAATGTACAACCATCTGCAGATGACAAATGCACAACCATCTGCATCACTAAAAACTTACAAGATATTCTTAGATTTTCGGGCTTAACGTAAAAAAAAAAAAAAAAAAAAAAAAAAAAAAAAAAAAAAAAAAAAACAGCTCTAAAACTGAGTAATTCCAGGATCCAGGATCCATCTACACTGTCCGGTGGACATTTATGGCCAGATAAGTATGGCCCTCAACACCTCAACATCTCCTTTCCTGCCACCTTTGGATGAGTCTGTTGGTGTCTAGAAACAGCCCCTCCATAGTTAACAAGGTAGGAGGGGTGCATGGGTTGTTCAGGAAGGAGGGCGACAGCAATTCCGGACCTGTGGCTGGTGAGCCTTTCACCCCCAAGTGGCATTCCCTGTGCAGTCTGGGTGCACCCATCTCTCTTAACTCCAGCTCACCTCTCTCTCCTTAAACTTGTCTCAGACTTTCGGCGGGCACACAGTCTTCCATGGTTTCAGGATATTGTGTCATTACACACAACAAATGAGCGAATATCAAATTCAAAACGGGGATTCCAAGTGTTTGAGGGGCAGAAGGCTAGCTAGGCCGGCTCTTTCCTCTTCCACTCCAAACACTGCGCCCTAGGGACCAGTCCAAAGGCCCGCGGCAAGGGTGGGCTCCCTGTGACCCTCACAGGGTATTTCCTGCACAAGAAGTAGTTGCAGCTTTAAAAAAAAAAAAGAAAAAAGAAAGAAAAAGAAAAAAAGAAAGAAGTATTCGTAATAATCACATTGTGCAGAAAAGGAAACAAGAGTCCCGAGTGGGTTATCCTGTCCCAGTAATTCATTCACTCGGGACCAGAGTGGTCCATCCGCCCCCACATCCCAGCATCTGGCTCCAGGAGCCAGAGGACAAACGCGTCACAGCATCACGCTCACGCCACGCTAACTCCTCACGTTCCCTCCCTACAACCCCGCACCGCCCCCGCCTGCTGCACAAAACGCGCACGCGCAGCACCCGCTAGCGGCCCTAGGTTTGCTCTGCAGAGGTGCAGACCATCTGGACCCCCGCAGCCCGAACCCCGGCGTCCGAATGCACCCCAGACCGGCCCCCCGCGGGTCCCTGTTTGCTGCCGACAGCGGTCCCATGGCCCCGAGCTCCCAGAACCCTCCGCCCTTGCCGCCGCGTAGGGCTCACCCTCCGCTCCGGGCTGTGCGCAGAGCCGAAGGCCAAGAAATGTTCCCAGGAGGGACGCAAGGCCAGGGATCGACCAGGAGCCGAAATGCAGCCTGCGCATGCGCAGGGGAAGGGGCGGTGCGCCCTTCTGTGCTAAGAATGGGGTGCCTATGTCCAGTGTTGGAAGGAGTGTTGCCTGGAGAACTGAGTCAGCTTTTGTCTCTGTTGTAAAATGATGCTATTGACGGCGTCTAGGAACCAGAGTTTTCAGAATTAAAGGCGTTTACAGTATTAACACAAACCTTGCCAGACTCATTTCTCAGGACAGGGCTTTCTGGGACACCATGCCAGCTTCTGTATCTTTATTCCTCCTATCTAGTGCCAACATTCTGTCAGTACCCAGGGCATTGAGAATCAAATCAGAATATTTTTACATTCAAAAAAAAGAAAAGATGTGCTTAAATTTATGTTGGAATGTCAACTGGTGTGGTTAAGGTCTTGGTCGTGTAGAGATTTCGTGGATTAACTCATAAATCCGGGCAGGACAGAAACCTCTGTCAACAGCGTAGCTTCTCTGTTATACCTAGAAGGCACAGTCTCACATCAGACTTCGTGGTCCTCTGGCCCTAGAAAAATCTCTGCCAGGTCTTGGTCTTCTGCAGTGTTCCCTGAGCCTTAGGTGCAAGGGTCGTGTTGTATCAGTTGTTGCAAGGAACTCCACCCTCAGTTGCTCTCTGTGATTTGGTAAGTTGTGACCTTCAGTAATGGTCTCCTGCTACCGTAGAAGAAGGCTCTTTGATAAGGGGGGAGGTCTACACTTACTTGTGGGTATAACGGTAAGTTTTTGGGGTGCAGTTAGGAATTAGACTAATAGGGAAGTGGAGTAGTTCTTCTACAAGGTCCATGCCCTCACCAGTCACATGCTGTTGGCTGGGTTTACAGTGTCAGGCAGAGTTCCTCTCCTGTCATCTCTGGAAGAGTTACAAGCAATTAACAACTGCCGAGAGGGAAAATTCATCTTCCCTGGAAACAAGCCCTCTGTTTATCCAATACCAGTGATCAGCTCAGAAGTATATACCTGTAGGTAACACTGAAGGGTCTCAGTGTTGTGTTTATATGTTTGTTTATAGGTAAAACAATGGTTAAAGAAGAAAACGCTGTGCAGGAAGGGGAGCTAGATAGGGAAGAGGGGGGAAGCAGGGAGGAGAGTATAGTGATATTTTATTTGTGTTTTTAGAAATAAAGCTTGTCTGAAGATCAGAGCGCAGAGCTAAGTCACTAGAGATCAGGTGGCACTCCTGGTGTAGTGGCACAGACCTTTAATCCCAAAACTCAAGGCCACCCTGGACTACGCCAGATCGAATCTGTCTAAAAAGAGAAATAGAACTCACACAAAGGTGTTCCCAGCACTTAGGAGTCACACACCTTCAATTCCAGCACTAGGGAGGTGGAGACAGGAGTGATATGGCTGGGCAGGGAGAGGTATATCAGGCAGGAGGAGACAAGAGCTCTTTGCAGTCTGAGGTTTAGTGGAGGGCATTGCAGTCTGCAGTCACAATGAGGACAGGATCTCCCCTTTGTCTGAGCCTGGATAGAGGGTAAGAGCTCTCTAGTGGCTTGGCTGCTTTGTACTTCTGATCTTCAGCTTGAACCCCAATGCCTGTCTCTGGTTTTTTATTAGTCATGCTACAGGAGAGGGAATGGGGGAATCAGGTAAAATTTTAATTAAATCAAAAAATTAATTTATGCATGTGAAACAAATTTAACTAAAATCCCGGAAAATAATCTAAACTGAAATAACATCTAGTATCCACGTGAGTATTTCTGAAATAAGAAGAGAGACAAGCAACCAATTTGTACCAAATAACACAAAAAGGATAGGCTTCCAATCCCCAGCAAGATCGAGAGTTATGTCGTTTTCTGCTACAGAGCCAGGTCAAAGCCCTCCTGGGCTACAGGAAATTCAAATCTTAAGAAAGACTCCAATGTGGGTCTCTGTCTCAGTCTCCTTTCATTGCCTGATGAAGGTTAATATTCAGGAGGATGCCTATATGTTTTTCTTTGTGTTCACCTTCTTATTTAGCTCCTCTAGGATCACGAATTATAGGCTCAATGTCCTTTATTTATGGCTAGAAACCAAATATGAGTTAGAAAATCCCATGTTCCTCTTTTTGGGTCTGGCTTACCTTACTCAGGATAGGAGCACCGGACTGAAATCTCAAGGTCCAAATCAGGAGCAGAAGGAGAGAGAGCACGAGCAAGGAACTCAGGACCGCGAGGGGTACACCCACACACTGAGAGAATGGGGATGTTCTATCGGGAACTCACCAAGGCCAGCTGGCCCGGATCTGAAAAAGCCTGGGATAAAACCGGACTTGCTGAACATAGCGAACAATGAGGACTATTGAGAACTCAAGAACAATGGCAATGTTTTTTTTTTTTTTTTCGTTTTTTGAGACAGGGTTTCTCTGTGGCTTTGGAGCCTGTCCTGGAACTAGCTCTGTAGGTTTTTGATCCTACTGTGTGTACTGGCCTTTGCGGGAGCCTAGGCAGTTTGGATGCTCACCTTACTAGACCTGGATGGAGGTGGGTGGTCCTTGGACTTCCCACAGGGCAGGGAACCCTGATTGCTCTTTGGGCTGACGAGGGAGGGGGACTTGACCGTGGGAGGGGGAGGGAAATGGAAGGCGGTGGCGGGGAGGAGGCAGAAATCTTTAATAAATAATTAATAAAAAAAAGAAATAAGTAACAGATAATTGTAGATTCCACCTATATTGAACTCATGTTAGCAGATGATGCTTCTGAGGAATATTTAATATAAGAAATAACATGGGAATAATGTTACAAACTAAACTATAGGGTTTACTCAAATTTCCCCTCTTTCTACTGATTTCCTTTTCTTGCTCCAGGAACAAATCCAGAGTACCAGAAGTCCCTAAAGTCGGTCATCAAGTCTTCTTAGTCTCTGCCAGTTTATACTGGTTTCTTGGTCTTGTCTTCCATAGCCTTGAGATGCTTGAGAAGAAATATTTCATTGCTCATTGTTGTGTGCCCAATGTCACTTACATTAGTATGGACTTATGTGTTCGATCAGTTCTCAGTTATTATTCTACCTTGCTCCTTACCCTTCCTCCCTTTAGGCTGGTTTGTTCTATGCACTATCATCCTACCTTTCCCAGAATTCCAAATAAATGCAATCAACTAGCTTCTGAATTTGACTTTTATAATATACCATACTTCATTTTGGATCCATTCATGTTGTTGTTTGGTGTTTTAGGGCAGGGACTTTACCTCTTACACTTTTTATTTCATAATATGATCCAACAATAGTATGTTAATTCTGACCCTCAGTATTCGAATGCTGGACACTGGGAGCTCTTAGATATATAATATAGCCCTATTACTTTTAAGAAACTTTTCTTGACTTTTTGATACCACAAGATGGCACAGACTCAACCTGAATTTTCACTACACATAGGCCTAGAACCAAGCATTTTTCAAAGACCTGTTATTAGAGACTTTGAGATCTTAGCTCTCTAACTGCGCTCAGTGCTCTGAGGCAGAAGTTTACCTAAATGTCTCAGCAGACAGAGGTAAGAAATATGTATTTACGGCTGGAGAGATGGCTCAGAGGTTAAGAGCACAGGCTGCTCTTCCCGAGGTCCTGAGTTCAATTCCCAGCAACCACGTGGTGGCTCACAGCCATCTGTAATGAGATAGGGTGTCCTCTTCTGGCCTGCAGGCATGCAGAACACTGTATACATAATAAATACATAAATCTTAAAAAAATAAAGAAATCTGTGTTTACTAACCCAAGATAGAAATCTGTGTGTGGGTTACAACACAGTATTGGGGAATCGTGAGATATTTAGCAACAACAACAAAAAAAATGTTTATTGATGTGCAGTGAGCAAAGGTTCATTCAAGGTTCCCTGGAAACCCTGCCCATCCTGTGTCAATCAAACCTTATCTGTGCCCTTGGAGGAAGGTTGCAACCACCATAGCCAGCAGAGTAGCAATCCATGGGAGGCAAGAAAGCAGTTCAGTTCAACATGACTAAGTAGCTGGTGTTGGTTGAACCACTGTGGAAATTCCCAGTTAAGGACCCATTCCCTGTCTAGTCTCTCAGTCATACCCTTCTACATGCATTGGCCCCTGGCAGCAACAAGCCTACTCCTGTAGAATTGGTTAGAGGTCTGTTCTCTGGTACCTTCTGTGTGATTAGCATGGTGGCTGACCAGATCTTACCAATATCTTTTTTTTTTTTTGGTATGGCGAGTGCTTCATGGAGAACCATAAATGTAGAATCATCATTACGGGTGGAGTTTATAGAAGATCTGTATCGCCTGGTCCAAAAAGTATTAAAAGAAATGGAGCTTTTGATGGTTGAAAGAATTGCAAAGCATCACCTGGAGTTAGAACTGTTGAGCACTAGAAGAAATAAACTTGACACGTAGGTTAAAAATGCAGGAACCAAGCGGAAGAAACGGATGGATGGGTGTGAGTGGTCCCTGAGAGGAAAGTAACCAGGCAAGATGTCCAGCCATTTGCCTCAAATCCCATAAACCAAATCTTCTTTTTGTTCCTTGTTCTCAAAAAAAAATCACTGGCATGTTTGATGTTTTAGAGATTTTGTTGTATTTGTGAAGACTTGTTGTTGTAAGACAACATGTCTTTCCTTTGTTATACCTCCCACTTGAGCTGTGGTCAGTAAATCTAGGGTCCAATAGCTCTAGACTATAATTATTGCATGCTAATTTTATATTCCTGTATTATCAAAAGTCTGTGAGTTGGTGTAGTTAGTTGTGAGTTCTATAGGTAGTTTCTGGGTAGTAAAAATAGAATTTGTAAGACCCTCCCCTAACTCTTATACCTATGATGAGAGTAAGTCCTGGAACCTAACAATTTACTTTGGATCAGAGAGACATATTAAGGTAGGGGTATTCATGTCTGATCAAATGTGACTTTTGGAAAGTTATAAGCAGAGTAAGTAATTCTGATCAGTTGATTGGGGGGGGGGCAAAGCTAGGCTTGCCACGGTTATATAAGCAAAGTTTGTGTGGTCATTGGGATCCAAGAGGTTAGTAGTGAAGGAAAGAGTGAGCTTTGGAATGGTTCCAACAGTGTACATACAAGATGGAGGTCATGGACACGCTTGTTAGAGGTATAAGGCACTGTGCACAAAAGGAGAGTATAGGCAAGAGCCGGGGTGAGAGATGAGGTTCTGGGGTGGCCTTTGGGACTGAGGCGGAGGGATAAAGTAGAGGTTGAGGGAGAGGAAGAAGGCAGTGGTGAGAAGGAATGTGAGGGAGGAAAGGCAGGGTGAGAGATCTGGTTCACAGGGGGTGTTTGGAGGCCAATGACGAGCCATTGGGTGGACTAAAGGAAGAGGGGGTGATACAGAGAGAGAAAGGAAGCCGCAGGTAAGTCTGAGAGGGGGAGCTCATCTGCCAGATCAGGATCTGAGAAACAGTCCAGGAGATTAGGTTTAAGAGTTCAAGCTAGTGGGAGCGCATATGCCCACACGGAGGAAAGGGAAAGAACAGGTGTGCAGATAAACAAGGCCTGGAGCTAGAGAACCTTTAACCTCTGGCCTTTGCCTTGGAGGGAGTTGTTGAGGTCCCACAAGATGGCAGGGTTGAATGTACCAAATTCAAGCCATGAGTTTTGGTTGTTGAGGGCAAATTGGGGACAGATCTTAATAGAAATTCAGATGAGGCAGGGGACTTCACTATTCCATTGAGCTCAAATCGGTTGTTTTTGTTTGTTATAACCACATCTCACTGTGTAGATCTGGCTGTCCTGGGAGTCATGATGTAGGCATCATACCCTACTTGTTTGTATTTTTTAATTAGATTTATTTTATGTGTATGAGTGTTTTGCCTGCATGTATGTGCAAAATGCATATTCCTGGTGCCTGTGGAGCACATTAGATCTCCTGGAACTGGAGTTACAGATGGTTGTGATCCACCATGTGGGTTCAGGGAAACTGAATCCAGGTTCTCTGGAAGAGCAGCAAGCGCTCTTGAACACTGAGCCGTCTCTCCAACCTTTCGTTTGAAAGTTTTTAGGAGGCAGGTTGTCTTAGTTTTCTAGTAGTGTGACAAAACCCAGAGCCATTTCATTTTCGTTATAGAAAAACAAAGGTTTAATTGGGTGTACAATTCCAAGGTGTTAGAGTCCATGAGGAGCAAAGGCGTGGCCACAGGAACAGCCGACCCACAAGTAGGAGGCAGGGAGACACGGTAGGAACGGTGCCAGCCTTTTGAAACCTCAAAGCCCACCCTCAGTGACACATCTCCTCCCGCAAGATCTTGCTACATGTTGAACCTTTTAGATAAAATCTACCGTCAGGTTTTATTGTTTGAAAATTTGATACATATATACAACATACCTTTACCCCTTTAACTCCACTCCTTTCCTCCAACTCTCTCTGCCTCCTTCCAGCACATCTCCCTCCCAACTTCTTAATTACTTTAGACAATCATCTGCTGAGTCTAATTAGTGCTGCCCATGTGCAGATGGACATGGTGACATCCCCTGGGACATGGGCAACCTACCAGTGACTACTCCCAATATTTTCTCTTCCCAATATTTACTTTAAAATTCTGGACATTGGGGGGCGGTATTTTTGCTCTACAATTTCAAGATCTAGATAAACGCAGGGGTGATAATCTAACTTGAACAATATTGCTTTTCATTCATAAGGGTACACTTGGGCAAGCTCTTCTTATAAATCAGAATCGACGGCATAAATGCTAATAAACTCGTGAGTGCCAGATATCCCAGACCATCCCTGGAAAGCCACAGACCAGCCATGGCATAGATGCTGGCAAACTCCTGAGTGCCAAAGATATCCCAGACCACCCTTGTAAAGCAAGAGACTACCCATGGCTTAAATGCTGGCAAACTCCTGGGGGCCACAGATACCCCGAACCACCCCAGTAAAGCGAGAGACTAGCCATCCAGCAATAACGTGATTCACAGTTTTCTTCATGTTTCACTTCTACATACTCAAAACTTAAGAGTTTAAATTCATTTCTTATTTCTTTGTGCATAAACTGAGCTATTTCTTCCATAAGCCCTGGCACTGGCTAGAGTCTGTCATTTGGCTGGCTTCATCCAACCAGTGGCAGGCTGAGTTGACTAGGCTAAGAAATCTCTCTCTCTCTCTCTCTCTCTCTCTCTCTCTCTCTCTCTCTCTCTCTCTCTCTCTCTCTCTCTCACACACACACACACACATACACACAAATACTAATAAATTACATAGATACCATGTTTTATGAGCTAGTTAGAAAATGATAAATGATATTAGAAAAACTAGCCATTGCCTTGGAAGAAAATAAATGAATGTCAAGGGAAAAGAACAATTGAAAATTTAGTTCAATTTAATTGACATAATGTTTATTTCATATATTTGTTACATTTCATCAGGAAATTGTTTTAGTGTAACAAATCAGTAAGTAAAAAAAAATCACATTTCTTTGGGAAAAATACTTCTAAGCCTAGGCTTTTTCCACATATAAATACAATGCACGAAATAAATATACTACACAGAAGTCACCCACCCATATACTGCTGCACCATGTTTAATAAACAGAACACTTATAAGAGTAGGCTCGGGACCCGCTGCAGGGTGTGCAGCCCGGAGTAACAGGAACCTGTGTGATAAAGTGCTGGGTCATCAATGTCTTGGGCTCTATCAGCCATGTGGTCTGCCTCTGTTACTCAGCTCCGCCAGCAGTGTGAGGGCAGCCACAGGCAGAGGGTAAGCAAATGGGTTTGGATTAGTGTTTTCAAAGTGCTTCATTCAGAGACACTGGCATTTTGTTTCGTGCCACCTTCATGAGTCACAAAACATTTCATTCTTGCAATAATTGAGTAATAAAAACGCAATCTCAGCTTAGAGGCTATAAGGATGGGTTGTGGATCTGGCGGATGGACCATGGTTCATGGATCTGCTCCTGAGCCACCGTGGGTAGACACACAGCCAGATCAAGTCAAGGCACTATCAGCAACAAGGTGGGCTATAGGTGGTGGGCGGCCAACCTTCCAATGTATGATTCAGGATATACAAATTAATGAGAATATTACCGAATGTCGAGTGTTTACATTTCACAGACACTGTTCTGAGTGCTTTAAAATGCCAACCTATTTCAACCTCAAGGCAATATTAGGGTGCCACTGCCGTTGCTCTCACAGGAAGTGAAGCTGAGGCACAGTGAAGTTGCATGGCATGGCCATGCTGGGGTCTGGGTCAAGGTAGTAGGAGCCTAGAATCTCAGTTTTAGCCACAGGCCATGTTGCCTCCGCTACCCAGAAAGAGAAGAGAAAACAATGAGGTATTTTTCATACAAAATACAAACACAAGTACCACCGCTCTACAAGATCTACAGTAAGATAAGCTCAGACTGCTTCGGCTGCATCTCCAACCCAAAGTTCAGCTGATCACCATATAGCTGGAAAAATCACAAAGGAGTTTAACTGTCTTCTGAAGGGTCCACTTAGTAACAATGTCTGAACCCATTTGTAAGTGCCGGGAAGTAGATGAAAAGATACACGATGTGTTTAAAGTATACAGCAACGGAGGTTACAGTAACAACACTATCAATGGAGATCACTGCTGATGTGCAAGTGTTCCCACACATTCTAGCTACTGAGCTTAGGCACGAGAACCAATGAGTCCCACGGGCAGGTTACACATGTACAAATGTGTTTTGTAGATACCCACATACACACCTACATTCTACATATCAAAAACACGCCGCTGTTTAGTGGTGTTTCCTGATTATTTTAGCTCTCTAAATAGTTTGATATGTGTGGTATTTGTTGGTTTCTGGTTTCGTTGTTTCTTTAGGAAGGAAAATCAGTCTTGGAACTGGCAACGTGATTCACAGCGTGACCGCTGCCTTCAGGATAAATTCCTTTCGTTTTTCTTAAAAATATTTCAAATACTGAAAATGCCTACCTAGCTATGATCAAAGTATTAGTATAAAGAAAACTCAGTGAGGGATGTGCTCCTGGTAAGGCTTCCATATCCGCTGCAATCTGTGCACTAATCCCCCTTGATCTTTTTAAGTGCAACTGTGTGAAGAGCCTCTTGAGGGCTCGGACACCCATGGGAGGTCCTCACTGTGTACTTGGGATGTGTGGTGCCTGATGCTAGGACAGAACTTCCGGACACTCACTTACTTGATTTCTGCCCCGTTTTATCTCTCATGTCTACAGTTTCTGTCACCTGATGTCTATAAAAATCAGCCACATTGTAAAGGTCTTCCTAATAACACCACAGAATTCCTTCTATACACGTGCTGATAATTCTATACGGAAAAGATAAACATTCCTCATTACTTAGACGGTTCTCCTTCTGTGTGGATTACATCAGAAGGATGAACTATGGCAGGAACCCCGAACTCAGGCTACTTGGAAGTTTTCCCTTTCTTGGCATGTGTCTTCTGATGTGTGGTGAGTTGTGACCTCTGGATAAAGTTTTCCCCACACTCCTGGCACTCATAGGGCCTCTCCCCCGTGTGCTTCCTCTGGTGTATGACAAAATGTGACTTCTGAGAAAAGGACTTCCCACATATGTCACACTCATAGGGCTTCTCTCCCGTGTGAGTCCTTTCGTGTAGCCTGAGGACTGAGTTTACAGAGAAGGATTTGCCACACTCCGTACACTCATAGGGCTTCTCCCCGCTGTGTTTCCTCTCGTGTTTGGTGAGGTCTGACTTATAGTAAAAGGTTTTCCCACACTGACTGCATTCAAAGGGCTTCTCCCCAGTGTGGGTTCGCTGGTGCACAGTGAGGGCTGACTTCTGGTAGAAGCAGTTGCCACATTCCTTACACTTGTAGGGCTTCTCGCCTGTGTGCGTTCTCTGGTGTGTTTTGAGGTGTGAATTCCTAGAGAAGAGCTTCCCGCACTCCTTACATTTATAGGGTTTCTCCCCTGTGTGGGTCCTCTGATGGACTGTGAGGTGTGACTTTTGGGAAAAGAACTTCCCACACTCCTTACACTCAAAAGGTTTTTCCCCTGTGTGTGTCTTTTGGTGCACCAGGAGGTACGCCTTCACATAGAAGAACTTCCCACACTCCTTACACTCAAAAGGTTTCTCCCCGGTGTGTGTTTTCTGATGTTCCATGAGGTGTGGCTTCTGGTAGAACGATTTCTCACACTGGCTACATTCGTAGGGTTTCTCCCCCGCGTGGATTCTCAGGTGTCGAGTGAGGGATGATAAGTGGTAGAAGATTTTGTTACATTCTTTACACGCGTAGGTTTTCTCTCGGGTGTGAACTTTCTGATGAACCGTGAGCTCTTCATTTGTATAGAAGGATTGCCCACATTTGTCACACTTATAGGACTTCTTGGTGTGTGTTTCCTGGTGCACGGCGAGGGAAGACTTCCGGCAGAAGGACTTTCCGCATTCGCCGCAGTCGTAGCTTTCATGGGTGGCAGTTTTCCGACGTCGGTTGAGTTCTCCTTTCCTAGAGGGAAAGTTCCCAATTCGTTAATAGGATTTCAAAGCTTTTTCGGTGCTGTGCATCTCTGGATAACTTTGATGAAGACTTCACTAATCCTGTTCGTCAGGTTCCTAGGGCTTTCTCCACTGTGAACACTGATCTACACCACGACTTAACACGGTACAGAATGAGGCTTCTCCTGAAGTCCCGGGGTTTCCTAATGGCCACACTGTACTGTAAGCCTCCCTTAGTGCATAGTTCAGAAAAAGGAAAAGATAACTATACAGTTTGGCTCTCTTGATCCTAAACCACACCCCTCAGGGAGGCATGCCTGTTTGGGTCATAATCTTTGGGATTCACTCCAGTGCCTGTTTAACGACATTTCATTAATCAACAACCTCACTCCCATTCCCAGCATTCCAAACAAGACTATTCTTCCTCACAAAGCTTCTATCCTTCACATTAATTCTTGAACTTGCCTTGCATTTCCAGCCTCATGTTCCTGGTGTTTGGCTCTGGGGTCAGCAGCCTTCCCTCGCTTGTCTACAAAGGAATCAAGATTTTAACACACCATTATGGTCAAAGGTTGATTCTTAGTCCTCAGGCAAGTATGAAAAGATGAAAGCACTCTTAAATGAAATTTTCCCCTAAACCATTGCTGACAGTTTTCCTTGTTTGTTATTCTAGAGGGTCAGCAGGGGGGGGGGGTCATCTAGATCTGTGCTAGTGACCAACAGCAAGACTACCCACCATGCTGCTCAGAATGGCATGGGGCTTAAATTTTATGAATTGTGGATTTCTGGAATTTTCCATTTACTATCTCCAGATTGCAGTCGACCAGGGACAACAGAAACCACACAGGAAAACGTAAGTGGACCGGTATCACTGTAAGCAGCAGACCGCAGAGCTGTATGGAGATTTCTTCATGTGTCCAGAGCAATCTGGAGACTAAAAGTGAAGTTCTCACAACACCAATCTCCTCATGTGCTAAGGACTATCGCTGTTTTCTAGGCTTTTGCTTTCCACACAGTTGGCTGCAGGATCCCGAGTGGCTGCAGCAGGCAGCAGCTGGCCATGAGACCATGCTGCAGGTCTTTCCATGGAGAGAAGAAAAATTGGTGCGTTGTGGGATTCAAACATATGTAGGCAGTATCTTTAATCATTTCTAGAACTTAGGGAGATTCCCGAGAAACTGTTTCTAAAGAGAATCTTGACAAATATTTCAAAGGGTCACATGCAACATGAATTTTTTCAAACGCACCAGCACGGTTTCGATTTGGAAGTTCTCTTTCTAATACCCATGGCTCTTTTCCTTTCCTCAGCTTGGAGATCACACTCGGCCTAATCACACGGTAACCTATTAAAGAGACAGGAGATGACATAGTTTCCTTGGAGGTGAGGTACAGTTTCAGACAAGCAGTGAGGATCTTGCTTGTGCTTCACAAGTTATTCTTTCTTCCTTTCTTTTTCTTCCTCCCTTTCTTTCCTTTTCTCTCTCTCTCTCTCTCTCTCTCTCTCTCTCTCTCTCTCTCTCTCTCTCTCTCTCTCTCTTTCTCTCTTTCTTTCCTTAGTGGTGGGGGATTTTCAAGACAGGGTTTCTCAGAAGCTTTAGAGCCTGTCCTGCAACTAGCTCTTGTAGACCAGGCTGGCCTTGACTTTACAGAGATCCACCTGCTTCTGCCAGCCAAATGCTGGGATTAAAGGCGTGTGTCACCACCACCCAGCCACAAATTTCTTCTGTAAATGAAGTGGCAGAAACACACATATTTTCTCAGGTATTCCCAAACAGATTAACTATGAATCGTGAAACAAAGTATCACTTGACTTACAGAGACTTTAGGTGGTCCAGCCAACGGGAGAGGAAATGGAAACAACTGTAGTTATAGATGAGGAAATTTTCTCACCCACAGAGACCAGGTGACGATAGTTCTCCAGCATCACATTCTTGTAAAGCGACTTCTGAGCAGGGGTCAGTAACTTCCATTCTGCCTTGGTGAATTCCACAGTAACATCCCTTAACGTCACGGGTCCCTGAAACAACAATTCCAGTTCAGTCTGAAGTGACTGGGGAGGAAGGCACAAGGTTGGGAGGTAGGACAACAGCAGAGCACTGGCTTAGCATTTGTGAGGCCCTGAGTCCAACCCCAGGACAAGAGAAATAAAGAAAAGACTAGAGTACTAAACTAGCGCTGAGTGGCCTCTTCATAGTCACCCTGGATAGCAATTACGCATTTTGTCAAGGAATTTCTCTTTTGACAAGAGGCAAAGATAATAGATCCCTAATGTCCGTATTGCAGCAGATCTACGGCAGACGTATGTTCAGGACACAAGGCGTTCAGATGGTGACAGCTATCTGCTGTGTAATAGCTGTTAGATTTTATAAGGTGGTCAAACCATCCAATACAAACTAGAAAGAAAGAGTTCATAAGCAGCAATGAGATGAAGTGTGAGGAACAACAACTATAGGAAAATGGAAGTCACACAGAGTGAGAGCTGGCTATAGAACCGAGTCGATTCACTTAAGAAGTCAGGGAAGAGGACACAGCCAACAAAGCATGTTTTGCACATAATGTAACAGACCTCATGTCACATGTATTTACATCTATCTGTTCATGAACTTTCCCAGGGGAGACACAAATGTCCCCTCACCATAGACAGGACACCAATGACAGACCAAAATACAATTCTATCAAAGTCCAAGTTGGTGAATCAAAGGGCTTACATCACTTTTCAAACTTAAGCTTATTTACATAAGAGGAACATGTGAGCAGATATTCCTCCATTTTACATCGTGTGGATCGCCTTAGACATTTTGGTGATGCTCGCCCACTTTGCAGATACAAACGCAGACAATGGGAGCCACTGGTGAGACAGAGTGTGCAGTAGTTATAGGAGTAGATCAGTCAGCTACAGAGAAAACTAAACCAATGGGGCACATGAAACACGACCGTGATGTGGGCAGTGTGCACAGCATCGCAGACACAGTGAAACCAAGAAGTATAATACAGCTTTTGTGTGCAGGGGTACGTGTGCACATGTGTGTGCATGCATGGGGGCCAGAGACTGAGACTGTGTCTCTTGCTCTATGATCCTCCCTGCAGTAGTTTGAAGGAGACTGTCCCCATAGGCTCTGGCATTTGAACACTTGGTCCCCAGTTGGTGGTCCTGATCAGGGAGGTCTAGGAGGTGTGGCATAGCTGGAGGAGGTGTGTCACTGGGGTTAGGCTTCAAGGATCATGTGCATGTGTGTCCATCTTGTTTTTGTTTTACTTTGGGTTTTTGTTTTCTGTGAGACAGGGCTTCTCACTTGGGCCACTGAAGGTGGCTCCTAGCTGGTGGCGCTGCTCTGGAGGTTTCGGTGGTGTGACAGTGGTGTGGTCCTCCTGAAGGAAGCATAGCTTCACCTACTTCCAGTTCATGCTCTGTTTCATGCTTGTGTTTGAGGCTGGAACCCTCAGCATCCTGCTCCAGCGTATGTATGCTGTTTGCTTACACGTTTCCCAACCACCATGGACTCTTGTTTCTCTGTAGCCATAAGCCCAAGTAAACTCTTTATTCCACGGGTTGCTTTTGGTCATGGTGTTGTATCACAGCAACAGAAACATTATCAACACACCCAGCTTTCTACATGGGTACAAGGCATCAAACTCAAGTCCTCAGAGCTACCTGGCAAGCGCTTTACCAACTAAACTATCGCCCTGGCTTCTAGGAATTTATTTTATTCATGGTCAAATCACAATAAAAGTTGATTTTATTATGAGGTAGTATGAGAAGATAGCTCAAGCGTTGGTTCAAAAGTCTATTCTTCTGTTAGAAAAGTAAGTTATGTATTCCTAAAAATCCCTGGGAAGGTGGTCCTAGGTGTATAAGAAGGCAAACTGAGCAAGCCAGTAAGTTGGGTTCTCCTATGGCCTCTGCTTCAGTTTCGGCCTCTAAGTTCCTGCTTGAGTTCCTGAGCTGACTTCCCTCAATGCTGGACTGTGTCTTGGAAGTGTACACCAAATAAATCCTTTCTTCCTTAAGTTTGTTTTGGTCAGTGTTTTTAGCACAGCACTAGATAGCAAGCTATGACATTAGCTTACGGTGTTTATCCATTTACATTGAGTATGATTGCGGGTGTAGGCTGGGAAGCTGGGAAAGAGCCTAAGCAGGGGAGAAAAGGTGTTTAGAGGGGAGACTTAGGACACACACCCTGAGAGCAGAAAGGAAGCTATGGGGTAGGATGGAGGGGTGCTAAGCAGGATGTCATCGGGAATGGGGAGATGATGTGGGAGTGATTTCTTATTAATAAAGAAACTGCCTAGGCCCCTTGATAAGGCCCACCCTTAGGTGGGTGGAGAAAACAGAGGAGATTTCTGGGAAAAAGAAGCTGAGTGAGTGAGTCGCCATGATGCTCCCACTCCAGACAGACGCAGGTTAAGATCCTCTCTGGTAAGCCAGCTCATGGGCTACACAGAATATTAGAAATGGGTTAGAACAATATGTAAGAGCTAGCCAATAAGAAACTGGACCTAGCCGGGCCAGGCAGTGTTTGAAAGAATACAGTTTCCGTGTAATTATTTCGGGCATAAGCTAGCCATGCGGGCGGCCGGGTGCCGGGGACGCAGCCCTGCCGCTCTTATTTCAACAGGGAGAACCATGAGTGGTGGGATCAACCTAACAATTTTTGCTTGAAAATGATAAAAATGAAACCTAACACTGTATATACATTTCAAAAATTTAAAAACAAGCAACATAGAATTCACTAGAGAAAATCAGCCTCAGATCTGAGCAGCCTGAATACAGAATCTGTAAAGCTGACAGCATCCTAGAACAACTCTGACTAGAGTTGACCTAGAACAACTCTGACTCAGTGCTCTAGTGTCCGTGGAAGGCATTGCCTCTGACTACTAACTCAAAAAGATAAGCAGGACCATCATCTCAGAAGATCCCCGCCCTCAGGAGGCAGAGGCAGGTGGATCTCTGTGAGTTCCAGGCCAGCCTGGCCTACAGAGTGAGTTCCAAGACAGCCAGGACTACACAGAGAAACCCTGTCTCCAAAACAAACAAACATGTTCATCATGAAAAACAGAAACTGTAAAAACTAGGAGGTGGTGGTGCCAAGGTTTGCTTTATAAGTGTCCTTTGAAAGTCCGTAGGTTTCGAGGCTTGTTGGGAAGCTGACAGAATCCTTAGAGAGCCTAGACAGACATCGTCAGGTCCCTGGGTGTGTGTCACTGAGGAGCACTGTAGAGCCCTGGTCCCTTAGTCATAGTTATACGAAGTTTCTCCCCGCTACCTCATGACTCCTACCGTGGTGTCGTGGTTTGTGACAGGCATAAATAAACCCAGCTGAGACAACTGACCACAGACTAGCACCTCTGAAACCATGAGCCGAAACAACCCATTTTCCCTCTAAGCTGACAGGGTATTTGTTATCGTGACAGCAAACTGACGCAGAGGGGACTTCCTTAATTTGATCAAAGATGTTTCTATACGACCTGCACTCACTGAGACACTCATGAATAACTAAAACCTTTCCCCTTAAGGGGGACAAACAAGTAAGTCTGCTCTCAGTATTCCTAGTCTAGCAGCATCCTAGACAGAAATCATAGCCAGTGCTAAATCAACAGAAAATATAAAGATTACAAAAGGATAAATAAAACTATTTCTCTTTGTAGATAATTTTCATTTCTGTGGACAACATCACAGAATCGTCAAAACAGTTTCTATGATTAATAATTGAGTTAACTAAGGTCAATATTGTTTTAAGTATGTATTTCTATGAAATACAACCATTAGATACTTAAGTGTTAATCCAACTAAATATGTGCATGGCCTATATAAAGAAAATCATATAACAATGAAGGAAAAGCTCAGAAGACTACCGTGCCAATCTTAGACCAATCGGTATATTTAATGCAATTCCAATTCAATTTTTACAGGGCATTTTATAATTGTCAAACTAATTCTAAAATGGATGTGGTTTTGCCAGCACACAGGAAGTGAGGCTGACCAATACCTATAAGTTTGAGGTAAACTCAGTTTATGTTATAATGAAAGCCTTTTTCAAAAAACACGAATTAACTTGCTAAAAAATTGAATTTACATTTCCCAAATGACCAAACATGTTGAACATTTTTTCACATATATACTAGCCATTTGTAGTTCTCCATTTGCAAGCAAATTTTGTGTATTTATTAAATTATTTTTACTAATAATTAAATATTATGTTCAACTTTTTGGGTCTTTATATATTCTAGATATTAATTCCTGTTACATGAAGAGCCAACAAAGATTTTTCTCCCATTATGCAGGCCGTGACTTCAGTCTGGTAATCGTTGCCCTTTGCTGTGCAGAAATTTTTAGCTCAGTGTGATGCATTTCTTTCCTGAGCTACTGGAGTCCTGCCCAGGAAACCATTACCTATGATTGCATTTGGAAGTGTTTCAAAGTTTCAGTCGTACATTAAGTGGGGGAAAGAAGACATGGGGATAGGAGAAAGGTTATCACAGACGAGGAAGAGGACGTGGGGGGTGGGGGAACTGACAATTGCTGCTGTAAGAAATGACCTCAACCCATAACTTAAAACTTTATACAAAAATTAACTAGAGATGGAGCAGAACCAAAAATGTAAATCTAGGAGCTGGAGAGATGGTTAAGGGCACTGGCTGCTCTCCTAGAGGTCCTGAGTTCAATTCCCAGCATCCACATTACAGCTCACAGCCATCCATAACTTGACTCCCATGGGATCCTATGCCCTCTTCTGGTGTGCAGACATACATGTAGATAAAACACCCATATACAATAAAGTAAATAAACAAATCTTTTAAAAATGTACATTTATACTTTTTCATTTTTGAATGCTGTTTAGTAACTTAAATATAAATCTATTTAACTAAACTTGCACAGAAATTTGTTTCAGTCAGCTGGGAGATACTTCTTGAGTTGATGTGGACTCCATCAAAGAGGCAGATGGACTTTCTTTTTTTAAACCTAAGCCTTAAACACTGAGGTTACAGATTAACAAAAAAAAAATTCAGTGATCATTTATAGAGTGTTTGCTATGTTATGTATCTTTGTACATATGTAATTAGTATGTTAAAATTTAATCCCTAATGTGATAGAATGCCAAGATAAGGCCGGTAGGAACTCAGGAGCTATGCTGGCACGACCCTCACGGGTGTGACTGCGGATCTTATTAAACAGGGAGGGGTAAAGCTCACCCTCTTCTGCTCTACCCACGGGAGGACACAGCTGCCAGGAAAGATACACCATCTCCCACAGGTCTGCCGCACCCCTTCTGAAACAGTGAGGAAGTCATTTCTGTTCTGTGTAAGTTGGCCTGTTTCAGGTCTTTCCTTATAACGTCACAAACAGACCTAAGACAGTTCTTATACACGGATTACTCAGTTTGGTTCCCCTGGCAAGATGTTTTTGAAACATGGTAAAGTTTCCAAAACTAAGAAACATGTAACTAACTAAATTCCATTTGACCTTAATGCCCTTAGCCCTAGTACATCAAAAAGGAGAGGGATTATGGTGGCTAAAACAATTTTGAAAAATTGTTTTTGAAAAATTCATGCTATCTACTTTCAAGTTTCAAACTTGTCACATCTCTGACAGTCTTTCCCCCAATTTTCAGTTGTGAGTTTTTACTTAGTTTTGGAATGTTGAAGACGAACAAGTGCTGTGTGAGCCCTGGCTTACTGCCATGGCCCTGTTCTTGACTTTGATAACAATTCTGACGAGTACTAGTCAGAACTGCATTAGTTACTTGGCTGTGATAAAAACATCTGAAGAAAGACGCTCATAGAAGGACGAGTTTCCTGTGGCTCCAGGTTTGAGGGTGCACAGTCCATCATGGAGGCAAGGCCGCAGCAGCAGGGCTTGAGCAGCTGCCTACCTACACAATCTGCAGCCCAGAAGTGCAGGGTAATGAAAGCTCACGTTCACCCTGTTTTCATCCTGCCCAGGGCTGCAGCCCGTGGGGCGGTACCACTCACACCTCTCTGCTCTGTCATTAGCCTGATCTTAAAGTCCTTCACAAACGTGAGTGGGGGCACATTTCCATTGTAGTTATAAATCCCACCAAGTGGACGATATTAAACACCACAACTTCACCGCTTGTGAACTTGAGAGTCAAACATATCATTTTAAGTGATATAAACCATCATGATCTTAGAATGCAAAATGCACCCAGTCCACCTTCAAAAGTCCTCATAGTCTTTAACAGTCCCAACAATATTTAAGTTCAAAGTCTCCCCCGAGACTCAAGCTATGGGTCCTTACAACACTAAAAACAAGGTCATACTTCCAACATACAATGGTACAGGGTGAACATTCCTATTCCATAATGTAGGGAGGAAATGTATCAAGGAAAGCTGATGGAAGCAAGACAGAAACCTAGCAGGAAAAACACCGAATGCTTCGGCTCCATGTCCAGGATCTAGGATGCACGATGGACTCGCACGGGTTCCCAAAGCCCTGCCCTTCAGCTCTGCTGCCTGCTGCACATATAAACTCTCTTTTGAGTTGGCTCCAATATAGACTTACCCTTTTCCTCAGTAGGCATTTCACAGCTCTAGCATCCCCAACATCTTGGGTCTGCATTACAACTTGGGAATCATCTTCATAGCTTCACGGGTTCAGAGAAGAATGTCCTTTCATCACATGGTGCAATGGGGACGTGCACTCACTCACTATTACAGGGGACACGTGGTGCACTGGGGATGGGCACTCATTCACTATTACAGGGGACACGTGGTGCACTGGGGACATGCACTCATTCACTATTACAGGGGACACATGGTGCACTGGGGATGGGCACTCATTTGAGAATATATGCCAGTTTTTCCTTTATAGCTATTTTTCTTTATTATATGCTATCACTTGAAAACAAACCAAAAGTCTACTCTAGTCTTGACAAGAAGGAAGAGAATATGTTCCATCTCCTGGAAGGGATAGTATCCATACATATTATTTTAACTGTTTTATGAAGAAGAATGAGCTTTTCTGGGGGCTGGAGAGATGTCTCAGAGGTTAAGAGCATTGCCTGCTCTACCAAAGGTCCTGAGTTCAATTCCCAGCAACAACATGGTGGCTCATAACCATCTGTAATGAGGTCTGGTGCCCTCTTCTGGCCTGCAGACATACACACAGACAGAATATTGTATAAATAAATAAATAAATAAATAAATAAATAAATAAATATTTTTTTAAAAAATGGCCTCATATACTTATTTCGTGATTTTTTTTCTTTACAAAGAAGCCCAAAATATACACCCGAGAAAGGACAGCATCTTCAACAAATGGTGCTGGTTTAACAGATAGCTCCATGGAGAAGAATAAAACCATATTCTTATTTCTCACTCTGTATAAAACTCAACTCCAAACGGACCAAGGACCCCAATGGGAGACCTGCATCTTATTAAAGATAAAAGTATGGAATATGCTTCACCTTACAGGCACAGGAAAACACTTTCTCCCCGGACTCCGACAGCACAAGCATTAATACTAACAAATGACAAATGGGGCCACGAGAAACTAAAACTTTTTTAGGCAAAGGACAACACCATCCAAGTAAAGAGACAGCCTATGGAATGAGCAAAAGTCCTTACCAGCTATGCATCTGACAGACGATTAGCGTATACAAAGAACTAATAAATAGATAAATACCAAGAAAACAATCTGGTTTTAAAAATGGGGTACGGAACTAAAAAGAATTCTCAAAAGATGAAATACAAATGGTGGAGAAATAGTTTCTTTAAAAAAAAATTCATCATCCTTAGTACAGGGAAACACAAATTAAAATTACTTTGAGATTTCATCTTCTCCCATCAGAATAGATAAGATCAAGGAGCAAAGGACAATAAAGTAGAAAGGGAGCCACTTGCTCACTGCCGGCGGGAGTGAAAAGGGTGCGTCCATTATGGAAATCAGTGCAGAGGCGCATCGAAGAGCTAGAAGAGTATCTGCCATGTGCTCCAGCTGTGCCATTCTTGGGCACACAATTAAAGGATGCTCTGTCTTACTACAGAGGTGCACTCATTCGCGCCCACTGCTGCCGTGTTCACCACAGCCAGTGATGGAAACAGTCCAATGTCCATCATATGATGAGCAGAAAATGCAAATGTGGTACATACACACAATGGAATGTTATTCAGCCGGAAAGAACGAAATTTGAAGATAAATAAACAGAGCTGGACATAATCATTCTGACTGAAGTAACCTACACCAAAAAAGACCAATGTCACACGTTTTCTCTCGTGATGTGCAGGTGAGCTCGGAGTCCTTAGATGTGTGCTCAAAATTCCTACAGAAGGCAGGAAACTAGTAAGATGCCATGCGGTGGGTGGTTCGAGAGAAGGGGAACAGAACACAAGTGGAATGAGGGGAGAAAGAGGAATAATGGAACAGGAAGAGTTAAGTTGGGTGGGGAAGAGGAGGGCAGCATAGGGGGGTGCATATGGAGAGGGATAGCCTACACTAAATGCATTTGAAAAGCAATATGTAAAACTCGACAGAAGCTTTCTAAATAATAAGCATATAAATCATATATGCAAGGAGTTTAAGTGGAGTCATTCTGTAATAAGTACAATCCCTTTTCCAGATACAATAGGCTATCAAATAAAAATCCTAGAACCAGGATTTTTTAGCTTTTGGTCAGTGGGGTCTCACAGACAACCCAAATATTACAGGCTATTGCCACGACTCTTGGTTACCCACAGAACTTGATGGTAGGACTCTATTACTGAAGGTAGCATATACTTGAGTCCTAAGACATGGATGAATCAAGCTGCTACCAACCCGGAAAGCTGCATCCCTGCTGGCTAGCTGTCATAGTCCTGGAAGTTTCTATGTACAATGAAAGATCACCAGTCATCTTACTGAGCCCCAGTAATGATTGTCCTGGCAGATATGCTGACTGGTACAATAGCATCACAAATGCTATGGGAGAACCAACTAGTTTTAAGGCCTGCTTCACAACGCAGAACTCATACCTGGTACCATTAACAGAATTGGAAAACAGTTGCCGGCTAGGTTATAGGCACTAGAGAAGAACCTATCACTATTACTCTGCTAATGGACATAGCAATAAACTACCCACTAGGTTTTTTCACTACACCCATAGATTAAGGAATCTCTCAGTCCACCAGCAGAGAAGCTTCTTCTGGTGATTAACACAGACCCACAATAAGAGACTACAGCATGCTCCGACCTAACTGGACAGGTCATTGCACCCCTTTCTCCCAAGTCTCAGGGACCAATGGAGAGACTGCAGTGCCAGAGGCAGTGGATAAAAACTACAATTCAATGGTGTTCTCCAGACACGTAGGGACACAGATGAATCTACAGTGGTTGTGACAGTACGTGCAAGACCTGTGCAAACTACCGCCAGATGAAATGCCAGCCTAGGGAGGGGATGGGTGTGAAGCCCCACCCCTAGCTGAGAAGTTATTGTCAACTGATAGCTGCTGGGGGAAGGAAGAACAGTTTTATTTTAAATTTATTTATTTAAGATTTCTGTCTCTTCCCCACCACCGCCTCCCATTTCCCTCCCCCTCTCGCAATCAAGCCCCCCTCTCTCGTCAGCCCAAAGAGCAATCAGGGTTCCCTGCCCTGTGGGAAGTCCAAGGACCACCCTAACCATAAATAAAGGACATTGAGTCTATAATTAGTGATTCTATAGAAGCTAAATAAGAAGGAAAACCCAAAGAAAAACATATAGGCATCCTCCTAAATATTAACCTTCATCAGGCGATGAAAGGAGACAGAGACAGAGACCCACATTGGAGCACCAGACAGAAATCTCAAGGTCCAAATCAGGAGCAGATGGAGAGAGAGCACGAGCAAGGAACTCAGGACCACGAGGGGTACACCCACACACTGAGACAATGGGGATGTTCTATTCGAAACTCACCAAGGCCAGCTGGCCTGGGTCTGAAAATGCCTGGGATAAAACCGGACTTGCTGAACATAGCGGACAATGAGGACTACTGAGAACTCAAGAACAATGACAATGGGTTTTTGATCCTACTGCACGTACTGGCTTTGTGGGAACCTAGGTAGTTTGGATGCTCACCTTACTAGACCTGGATGGAGGAAGACAGTTTTGTTTTGTTTTGGGGAGGGGTGGGAAGGGTGTTTTAAGACAGTTTCTCTGTGTATTCCTGGCTGTCCTGGAACTAGCTCTGTAGACCAGGCTGGCTTCAGACTCACAGAGATCCATCTGCCTCTGCCTCCTGAGCACTGGGGTTAAAAGGCGTGTGCTACCACCGAAGAACATTTTTAAAAAGATATGGTTCCAGGCCGGGTGGTGGTCTACAAGACCAGCCTGGTCTACAAGAGCTAGTTCCAGGACAGGCTCCAAAACCACAGAGAAACCCTGTCTCGAAAAACAAACAAACAAACAAACAAAAAAGATATGGTTCCTTATAGGTAGTCTGGCTCCAGTGGAAGGCGACATATATCAACGTATATTGGACTTAATGGTATTCTTTTTTTTAAAATTTATTTATTTATTAAAGATTTCTGCCTCCTCCCCGCCGCCTCCCATTTCCCTCCCCCTCCCCCATCGAGTCCCCCTTCCTCATCAGCCCAAAGAGCAATCAGGGTTCCCTGCCCTGTGGGAAGTCCAAGGACCACCCACCTCCATCCAGGTCTAGTAAGGTGAGCATCCAAACTGCCTAGGCTCCCACAAAGCCAATACGTGCAGTAGGATCAAAAACCCATTTGCCATTGTTCTTGAGTTCTCAGTAGTCCTCATTGTCCGCTATGTTCAGCAAGTCCGCTTTTATCCCATGTTTTTTCAGACCCAGGCCAGCTGGCCTTGGTGAGTTCCCAATAGAATATCCCCATTGTCTCAGTGTGTGGGTGCACCCCTCGTGGTCCTGAGTTCCTTGATCGTGCTCTCTCTCCTTCTGCTCCTGATTTGGACCTTGAGATTTCAGTCTGGTGCTCCAATGTGGGTCTCTGTCTCTGTCTCCTTTCATCGCCTGATGAAGGTTAATATTCAGGAGGATGCCTATATGTTTTTCTTTGGATTCACCTTCTTATTTAGCTTCTCTAGGATCACTAATTATAGGCTCAATGTCCTTTATTTATGGCTAGAAACCAAATTATAAAACGGGGCACTGAGCTGAACAGAGAATTCTCAACAGAAGAAGTTCAAATGGCCAAAAGACACTTAAGATCATGCTCAACTTCCTTAGCGATCAGGAAATGCAAATCAAGACAACTTTAAGATACCATCTTACACCGGTCAGAATGGCTAAAATCAAAAACACCAATGATAGCCTTTGCTGGAGAGGTTGTGGAGAAAGGGGTACACTCATCCATTGCTGGTGGGAATGGAATGCAAACTTGTGCAACCACTTTGGAAAGCAGTGTGGCGTTTTCTCAGGAAATTTGGGATCAACCTACCCCTGGACCCAGCAATACCACTCTTGGGAATATACCCAAGAGATACCCTATCATACAACAAAAGTATATGCTCAACTATGTTCATAGCAGCATTGTTTGTAATAGCCAGAACCTGGAAACAACCGAGATGCCCTACAATGGAAGAATGGATGAAGAAAGTATGGAATATATACATATTAGAGTACTACTCAGCAGTAAAAACAAGGACTTCTTGAATTTTGCATACAAATGGACAGAAATAGAAAACACTATCCTGAGTGAGGTAAGCCAGACCCAAAAAGAGGACCATGGGATGTACTCACTCAAATGGTATTCTTTTTAATGAGGACACAAAGTTGGGTGGGTATGGAAGTGGAAGTGGATCTGGGAGGAGTTGGGGACAGGAGTGAACCTGATCAAAAGATGTTGCATCAAATTATCAAAGAGTTCTTTAAAAAATATTCTTGAAATGTTACGATGCAAGTTAAAGGCTCTGACAAGCTCTCTGACAGATGCAGACTTCTATCTCAAAGTAACTTTAACACAGTTCATCCTTGTAAGGATATCCAGAGATTCAGGTTTACTCTTCTTAGCCAAATTACACTGTAATTGTCTCTCTCCTCGAATGAAAATTAAAACAAAACAAAAACAAAACCAGTCTGACAAAAAAATCAAAACAAAACAAAAAAATCATACAAAAACCCTGCCATGGAATCAGCTTTGTGCTGGCCAACTATGCCAGGTCATGGGACCTGCCCGGAGTGTGGACAGCAACTCAGCAACACTCCACTGGAGAAAAGGGATTTCCCTCTCCCAGCAGGCTTCAGTTGCAAATAGATCTTGGTTAGGGGTGGGACTTTGAGTCCATTTTCCTGTCTTTGTGCTGGGATTTTTTTTTTCTGGTTTGAACTTACACATAGTGCAATCAGGGTTTCTGTGAATTCATGTGTCAACTCTGTCCCAGAGAGGGAGCAAAAAGAGGGCATGGCCTGATCGTTGGGAGTGCAGCTAAAGGGTGTATAATGTAACAAGGCCACACTGTGTCCTTGGTCATTTTAAGTTTAGCTATAACATTCCTATTTTATGTCAAAGCATGTGTTATGTAAGAGACGGGGGAGGGGTCGGATCCAGCTCATGGTGGCCAGTAGATTTGATTCAGAAACTGCTTCCGTAATGACTTTACCAACCAGATCTCTCTCCTGAAGATGGCATCCCTGCCTACTCAGTCTTGCCTGTACCAGATCTTAGGAATCAGTCTCTCTGCCATCAAGGACATCAAACAGCATTTGTCCTCTGCACGCACAGAATGTGATGCTTACTTAACCAAAGGAGAACTATCAACTAAAGTGCCCAGGAAAGGGGCTGCACCTGCGCTAAAGAGTCTACTGACTGAGTGACTGCATCCTCTCATATATGAAGCCCTAGGACATTACTAGTCCAAAGCCAAACTACCTTGGACTATCTTCAGCCTTCTTAACAGCCATCCGTCTCTATCCTTTGTGTTTGACCCGACATCCCTCCTTGTTAAAACTCCCTTTGGAACATACAAACAGACCCCCAGCTTCCATCCATGCAAGGATGTCATGAGACAGTATTGGGGGCTTCACTGTAACCTGACACTCTGAGGCTTTCACTTATTATTTTAAGACACCTTGTTTTATAACTTTCTTCTGTCATTACAAAAACTTCATTAAATTGTCATCAACCTGGGACATGGTATTTGAGATAACTGGAGTCTACGTTCCTGAGCCACAGCCAATCATATTTTGCTCCAGAATAAGCTGTCTCTCATTCCTTCTGACTTGAGTGCTGTGGTTTTGTAATGGTATTCTTGATTTCCAATTAGCTCCCTCTTATTAAATTCAGGCGTCTCCTCAATTATTACATTTGAGAACAGCATTCCCTAATAAACACAAGATCTGTTTTTTTACTTTGCTTTCAAACTGCTTGACTCCACCACTGAACGTATTTCAGAAATGTTAGTCAAATACTGACAAATTTTACATTTATTTTTAAAATCATATTTGTTAACAACATAAGTGACCTAGTCAGAAAATTCTTTAGGAAGTTGTTACGTTCAGTTCATTATGGAGGTCATACATTTTCCAATATTCTAATTTACACATTAATCAAATTTTAAAATCAGCAAAAAGAAACAAAAATACTAGCGGTTGTTTTCCTGGAAGTGACAGACTTTCATAAGATTAAGAAACAGTTTGTTGCTGGTCTTGTGGTGGCACACACCTCAATCCTAGCACTACCAGGGCAGAAACAGGAAGATCTCTGTGAGTTCCTGTCAAGCCAGAGCTACACAGTGAGACTCTGTTAATTCTCAATAACTATAGTTTTCTGCAAATTCTTTCAAATATAAAAGATATTCCATGGAAAACTGTCAAGATATTTGCATAAAAATCAAATAAGTGCTTGCCCTAGGGCACCAATCGCTACAGTTCAGGATTAGCAGAAGGGCGTTATGTGAACCTCCCATTCCATCACACAGTGTTACAAAGATGTGCACTTAATGGTCAAGGGCTAACAAAATCAGCAACTTTTACAGTAGCATTAAGGATGTATGTGAATGTAAAGTATGAAAAGGAATCAGGAAAGTGTGTTCTCATTATCTTTTAATATCAAAAAGTAACTTTTTACTGTTCCACTGAAGATATTCTTACAGAAAGTAGAAATCTTTTACTTGGCTCTTTGCAAAAATCCAATGATAATAAATCTGTGTTACTGTCCTATTTTTGCAAGGTCTAAACTTCCATGCTACGTTGAAAGTTAAATAAAGTGGTTTTCAACCTGTGGGTCATGATCCTTCGGGGGGGGCAAACAATCCTTTCATGGGGGTCACCTAAGACCATTGGAAAACACAGATATTTACATTACGATTCATAACAGTAGCAGAATTGCAGCTATAGAGTAGTAAGGAAAGTAAGTTCAGGGTGGGGGACTGCACAACCCCAGGAGCTGGATTAAAGGGGGGCTTAGGAAGGTGAGGAACCACTGCTCTAAAGAACTCTACGTTCAAAGCAGAATGCCGACTTCCTGTGGCACAAGTATTGTAGGGAAAGTGTATCTGGGATGAAATTTCAGCAAGGAAATAGGAAAGAACTTTGCTCCCACCACAATACATTTAATATGTAAACACTGTATAATAATATGTACCAAAAAGGTACACTACTTTTCATTTGTCAGCATAACTCACATCTTCTGCTTCTCGACGGATGCACTCTTTCCTCAACTGTCCCCTTCCATCACCCTCATTCTTTCCAAGCATGCAGGACAGTCATCAATCTCTTATTGCCTTCACACTAGTAGAACACATGCAATTTGAGCATTCATAATATGACCTTTGACATTACCAGATCCCTTGAAAGAGGCTGAGGGCGCTTGGGCTCTGCAGACCATACTTTGATAGCTACTGTTTTATTCAACCCTGAAGGAGATTTTAAACCAGTCATACTTTCCTAGTTTAATACAGAGATTCACTTTGTAAAGATTTATTTTATTATTTTATGTGTATGAGTGTTTTGCGTGCATATATGTATGACTGTGCATCATGCAAATGCCTGTGGAGGTCAGAAGAGGGCACTGAATCCTCTAGGACTGGAGTCACGAATGATTTTGAGACAGCACATGGGTGCTGGGGATCAAACCAGGGTCCTCCACAAGAGCAACAGCTGCTTTTAACCACTGAGTCCATTCTCCAACCCCACAGAATCTCTTTGGAAAAACCTCCCTGAACGTGTGTGTGCACACATAGAGTTAAACAAATTAAGTTACTCACCTTGAACTTGTTCATTTTCGGTTGTGTTTCTACCCTTTAAAGTTGGGAGAGTGAAGTCATAAGAAACGGTATGCCACAGCTCCAGGACTCCTGTGAGAAGTTTACACACAACGTTTTAGTACTGTCTACAGAGAGGCTGTCCTTTTGATCAGTTCAGAAGGACGACCATGAAGTAACACTCACCTCTCTACTCATATTCTAACACAATCTTGATGAGTCTGAGACATTTTTTTCTTTTACTAAATCTAAACATTTCAACTGTCTGTTTGATGAATACTTAAACACTGAATAACAGATTAATTTCAAAGGGGCACACTGAGAACTGTAAGTGTTTATGTTGGAGACAACATTTTTTCTGTTAATATTACAACCTCTCCCAGGTTAGAAAGTCATTTCAAAACTTTCAAACATGAGACATTTCTTCTGCCTAAATTACATTTTCTCTGAGCACAAAAGAAAATAAAACACTTCTTCAAGAATCTTACAAATGATACATTCTCAGTTACATAGGATACATTTTGTCTTTTGTTCTGTTGCAGGGTCAGCTGCTAATATAGGGAGCCAGTTTCAATGCTATTATCTCTCTCCACCCCCATCCCCAGACAGGGTTTCACTGTGCAACAGTCCTAGCTGTCCTGGAACTCGCTTTGTAGACCAGGCTGGCCTTGAACTCACAGAGATCCACCTGCCTCTGCACCCCAAGTGCTGGGATTAAAGGTGTGTACCACCACCGCCCAGCTCAAAGTTGTTATCTTTAAAATGAGAGGAATTAGGTAATTGTGAACAACCCTTCCAGCAACCTTGAGTCAGTCTTGACACAGGAACACACGTCTAGACCCCTGTAATTGATTATCCCCCAGATAGCCTAAATCTGGGGAAAATTTTAATCAAGTCTCAATGAACTTTGACATGGCTCCCAAATCTAGTTTAGAAACAAATCAACCCTCAAAATATCAATTTGAAGCCAGATGTGGTGATGCACACTTTAACCCATCATGGAAAGGTGGAGGCAGAGGGCTGACAAGAACAAGGCCAGTTTAAGCTACACACTGAGAGCTAGACCAGCTTGGAATATATAGTGAGACCTTGTTTCAAAAAAAGTTATTAACTGGACAACAATTTTAGCACCATAGTCCCTAAACAGGCATACATATTGTGGATACAGTTAAAGAAACGAAGTGCTCAAATCCAGCCAACAGGGTGCTTACAAAATGCCTAATATGTAAGTGTAAGGTAATAAGATCAGATACAAATAGGCCAATCATCCGCATTAGGAAATCGCCTTCATAACTGAGAATATAAATGAACTACAATTTTCATCTTTTAAGGAAAAAAAAATTGTCTCTGCTAGACACGGTGGCACACACATTCCCAAGGCTGATGCGTGAGGCTCAACAGCTCCAAACTAGTCTGGAGCTTCAGGAGCAGATTGCTCACCCCCCTCCCACCCCCCACCCCCGTCCGCCCAATCTCATTTCTATTCTCTTTGAGGGCGAATACGACATTCAGCTTCTCAGTGCAATTTAATATTGAAAGGTGTTTCTAAAAGTAAGACTGTTCTTCCAAATAACTGCTCAACAGTCTAACAAAGGCTGGTTGAGGGATGTAGGGAGAGCCTCAATTAATCGTTCACACTAAGGGATCGAGAGGAGGTTCAAAGAGAAATAGAAGACTCCAGATATGATCAAGTATGCTTCATCGCTACGTTCTCAGTCGCTGAGCAGAAAGCGACTGCAGACGTGACTGCCTGCCAGGAACAGGCGGCAACCACAGAGTGAAACAATAGAGGAGTAAGGCACCCGCAGGTCCTGGGTAAACGGAATAGCCTCCTCTGTGACCGCCACCGGAGGCCGAGATGAAAGGACCCAGCGCGGGCAATCGGGAAGCATCCCGTCCAGCTGCTCCTCGGCACTCTGCACGGCTGCCCTGCTCCGCGCGCCCCGGGCGAGTCTCACCTCGGTGACAGCGGTGTCAGGGAGTCCCGCGGTCTCCGCTGCAGACGTTCGGGGGTGGCTTAGAAGCGGGCGGACGCTGACGTGGCGGGCAGACGAGAAAGCCGCGAGTGGGCGCCACGTCACTTGGGCTGCGGCTCAGGCCGGCCTCCCGCCGCTGCCCTGCCCTCCCTTCCCCTCCCCTCCGCTCCCGCGCCCGCCCCTCCCCGCGCCCCGCCCGCCGCGCCCGCCGCCTCCGCGGCTCCTTCCCCTCTGTGCTCGCCCGCAGCACCCGCCGCACACCGAGGTCCCCAGGTCGGGGGTGCCGCAGCGCTGTTACCACCACCACCACCACCCCGCCCCAGGTCCCCAGAACCCCCTAGGCGGAAGACAAAATTTCCGCGGGTGACAGACGAGGGCTCCGCCCATGCGCCGAACGACCCTTCGCGGGGAACTACGCTTTCCAGCAGCCTCCGCGACGACTCCATATTGGATCACATTATGAAGTTTGGCGCCGAGTGCCTCACTGAGGAATGCTGCGCCGCTTCCCCTCAGGCCTGGTCTTTAAGGGAATGATTGAGCATGCAATTGACACCCTGGGAGGGAAGACAGATGCTGTCTGGGGCCGTGCAGCGTGTATTGGGGGGTAGCGTATGTAGTTGAAACCAAGTGCGATTGTACACCCAGAGATCTCACCGTTTTGTCCTAGGGTTGCTAGCTTTCAAATGTAAATGAGAACACAAAACGTGAGAAACTAAATGTGTGTGTGTGTGCGTGTGTGTGTGTGTGTGTGTGTGTGTGTGTATAGTATATATAAACCAAAAACCAGACACCACGTAAAGTGTCTTACACGTTACTTCCCTAAGAATTTTAAAGCCTTATCCAACTGATACAGATGTCATTGTTACCATCTCACTACGGACATACTGAATATGTAAAACAACTTGTTGATAACTGATAACTTCAGTTTGCAATGTACTTAACTTTAGAAATATTAAATCTTTCATAAGAAAATTACAATTGCTACTCATAAAAATGTATGTATTATACGTTTGTATGGTGTCAGAGCTTTTAGGAGCAAAGGCTGAGCCCTAGCAGCCCTAAGAAGCCAGGCTCACCCACTAGTCCTCAAAGGGCTAACTTAAGAGAAGATGGTACTGCCAGGTGGCAATGGGCCCTTACTCCCAGCGTAGAAAGGTGTATGTCTGAGTTTGAGGCCAGCCTGGTCTCCAGAGCGGGTTCTAGGACAGCCAGGGCTACACAGAGAAACCCTGTCTCAATAAAACAATCAAAAGGAGACAATGGTACTGTGAGAACAAACAGCCTGCAAGATTCGGGGTAATTGACACAGAAACACAGCTCTTGCCTCAAAGGGGATAAGAAAAAGATGACTTTGGAACCAAATTTAGTGATACTGGTCCTGGAGCACAGATTTAGGGTACTCCAAACTTCATGTTCTAACGTGGAAGCAGCTTCATGGAGCTATTTTATTTTATGTATATGGGTGTTTTGCCTGCATGTATGTTTGTGTACCGTGCGTGCCATGTATGATGAGGCTAGAAGGGGGACATCTGATCCCCCGACCGAGAGAGAATTATGATCAGTTGTGAGCCATAAAGTGGTGCTGAGAACTGAACCCTGGTCCTCTGGAAGAGGACCCAGTGCTCTTAACCTCTGATCCATCTCTCTAGTCCATCTCAAAGCCTTTATAATGGAACAAAAGGAGTCTAAGTCAGGATACTTAAATACATTGGTGAAAGCATCAGGTAGATTAGCACCAAGTGGGAAAATCTTGGCTGTAAGCCTCAGATTCTATCTGATGACACACATAGCCCTTTGGTTGATGGGGACTGGATGTCTGTAAACTCCATACAATGTACCCAATGGCCGCAGAGACGTTAGCTTACACACAGAAGAGGGCAAACAATGGATATTAAGAGGGCAAAAGTCGCAGGGGCAAGATAGCACGTGCTGTTTATGCCTGCACCTTTAATGCATGCACATTTGAGGCAGGCTAGCCTCAAACTTACAGAGCAAGTTCTACATAGCAAGTGCCAGGCCTGCTGGGGCTGCACAGCGAGATCCTGTCTGTCAGGGCTATGTGTGTGCAGTCACTAAAGGTGGTCTGTAATAACTTGGCTTTGGACTTCAGCATGCCAAGTTCTCCACAAAAACGCTGTGAGTGTGACTCAGAGCAAAATTCTAGCAGCGTTTCAGAATTTGTTAGTAGGAAAAATTTCTCAAGAAAAAATCCTAATGAACCTGGGCAGTGGTGGCCTATGCCTTTAATCCCAGAATTTAGGAGGCAGGGGTAGGTGAATCTTTGAGTTTGAGGCCAGCCAGGTCTACAGAGTGAGTTCCAGGACAGCCAAAACAGCCAAGGCTACACAGAAAAGCCCTGATTTGGGGGTGGGGGAGGAAAGAACATCAAAACACAAAATCCTAATGAATCTAACGCCTGTGGGAAAATTATTCCTCAACATTAAATGTGAGAAAACTCTTACTAGAGAGAAAAGTGAAGTTTTAAAAATAAGGCTACAAGCAATGTTCATCAAATGCCCATTCAACACGAAAAGAATTTGTAACCCTCCTAAATTGTTTGTGAGAATGTAAAATGGGAGTTAGTTTATAGAACAATCTGGCAGTTGAATGTTGATTTGCCATTTAGCCCAGCAATTCTCCAGCAATATTCTCAACAAATGTAATATCCAAACATAAACATCTGCACAGAAGTATTCCTAGTATTGTCTGTACTGGCTGGATTTGTGGGACAACTTGACACAAGCTAGAGTCAGAGGAAGGAGCTCAGTTGGGGAAATGGCCTCGGTGAGCTCCAGGTATAAGGCATTCTCTCAATTAGTGATCAGTGGGGGAGAGCCTGTGGTGGATGGTGCCATCTCTGGGCTATTGGTCCTGGGTTCTATTAGTAGGTGGGCTGAACAAGCCAAGTGAAGTCGGTAAGCAGCTCTTCTCCATGGCCTCTCCATCAGCTCCTGCCTCCATGATCTTGCTGTGTTTGAGTTCCTGTCCTGATTTCCTTCAGTAATGAACAGCAACACTCAAGTATAAGCAAAATAAACCCTTTCCTTCCCAACTCACCTTTCAGTCATGGTGTTTCATTGCAGCAGCAATAGAAACCCTATGACATCATTCATAGAAAGTTCAAAGGAAACAGCCCAAATAGCTACAAAAGAGATAAATAGGTGAAGTGTAGTATACCTACCTATACAATAAAGCATCATTGTGCCATAAAAAGGAATGAAGTACAACTATGTGTTACGCATGGAACATTCTAGAAAACACACAAAGTGAAAGAGGCCAGGTAGAAGAGTACAGCTTTTTTGTTTTGTTTTGTTTTCAAGATAGGGTTTCTCAATAAATCTGTTGCAAAAAGGGCAAAATTCAAGAATGGCATTTATGTGATCAGGAGCACCACAATGGAAGATTATTAAAGACTCCAGCTGCACACGGTGGCACTCAGAAGGGTCAAGAGTTCAAGTAGATCCTTGACTATACCAGGAATCTGATGCCAGTCTGTTACACACAACAGCCAGGAAATGGAAGCGGCACAGCTAGCTGTCCATCAATGGATAATGAAAATGTGGTAATTTGTACAACAGAATATTACACAGCTGCCAAAATGGAATTATGAAGTTTGCAAGTTAAAGAATGACATTAGAAATCATTTTGAAAGAGGTAACAGACACAGGAAGACAAAATTCCATGTCTTATCTCATTAGTAGATGTTTGTTTTGAATCTTCTGATATGTGTGTCCCCTTTGGAATACCCACAGAGGTTAAGAATTCAGTAAGCAGTCAGTGATAGGGAGGGGCCTTCAAGGAATAAGAGCTAAAACAGTGTTAGAAATGGGAATGCAGTGGTGGTGCACGCCTTTAATCCCAGCACTCGGGAGGCAGAGGCAGGCGGATCTCTGTGAGTTTGAGGCCAGCCTGGTATAAAAGAGCTAGTTCCAGGAGAGGAACCAAAAAGCTACAGAGAAACCCTGTCTCGAAAAAAAAAAAAAAAAAGAGATGCAGTAGAAATGGGAATAATGGAATAGGAAGTGTTAAATTAGGGGAGGGTAGAGTGTAGAACAGGGTAGAGGATGGAATATGGGAGGGGGAGCTAATTTCAAGGTCTTTTGAAAAAGAAGCCTACTGTGTCGGAGCTACCTAAAATTATGCTAGTAAATAAGAGCTCCAGTACCAATCTGGGCAGTGGTGGCACACACTTTTAATCCCAGCACTCGGGAGGCAGAGGCAGGTGGATCTCTGTGAGTTCGAGGCCAGCCTGGTCTACCGGAGCTAGTTCCAGGGCATGCTCTAAAACTATAATGCAACCCTGTCTCAACTCTCCCCCCGCCCCAAAAAAAGACCTTTATGATCCTGTTGCTGAAGACAGCACATATTTGAAGCGCTGGAAGTGAGGAAATCAAGTTGATGCTTACCTGCAAGCTTCATCCTTGATGACTAGAAGCTGCTCATATTCTACTAGAGAAGAATAACTACAAAGACTGGCCTGGCAAGACATGCTCACTGGTGCAATACTGGCACAAATGTTATGTGAGTAACCAACCACTTTCTGATGGGATCCAAGGCTGACTTCATGGGACAGAACCCCTACATGGCACTGCTAGAGGGGCAAAAAACTGACAACTACATAAAGTCATAGAGCCTAGGGGAGAGCCCAACCTTTCAGCCCTCACTAGAGAAGCTTCTCTGCAGTAGACAGCAATTAGCAGAGAAGCCCTCAGCTGGTCAAGGTGCAGACAATACTGGAGGTGGAGTGGGGCAGGAATTTTCATGGAAGAGGGAGCAGAAAGACTCTAAGAGGCAAAGATGGTGGACACCAAAAGAAGTGTTTTCTGGGCACAACAGGGCAGTTGAACATGTGAATTCCCAGCCATTGCTCGAGTGCACTACAAGACCTTTGCGAGTTCAAGCCAGACAAAAATCCCAGCACAGAAAGAATGTGGGCACAAAATTCCATTTTGAATTTTCTGCGTATAAAAAGTTATCGAGATAATTGTTAAAATTGAAATGAATGCTGAACTTCCTGACTCTGATTATTCCACTACAGGTATGTAAGAGTTCCTCGTTTCTAAAAGACACGTACTTGGGAATAAATGTGTCATGTTTGCCACTCGCAAGGGAAACATGCTCTTTCACACCCCTTAACTTGCATTTATTTTGAAAGAGGACAAGAAGGGGAAGGACAAAACCCAATGCTTACATTTGGGAAACGAATGGCATTAACCAAGATTTCTTTGTACTATTCTTTAAAAAAATTCTATGGTGCTCCAATTACCGAAACAGAACATTTACAAGCCCCCGAACACACGTAGAAAGGAATACTAACTGGACTCAATAGGGTGCGTGTGTGTGGTGCATTCCCACAGGTGTATGTGTATATAAAAACAACAAAGAGGCCATGAATTTGAGAGGGAGTTGGGAGGGACACAGGGGGAGCTGGAGGGAGAGGAGAGGGTGGAAATGATAGAAATATAGCACTCACGTATGAAATTCTCAAAATTTTTATTTATCAAAATATAAAAATAATTAAAAATGTTATCAACCATTTACAACTCATTAAGTAAAATGAAGAACCATTAATCCACAAGGATACTAGTAACTGAATATATTTTAAGTTTGATGAGAGATATTTACAGTCACAAATTACCTCCCCACAAAACAATTATTACAAAAGTAAATATAGGGAAAAACACAGCAGATAATTGCTTTAGTGATCAAAATCAACATCATAATTATAGGGAAAGTCTAGATTAGAGATTACCTAATAGGATAAAATGAGAAAAATTTCATCTGTAATACTCTTGCCACGAAATGCATGATTGAATCATAATGAAGCAGAAAATTCAATTCAAGGGCATTACATGAATTCTACCATGAAGATTTACAGTCATGAAAAGCAAGGAAAGACTGGGCAATGTTCCAGGCTGAAGGAGTCTAGGAAATGTGAGTAACTGGAATCCAGGAGTCTGAAGGGGGCAGTTTTTGTTAAAGGACACTATAGTCAAGACGTCAAACTGGAAAAGAATCTGAGGATTAAATGGCAAGGGTGTATTAGTGTCAGCCGGCTCATTACAAAGGTGACACCACAGTTAATTACAAAAATACTAAAATAGTCAAGGACAGTGGGAGATGGCAGCAAGCCTCTTTCAAATGGTCGAGTGGGGTGGGTGGGCACAATTCTTTGACATTTTGCCTAATTTTAAGGCTGCTTAGGAGACCATCAAGGATGAACAAGCAATGAATGAACAGAACAGGCGAGAAGGATCAAGAACTACAAATCAGGGCTTAAAATTGAAGCCAGGTTTGATGGTGATGAGGCGGCTGTAATACATTAAAATGTTCACAATGCTGACAGCGGCGGCAGACCGAAGTGACAAAACCAGAAAAGTATCAACACAAAGACGGGATTTCATCCCACCAAAGTACTCAATGACAAACAGGCTTTTAGGGGTTTTTGTATGTAAAACATGGTAATACTGATTTAATAATACTTGCAAAATCTGCTTAAACCACCAAAAAACCCCATGTAAACATATTAATTTTCTAATACACATGACAAAAAAGTTTTCTTCACTTCTGTTTTCAAGTCATACATTTAATAGGACAATTAAAATATATAAAGTCTAATAAATATATTATATTTTAGACCATATGTAATAATATATATTATTTGTACAAAATTGTAGGTTTCATTAGGACTTTCTTTCTCTGTGTGAGACTTGTAGCCCTGGTTGCCCTTGAACTCGGGAGACCTGCCTGTCTCTGCTTCTCAAGTGCTGGGGTTGAAGCTGTGTGCCCTCACACCCACTTCACATTTAACACACACACAGTGCATGCCCATTTATCTTCTCTGGTCCTCTTGTCCTCTGCTTCTCAAGTGCCGGGGCTGAAGCTGTGTGCCCTCACACCCACACAGTGCACCCTTTATCTTCTCTGGTCCTCTCTTCCTCTGGGCCTTCTTCCAAACAGCCCCGCTTCTATTGTTATATACCTTTTCTTTCTTTAAATTCAGCAGATTGTGTATTTTTTCTTTAAAATGTCTATATATTCTTGTGATGCTTCTGAGAGTAGATCTTGACCTGGTTTAGTAGCAGATCCAAGGGGAGAAACTCTGCAGAACTCAGATTCAAGCTCGGCAGCAGCTGGAAAGAAAGAGTTATATATTTTTATGCCTGTCAGAGACTTCCCAGTTAGTCAAACCCATGCCAGCATATAAGAGTTGAAACTGAACTGGCAGTGTGAATGCGTGACTAGAGTGCACAATCATAACTGAATTTGACTGCTCACACGTGCACACTTACTATCACTGTGAATATCTAAGTGTCTGGGCTGACTCATTTACTCAACAATCACGTGCAAATCTACTGTAACAAGCACAGGAATGACAAGATGAAATGATACAGTCCACTCCTAACAATCACGTACAGATTACATCACAGAGCCATAGTACTGAAAACAGCACGGCGCAGCACACAAACAGGCAAGGTAGACCAGTGCAGCAGAAGGCCACATATTTATAGCTGCCTGATAGTTGACAAGATTACAAAAATATACACTGGAGGAGAAAACCATCTTTAACAAAAGGTGATGGGAAACTGATGTTCACAAATGGAAGAACGAAACTAGACCTGTCTCTATCACCCTGCACAACAACAACTCCAAATGGGTAAAGGACTTCAACGTAAAACCTGACAGCTAGAAGAAAACAGAGGTAGTACTGGACAAGGTACACACTCGCAGAAAGGACTTTCTGAATAGGATTCAATTTGCTTAGGAACAACTGACAAACTGGGCCTTTTCCATACAGCACTGGAAACAATTAAGTAAGGAGGAAACCCGCATAACAGGAGAGAATCTTAGTGTGTAGCTGGATTACTATACAGAATATACAAATACTGGAGAGTCAAGAAAACCAATCTCAAAAAAGGAACTAAACCCAGGAAAGTATAAAGGGAGCACATGTTGGTGTGGGGAAGGTTGAAAGAACAGCAGGATACAGGGGATAGAAAGTGGGAAATAGAATCTCAGGAAAGGGCGCCAACTGGGGAGGAGGAAGAAGGTCAATACAGAAGGAGAGGGACAAACGCCAAGGTTGATTGATAAAACCTCAAGGTAGCATCTTATCTTATACTTACCAGTGTGTGTGTGTGTGTGTGTGTGTGTTGTGTGTGTGTAAAATCTTAAAGGAAGTCATGTCACTAAGGCTGACAGTGCTTCCCATGAGAACTCTAGTTAACAGTCATGAGAAACCTCCTTTGGAATGGTCAGCCAATGGTTGGTTCGTCCAGGTGACTCTCAAAACAACACAGACCATTGATGTAGTCCTTGGTTACCTCTTGGAGGTTGAAGTAAGGCCACATTGCTAAAGACACTGAAAACTTAGGACAAAGGACTAGATGAATTAAACCGGATCTGACCGGAAAGCTTCCTACCTGAGGCCAGCTCTTAGTATCAGAAGGTTCTATGTAAGCTGCCAAGGGAGGAAAGTTGTCAACATCTCTACTTGGCAGGAAAACCCGAGAACCATAACAGTTGCACAGCTGGACAGGCCATAGACCTTGGAGGAGAACCTTTTACTACCACATCATTAAAGAGATACAGTCTCCAAGGGCCTTGTAAACGTCTAATTCCTTATGTCCACAGATACATGTAGCCCTCATCTGTCATCAAAGATGTCTCTGTGCAGCACAAGGAGGCTATCACAGACCCACCCCTGGTCAAAACGCAAACAGTAAGTGACTGTGTGGTACCTTAGCCCCAGACAGAATATCTATCACAACTTCTACCCCCAGGCTCAGGGAACCTGGAAGAGAAGGGGGGAAGAAGGTAAAGCCTAGGGTCCTGACACCCGCTGTGACATGTCCTCTGCATCCATACACTCCCAACAACACGGTAACCTCCACAATATCTGCAAAGACTCCATCAGCTGGCATGCCTACAAGGATGAAGAAAAATCCACAAAGGCCCTGTCCTTGTTTTATTTTATTTTTTTTTCTGGTCAAATTGACACAATTAATCTGGGAAGAGGGAACTACAACTGAGAAAATGCCCCCATCATACTGCCCTATGCAAATCTATGGGGCATTTTCTTGATTAATGACTTGCTGTGCGTGGTGCTACCGTGGGCAAGTGGCTCTGAACTGTGTAAGAAAGAAGGACGGTCAGTAAGCAGCCTTCCTCCATGGCTTCTGCTTCAGTTTCTGACTCCAGGTTCCTGACTTGCCTCAGTGATAGAAGTGAAAGATGAAAAAACCCTTTCCTCCCCACGTTGCCTTTGGTCATGGTCTTTACACAGCAGGAGAAACCCTACCTAAGATGAAGAGCTAGGAACCAGTCTTTTTCAAGGACGAGAGCTCATTCTTAAGTGGTTAGTTCTAAACACAGGCAAATACAGGCAACACTAATTGGGCCTCTAGGTTGCATATATCAGAGGAAGAGGTCATGACCTTGAGAGGCGGTGGGGAGCATGGGTGGAGTCAGAGTGCAGGGGGAGGTGGGAATGATGCTAATACAGTGTACTTAAATATCAAATTCTCAAAAATAAAAGAAACAAACATTTGCTGCATTAAACCAAGGAATATCTCCACATCTTTAATTTTGTGTAAGATAATGATTAATTAAAAAATCTATCCAATAAACAAGAAAAATGATGTCATTTAATACTTATAATTTATTTCAGAAATTAGTCAATTTAAACTTAATTCATCAATTTTGGTACATACCTTCTTTAAGTTCTCTATTTATACTTTTTTCCAACTCCTGGTGCATCTGAAATGAGTTGAATATTTATAATGTTTAATAAAATAAAACATTTTTAACTTAGAAATTAATCTTATGGAATGTTACATTTATTTAATTAATAAGTAGTATTTGCATCAGATTTCTTTAAATCATAAATATCCACATGTAGGTATTTGGATGTTACCCATTCTCTTGTCATTCGAATGGAAAGTTCAGGACACTGCAGAGAAATTGTCATTAGAAGGTGTATGGTCACATTTTAAGCTATACCTGTAGTCACAACCATATCTAATTTCCAAAACCTAATGTAAGCATTCCTTTTAAGGAAATGGACTGCCTTAGCTGAAGAGTCCAAGAGTAAGAATATAAAAATGTAGATTCCAGAAATAAGAACGTAAAAATAAAAAAATATAAAGCTGTAAGCCTAGGAGAATGAGAGCAGGTTGTCAGCAGCTGTCTCAAGAGCTTAAGGATCAACTATGCACAGTGGGTTACTCCACTTTACAGCCCAGAGCTCTGTCTGCAAGGCTGAAGCGGCCTCTGCAAACTGAGGATCAGCCTTTAGACACCCCGGGCCACTCATGACCAGCAACTGATGTGAGCTGAGGTAACTTTTAAGCAATGGGATGTACGTGACGTTTGACTTTTTGGTTGTGCATCTTCCCGTTCCCTTCCCTGCCAGGGGAAAACAATGGACTAGATATGAACACTAGTTTAACTGAAAAACTCTGTTAACGGAAGTTGCAAAGAAGGGCAATCTGTGTCTAAGTTTCACCTCAAGATTGTAAAAATTCCTTTGTTATTGCCTAATGCTTGTTATTTCTTAAAATAAAAAGGGAGGGTTTGAAAGCTGGCCTTTGCCGCAGCCTTACAAGTCCATCTCTGGCTGTGGTCTCAGCCAGCTGATAAGCTTTTTGTGCCCCATGGCGATTTATGTTTTTAATTTTTTTATTTTTTTCCTGGAATAAAGTTTGCTTCAGATTTATTAGATTTGGTGGTCTGTCCCCATCTTCGCGTGACCCCCGTGGGCCCAACATTAGCTGCGTTCCCTGAACCAGGTAACAGTGAGCAACTGTTGAAATGAAAGCTCTAGGAACTTCAGTGACTTTTCTCCTTTAGCAAACTTACTAGGCCAACAAAACAACTCAGGATCATGCATTAAATTAAAAGTGAGAATTTTATCAGAAACTTGAAACCAAAAGGAAAAACGAAATATACTAACCTTGGTCAGGTAGATTTCCATTCTTTTATTTGACGGCTGTAGGCTTGAGGAAGGAATCACTATGTTTTCTCTTGGAATGAGAGTTCTGTTGAATACCAAACTATTATGAAGCCCTCCAACGCAAGGACACTCTACAATAGGCCTTGTACTGAGAGAGCTTAGCAGCGATCTGTTCTGCTGTTCCTCTAGGAGCAGCTTTGTGCTGGCCTCCTCCAGCCTCTCATTAGTCCTGTGAAGTCCACAAAAGGCCAATGCTTAGTGTCTCACGGTCCCAGATGAGTCCTGAGTAAGGGCTGTTTAAAAAGCTGTCATGGGAATACACGCAATTTGCACCTCAACAGGGACTTAGCATGAAAAACCTGTCAGGACGTAAATGCTGAATATTACAGGTTTTAAATTATTCTAAAAAGTACAGGTATTTCTAGAGGGACTCTCTTTTTTGGAGACAGATTTTCTCTGTAGTTTTGGAGCCTGCTCTATAGACCCCAGGCTGGCCTCTGCCTCCCGAGTGCTGAGATTAAAGGCGTGTGCCACTATCACTACCACCAGGCAAATATTTTTTTATTTTACATACCAATCCCAGTTCCTCCCCCCCCCATTTCCTCCTTCACCACCTTTTCCCATCCACTTTTCAGAGAGGGTGAGGCCTCCCATGGGGAGTCAATAAAGTCTCCCACATCATTTGAGGCAGGACCAAGACCCTCCCCCCTGTATCTAGAGGAATATTTAACTAACAAGTAATTCTGACAATTACTTTGTAATTGAGGGAGAGACATGGTTGTTGAGATATAACCAGTAACAGTGTAATTCTAACGAAGTAGGAGGGAGAGGAGGGAGAGACACGGCTGTTGAGATGTAACCGATAACAGTTGCCTTCTGGAAGGGCTCTGTTTCCTGGCATCCTGAGGGTGTCATCAGAAACACCCTGTTAAGTGTTCACTGGGAGATGACTGGAGGATTGGCTTCCCTGTGTATAACTGAAACCTTTCACTCCCTGAAGAGATGAAGGGGAAACTTCCCTCATGAGATGTTTATGCATTTGCTCCCATTACTCAGAATAAACTGAGAACCTGACACCAAGGACTAACTCGGAGCAGCACCAGGAATGCGGCGCTGGGCTGCTGCTTCTGTTCTGCGTTAACACTTCCCTGCATCACTGTAAACTCGACACAGACTAGAAAATCTGTCCCTTAGTTTGTTGACAGGAACCTCCAATGGAAACACTAAAGATGACAATCAAAGAAAACTAAAATATCAAATGTTGAAAGTGCCCAAAGGAGGAATATCAGCAGTACCCTTGGGACTACGTTGTCTTCTTCCCAAAACAAAACATAACCAAGTCTGTGAACAGTCCTATTTAAAGGATATGGAGATATAATTGTATAACAATATAACTGTCTTAACTATAAAGCTTCAAAAATATCTTTCCGGAAGCCCAACAGACCGTATCAACTAAGACTAAAATGACAAAGAAGAATATAAACTATGCCCAAGTAACATTTGAGGGCCACTCCCAACATTCCTTCTAGACACGTGTTGCTAGTTAGCCTTCTCAGTCTCCCAGTCTTACTGAAAATGTTGCTGCCGAGACAGAGCAGTGAGCTGATTTCCTGAGCGCCGACGTCATGACTTACTTGTTCAGTTTACTTGACAACGATTTTCTAACTCGGAGTTCTTCTTGGTAGAGTTGCTTGTATTTTTCTAGTTCTATTTTATCGAAGTCTTCCTGACTTTTCATTCTGGAGAGCTGGGACTCCAGGTCTTTAATCCGGAGCTCCATCTGACTCCGCACTGAAGCGTTACTGCTCTCCCTCAACTGCTCCAGGTTTTCCTGAGAGGCTGCCTGTGCCTGCAGCAAACCGGAAGAATATGATTTAGGAGTAATTACAAGCCAGTCATCATTCACGTGAAAACGAGAGCTGACACCCAACAACTGCATTCGATGTGTTACTCAATCTTCATCTTCTCTCGTTTGTTTTAGTGCTGGGAGTCCAGTCCAGGGCCTGGTGCGTACTAACTGAGCATGGTACCAATGTGACATATCCCCCCGTTCTATATGTTAGTACACAAGTAATCTGAGAATTCAAGGAACAGTAGAATCAGCTCCCAAGTTTAAAGCTGGAATTAGATAACTTAACAACTCAAGAGTTTGGTACACTTTGCGCATCAATTTGTTTTCCTTCTAGCAATCTGTTTTATACGAAATAGCTTTAAAAGTCAAATGATTCTCTAATGAGAGATCACGAGTTATAGTAATGAGGAACACTCGAACACAGGACACACAAGTCCTCGTCTCTCTAGAACCCTGGGGAACAAAGCAGAGCAAACACACACTATGCACACAGCCAGAGCACATCTGCAGTGAGATGAACTGCGCGCATCACAGAAACAAACCTGCAGGAAGAGGTTGACCTGTTTTAACTTCTCCACCAAGTCCTGCCTCGCTTGCTCTTCGACCTCCCGCCTATACTGCTGCACCTGACTGTGTTCCACCATATTCTTCTCCATGTGACTTCTGAGGCTTTCGACTTCTTGCTCCAGTTTCCTTTTGTTCTTCTCTAGTTTCACACACTTCTTCTGTATAGTTTTCATCAAGAGTAACTCCTGCTGAAGAACCTGATTTTTTCTACCCAAATGTAGACATTTTGAAGATGTGGTTTCCAGTCTTGATGTAAGATCATCAATCTGCAGGAATAAAGTGATACCGTTTGGGAATGAGAAGGCTGAGAGAGAGCATGGCAGCATAAAACCAGTCACAGATTTTACCTAAGCTCAGTTGTAATTAACCTGCAATGACTCTTATAATGAAGTTTCTTCTTTCTTTTTGGTCTCTCAAGACAGGGTTTTTCTGTGTAGACCTGATTTTCATGGGACTGTCTCCCATCTTTCCTTCTCAAAATGACTCTAGCTCCTTTTGGAAAATCTGCATGGTGGTCCAGTGTGGCTTCAAACTGCAATTCTCCTGCCTCAGCTTACGTAAGTGCTGGGACCAGAAGTGATGTCACAGTGCCAGGCCAGGCTCCTGCATTCTCTACTGAGCCATGAAGTTTTAGTTTGTTTTCTGTGCCAAGAAAATGAATCCTAAGAACCAGATACTAGGTTGAGAGAGGATTAGCTGGGACTGGTGGATTGCAGTCCCAGGGCTCAGGAGACTGAGGAGGGAGGACTTTGAGTTCAAGGCTAGTCTGGGCTACATGGCAAGCTCCTAAAAGGAAAGATGAAAGGAAAGAAACAGAAAGAATTTGAATCTAAACTCCAAAATCAGCCCCATTCCCAATGAGAAAAGCCAGAAGCTCACGCTTCTTTCTCGTTGGTAAAGGTCCTCAGGTGATCTTAGAACTGCAGTAATGAAAGCCAGAGCAGTGAGTGTCAATGTGCTGAGCTGGCAGGTCCCGTGCCCGAGATTAGAGGCAGATGGAGGGCAGGGAGGCGCACTGGGAAAGAAGTCAAAAGCTTCAATTAAGAAAGAAAATAAACAAACCCCATCTTTACAAGTCTACCTTCATTGTGTCATGGCATCGGCAAGGCAGAAAATGGGCACAGGCTTCTTCTAGACGTGAAGCAAAGTTTCCACGGGAGTACTGTTTGCTATTACCTAAGGCATGGAGCGATATGCAACCTGCCTGGGAAGTTCTCCCTTGAGAACCCACTTGACTTGGTACTGGCCTAGGAAAGGCATGTAAAACAGCGGGAAACACGTGCTACTAAGGCCACGGAGAAACTGCTCACCCAACAGTGCAGGTGACACAGTGCGGCCACTCGGGAAGTACACTGGCAGGGGCAGCTGCCCGATTAGCAGTTTCCACACGACGCCTCAGTTCCTGAGAACTCAAGGAAAAGTGAAAACAGATGCAGGCTATACTTGCCATAGTGATGTTAATAGTACCTGACCAAAGTGGAAGCAATAAGGGATGAAGAGTTAAATCTAATGTGTGTTCTCTCATATGATAGGGCGTGACTCAGCAACAAGAAGACATTAGGTGCAGATGCCTGCTACCACACAGGTGGACTTAACACTGTGTTAAGTCAAAGGAGCCAGCACACACTGACACAGAACGCCAGAACAGGGAGCTATAGGGACAAAGCAAGAAATATTCTTAAGTGGTAGAAATTGCACAATTCTATGGATATAATATAGGTGGGATATGTTTACTATATCCCAATAAAGCTGCTACCAGTCAATCAATCAATAAAGAAATACTTGGGACTCATGATTTAGGATCACATAATGATGGATTGCAGCCTGGGTTCAAGATTTAAGATCAACAGTACGACTTTTTAATAAAAAATAATACAATTTTCATTAACATCATGTTCATAAAACAAAACAATATAAAACTTCAATGTATCCAGAGATTTATATTACTTAAAATTATTTTTGGGCCCCAAAACTGATTCAAAATTACCTTTTTTATTAGCATATTAACTGGGATATCCATTTCAAATTGACTATTTTTTATATCTTGATGGAGATTAAGTTCTCTGTTTTCATGTTCACTTAATTCTTTTTTGGTCTTTTTTAAGAGTTCCTTAAATCTGCAAAAGTATATAGAATAAGTGAAATCTTTAAGAGTACGTTCAATATTTATTAAACACACACTAAGTTCTAGCATACAACAGAGGTACATTTGTAAACTGTGACCCTCTCATGTGTACAAAAGTTTATGCTATGTATAGGAGACAGAGCGAATATAACTACAGAATACCTGTAATTATTTATAACCACTTTAGTATATTAGTATAGAGCACTCTTACATATGAGTTGTAACCCAGGCATCAGTAACCCAGGAGAAGACATGAATACTCTTTGTTGCCTGTCGGCAGTCTTCTCCAAGGCAAAGCACACACAAGTCAGCACTGAGGACGTAGCAGAGAGTGAACGCTTAGCATCCAATCCCAACAAGTATCAAGGAGATTATCCAAGGCAGAAAAAAGGAGATGGAAAAACCAGTTTGTGCAGTGTGAGTAGAGGGAAAACAAAATAGAATGTCAAAAGAAATGAAAGAGGAAAATAGCATATGAAGGCTCAGAGAGATGAGAAGAAATCTAGAAGTCTTGGACAGGAATATCAACAAAATCCAAGAAATGCAAAACTACATACAGAGAGAGCACAGAGCTGCACACGACACTCAGTGATGGAACTCTAGTGCAGTGTATGCAAGGCCCTGGGACCCCTCTCTAGCGCCCCATCCTTCCATATAACTGATGCACACAAGACAGTTGAGTAAGATAAAAGCATTGATTAGAATCAGAGAGAAAACTCAAAATCTGAGCAACGAACAGAAAAGCAGCCATGCTGGTGGCTGCAAAGACTGGAAACTATGCCACTGCAAAAGACTGGTGACATGGGGACCGAAGCAGCAAGCACTGGGCTTGCGTGGTCTGCACCAGGCCCTCTGCGCAATACCACGGCTTTCAGTTTAATATTTTCATGGGGCTCCTGAGTGTGTGAAAGAGTGGGTCTCTGATTCTTGTGCCTTCTCTTGGGCTCTTGCCAACTTTGATGTGATGGTGTTTGTTTTATCTTACTATATTTTATTTTGTTACGCATTGTTGTTATTTCTTAGAAGTCTGTTCTTTTCTAACAACAGACAAAAGGGAGTGGATCGGATTGGGAGGGGAAGGTGGGAAAGAACTGGGAGGAGTAGAGGGAGGGGAAACTGTAATCAGGATATAGGATATGAGAAAAGACTCTGTTTTCAATAAAGGGGGCTGGTAACAGAAACACAAATGCTCACTTCACTGTATTTAAGTCACTTGTCTACGGCTGTAAGCAGGAGACATACAGTCAGCTCTCTGTACTTGTGGGTTCCACATCTAAAAAACTGCCTGGAAAATTCCGAAAAAGGAAAAACTGCACTTACACCAAACACATGCAAATCCTTTTCCTTATTCCCCAAACAACATAGTATAACAATTGCTTAATTAACATTTACACTTTATTTGGAATTTGAAGTAATTTAGAGAAGAAAACAGTATATTGAAGGTTGAGAATAGGTTAAATGCAAATAGTACACTATTTAAGGGTGTGTGAATCCATGGGTTCTGCCATCTGAGGGAGTCCTAGATTCAATCTCCTACATGTACCATAGCAGAGACTTATTGGTGTACGGAAAGCCCTGCCTCCTCATTTAGGCCAGTGGATGTCCAATGGGAAACTTAAAGTACACACAAGCTTGGCCTTTGTTCTTAATCCTTTTTCGACCCTGAAATGTGAATCACATTCTTGCTCAAATCTGAGGACATGCTAGTCATTTAAGGGGAGTTTACCTACAGCTAGCTGGTAATCCTCCTTCTTTAAGACTAAAGACACAAAGATATGAGTAATAAGGTATTTTTAAGGTGTTCAGGGACAAGATACCAGCAGACTCTCAAATATCAACTTTTACAGTGTCACATTCCAGGCCCCTGGCGTGACACCTGAAATCTCGTCACTACTCTGAACCCCTGAACCCATCTTCCCTTGCAGACTTGACCTCTTCTCTGATTCACCGCAGTGACCCTGGATTCTAGGATAGCAGACATTATCTAGAAACACCACGGCAACAATTAAAGTTATTTCTAGACAGCAGCCATTTTACTGATAAGAATCCCCAAGGGACCCATCAGGAAATGAGCAACTGGGTTCCACTCTGACACGTGCACATTCCTCTCACCCCAGCCCTTCTCTAAAATAATCCGGGCTGGTACTCTTCCCTGTGCCCTGACTGCAGGGTACCCCAATTTTCCCCAGTATTAGTATTCCAAACAAACTCCTGCCCTGTGGTCACTGTTGTTTTTTTAACCTTTCAGTCAACTGGAAAGAGGAGCTAAGATGGCCTCTTGGGGACCCTCAGCGTCAGGCCTCTGTCTAGATTCTGGTAGCAGTACCAAGGGATAACTATATCATGTATTTATGTGTGCACATGCATTTAAAATTTTTTAAACAGAAGCTCAATATCATGTTAACCTTATATACATGTTAGAGATGCCCATGGAACAATAATTTATCTCCATGATAAACTTACGTAATTAAAAAGAGAAAGAAAATGTTATATAAAGATAGTTTCTGATATAGTTAAAGAAAAACACAAATAGGTTTTTAAGGTATCAAAATGCCTAATGGTGAAGGGAAGGACACTACTCGGGCAGGAAAAAGATCAAAAGCGTGTTCAAAAATGAAACTTCAGCTAGGTGGTGGTGGTACACCTTTAATCCCAGCATTCAGGAGGCAGAAGCAGGTGGATCTTGTGAGTTCAAGGCTAGCCTGCTCTACAGAGTGAGTTTCAGGTCAGCCAGAGCTACACACACACACACACACACACACACACACACACACACACACACACACAAAACTCTGCCTCAGAATACCAAAAATAAAAATAAAAAAAAAAAGAAACTTCAAAGTTGAAGAGTTCAGTTGACATTATATGCCAAAGGCATTTACCATTGTCTTAAAAAAATTAAAGAGTAATTGCAATATTTTAGCAATCAAAAAACTTTAGTCTTTACCAATATGTTTCTCAGGTAAATTTTAAAGTAATAATGAGAATGCAGATAGGAAATGCATTTGTATTTAGGCTTCAGTTAAACCATAGAGAATGGCCGAGGAGACTGAAATATTAAACCTTACTCCCTCAGTTCTTCCTCTAACGCATCGTTTCTCTTCTGTTCCTGCTCCAAAGTACACTCCAGAGATTCCTTCACCTCAGCAAGTTTCTTCAGTTTTTCTTTGTCCTCTTCAGACTTTGAAAATAATTTTGAAAGAAAATAATTAGTAAAGGATTATTTCTATTGTGTGTCTGTTAGGGGTGGTGTGTGTGTGTGTCCCACCATGTGGGTCCCAGGGAACCCCTCGGGTTGTCTGGCTACCTGGACAAGTGCCTTTTTCTGATGAGCCATCTCATGGTCCCAAGAAAAAAATTTTAAAATCTAAAGCCCAATTCTTTAAAAAAAAAGTATATTATCCTGCAGGAGTTCATGCCTACTGTGTTTATACAGATCTATAAACCGGATACCAATGTGTACTACATTGGTTAATTTTGACTGTCAACTTGACTGCATAAAGAACTAACCAGGGATTAGTGAATCTGAGTGTATCCGTGATGACCTGCCAGAGACAATCCACTCAAACTATGATGGCTACATCAGGCGGTGATAAGAAGGAAGAAGAGGGTCAGGACAGGTATGTCTTGAGGTCCTATCTCGCCATGACTTCTTGTCTGCCCTTTGCTCTGTGTTTACGTGCTCTGACTACCATGATGTTCTGCTTACAACTGGCCCAGAAACACGGAGTCAAGTGACCACAGGCTGCACTCTCTGAAACAGAGTCAAGAGTCATTCCACTCTTTCAAGCTGCTTGTGCATGCCACGCATCTGGTCACAGAAGGCATAAAAGGAACACGAGGACAGATATTTGAAACAGCTCAAACCAAGTTGTGCTTTCATCGTTATCCTCTCTGGAATTTCAGCTGCCAATTATTTTAGATAAGTTTTTACACATAAGTGTACCATGAATAACTAGAGAAGTTAGAGGCTACTGATTGAATTGGCTAAAAGTTGTCTCTCAGCAATTTTTGTTTATATTTATTTGGTGTGTGTGTGTGTGTGTGTGTGTGTGTGTGTGTGTGTGTGTGTGTGAGGACAGCGTTCAGGAGTTAGTTCTCTCTTTTTACCATACAGAGATTCCAGGGAGCAAACTCAGGCAAGGCTTGGAGCCCAGGCTTTTACCTGCCGAGTTCATCACGCAGTTCTTAGGTTTGTTTGTTGTCAGTTTGCTTTATTTTGCTTGTTTTAAAGTTTTTCAGAGAGACCAATGGTTATCCCAGGCTAGCTTGAAACTGACTAAGCAGCCCAAGCTGGCTTTAAACTTTTGGCAATCCTCCAACTTCAGTCTCCAAAATGCTGGGATTACATGTCTTTCCCTCCATCAAAGAAAATAAAGAAAACATAAACTAGGCATAATGGCACACACCTTTAATCCCTGCACCTGAGAGGCAGAGGCAGGCAGATCTCTGTGAGTTCAAGACTAGCTTAGTCTACAGAGGAAGTTTAGGACACCCAGGGCTACAAAGTGAGGCCCTGTTTCAAAAAACAAAACAAGTCAGGCAGTGGTGGCACAGGCCTTTAATTCCAGCACTTGAGAGACAGAGACAGGTAGAGCTCTGAGTTAGAAGCCAGCCTGGTCTACAGAAGTAATCGGTTCCAGGAAAGCCAGGACTGTTACACAGAGAAACCCTGCCTCAAATCAATCAATCAATCAAAAAACAAAAAGAACTCCATAAAACAAATTTAAATTTGTATTCTTAATACATTTCTTTACAGCTCCTATATAGCAGGATTTCTTTCAACAGTTTTATTTTTGTAGATTCCCCATCAACATCTTATCATGTTAGGAAATATTAAATTAGGAAATAAAATTGGATAGTTTATATGAAACTACTCTTTGATGTTTCTTTGGCCCCAGAAAGAAGAATCAACATAAATAATCTAGACTACCTGGTCCATGGCCCTTGGGATGGACTGCTCAGTGTTGAAGTCAGTAGTGAGAGTGACTTGGATTTGGTGTCCAATGCATCTACCTTGTGATCTTTCCTAGCATTAACTTTGCTTTGTTTTTGGTTTTAATTCAAAGTGGAAAAGAGTTCAGTGGGGGTGGGGGGACGGGACACTTGTATCATGATTTAGTACCCATTTTTGATTAATCAAATTATAAGTGATTCATTTTCAAAATCTCAGGGAAAGTCTTTGATTACTAAAAAAAATCAGAAGCCTAGATCAAATCACTTAAATTTCTTAGAATTTAAAAATTACTGTAAAGTACGAGTGGGGCAACACTGTCAATGTCCACAGTAACATTACATCCATTAACCAAAGGCCCATCAATGGACGGACGTGTAAACAAGGTGTGGTATGTATAAAGCATCAGCCCTGAAATCATTAATTCACGAACTCAGCCGACTTCCCTATAGAGAGAAGGACTTGTATGTGAGGGGCAAACAGTGTGCATAGAACACAACACCGAGACTTTGCACACTGCCTATCGTGTTCAGTTACTACACAGGACCACCCTCTATGTCCCCACGGGGCAACTACAGGGCAGAGAGACCATCCCCTCTTAACATCAGAGAATCCAGGAAGAGGATCACTTACCAAATTCACACTTGACAGGTTTTCCTGAAGTTGCTCAATTTTCTCTGACTGGTTTTTTATTGTAATTTTAAAGTTGGAGTTTTCAAGTTCAAGCCTAAAATTGTATTTTAAAATAATTATATTTATGAAGCAATTTTTAAAAAAATCACATATTTTCTGAAAATCAATTGAGTCACTATATAAATTCTTAAGGGTCTGAAATGATTGGGTAACTATAACTTCTCTAGGTGTGGATCAGGAGTCAAACCCAGATCCTCATGCACAGGCTACACCCCTAACTGAATCCCTACTCAAAGGTGTGCACTCCAGGGAACCTAGAGGTGAGACGGGCCTGGTCAGAGGCTGCTGTCAGAACTGGCACAGCTGCCACAAAACACTGGAGTCACAGCTGCCACACTGCACCGCTTATTTGCTGTATAAACACTGAGTCACAGCTGCCACACTACACCGCTTATTTGCTGTATAAACACTGGAGTCACAGCTGCCACACTGCACTGCTATTTGCTGTACAAACACTGGAGTCACAGCTGCCACACTGCACCGCTTATTTGCTGTATAAACACTGGAGTCACAGCTACCACACTGCACTGATAATCTGCTTTATAAACACCGGAGTCATGCTGTTTAAACTGTACTTTTGTAGGTGGTCTTGCATCTTCTCAGCATGTTGTACAGCCTCTCTGTGTTGATCCTGTGCTTCTTGCAACTGGAATAAAGAATAAAACAAACCTTTACTAATACGATATTCTAAATCTGCACCCCTTATTCCCTGATCTACAGTGTTCATGTGCACTTCTTTGCAGTGAAAGCAAATTTAACTGAGTTGCTGCAACAGGGATCTTAATGCTCTCAAAAACTAAAGTATTACCTGCCCCCCCCTTTTTTTTACAGAAAAGTTTACCAACTTCTGCTCTGTGACAGACAGTCCATTTGTAAATCATAATCTCCTATGCCTGCTAGATCAGCCAGCAAAGTCTTCAACTGTATCCTACTGAATATGCAAACTGACCACATGGGTGAAACCAAGAAAAGAGGGAATTTCTGATAGAATTGCCATTTTAAAAGTTCTTATGCACAGATGCTATGGATCCACATATCTATAAACTGCTACAGCTCTGCCAGTTGTGATTACATGGTGTTTAATGGCAGCTGACAGTCTTATGAAAGTTTCAGTGGAGGTATATCTACACAGAAGCCAGAACACTGTTACAGGGCATGATTTACTGGAAAACCTGTTTCTAGTTGTGGTGTGGCTCAGTCCTAGCACACACCTTTAATCCAAGAGTTTTCTGCTTGAATATTGTAAACAGGATTAAATCAAGTCAACCATAGGTCAAGAGGCAGAGCAAGCAAAGGAAGTGAAGATAGGATTATGAAGAAAAAACCAATAGAGAGGAAGAGGGACCAGGAGGACAGAGAGAGAGACACACATAGAAAGTGTGAGGGAGGGACACTGACATCAGAAGAGAAATGGGGTCTTCTTTGGGGATGCTGGCTGAGGAGCAAGGCCTACTGGATGCTTTCTGTCTTTGAACTTTCACCCCAGCATCTGGCTTTACTTTATTAATAAAATTGACTGAGAGTTTGATTAAAAACAACAGAATGCTTGGGTCCACAGCTCCTCCTCACCAGCTGTTAGATATATAGATTCTGAGCAAATGAACTTCCTGTATCTTAGTTTCTTCCTCTGTGAAAAGGAAATAATCCTATCCGTATCAATGGACTACTGCAAAGATTAGTTAGGGAATATGAATAAAGCACTTGAACTGAACATGGCAGCAAGTCAGATGTTAGGCGGGTGCCATGGCAACCAAAGAAGAGGTCATTTAGGCACACTGTATTGGCTCATTCCTTGTGTAACCGATTGTGGCAGGAAGTGGAGAGTGAGACCCATACTACATCTCTAGTACTTCCTGCAACTTCCAGAAATATGAGCCACCAGCAACCGCGCATGTGGGATACTTTTTAGCTTCTTTTTATTCCATACTGCTCAGCTGGCAAGGATCATACAGTGCGGTGCAGACAGTGTTTCCTGGTGTAGGCAGTAATGGCCTGACAGTTGGCTGAAATATGGGGCTCTGTTGATAAACTGAGGGTCCTAAATTCACTCCTCCCGAGTACGTTGGGTTGCTTTATCCGGTACTCTAATGATACATGCAGGTTTTGCAGTACAGGATACCAGAAAAGTGTGGACAGAGCTTTGCAGTTGGTCAGCTTCTACAGACTTATAGATCCTGACCCTGTCTATATAATGAAACAAGACAAATGCAGTTATTTTTTTTCCTCAGAATAAGAAAAAAATGTTTGATAGAACATTTCTCCTCTATTAAATTATGTGCTTTCTACTTCATATGCAATTCCTTAAAGTATATTTACAATAAGAGCCTTATTATAGAGGCTAGGTATATAACTCAGTTGGTAAAGTGCTTGCCTGGTATGCATGAAGCCCTGGGTTAGAGCCTCAGCAATACATAAACCAGGCATGGTGGCATTTGTCTATGTAGCACTTGAGAGGTGGAGGTAGGAGGATCCGAAGTTCAAAGCTATCCTCAGCTATGTAACAGTTTGAAGCCATGCTAGGACACCAGGCCACGTCTAAAAAAAGAAAGAAAAAGAAAAAAGACTGGGTGGAGGTGGCTCACGCCTTTAATCCCAGCACTTGGGAGGCAGAGGCAGGTGAATCCCTGTGAGTTCGAGGCCAGCCTGGTCTACAAGAGCTAGTTGCTAGGACTGTTCCACAAGGAAAGCCTGTCTTGAAAAACCAAAAAAAAAAAAAAAAAAAANAAGTCATCACCTTAACACCTCAAAAGAAGTAATATCTGGACTGGTATGAAATACTTAGTGACTACTAAGCAAAAATATTTTCAATTTATTTGATATACACATATCAGCTCTCAACCCTTAAAGTTAATTTATATCCCAATAAGATGACAGCTCATACAAATAACAAAAATAAAAGAAACCAACCAAAGAAGCAAAAGCCTCTTAAGAGTAATGGAAAATCAGGATGTCAGACTGAGGTAAATGGAGTCAGAGTCAGGAAATGCCTCATGAAGATGGTAATTCTGAGTCAGTTCTAAATGGAATGAGGTGAAAAGAATAAAAACTGGGAAGACAAAAAGGCAGCACGAGGGGGCTGGAGAGATGGCTCAGTGGTTAAGAGCATTGCCTGCTCTTCCAAAGGTCCTGAGTTCAATTCCCAGCAACCACATGGTGGCTCACAACCGTCTGTAATGGGGCTGGTGCCCTCTTCTGGCCTGCAGGTATACACACAGACAGAATATTGTATACAAAATAAATAAATATTTAAAAAAAAAAAAAAAAGGCAGCACGAGGGAAGCTGTACAGCTGGTGCGGCCAGCTTCCTTAACTAAGATGCTAAACCCCACAGCAGCCTATAAACGGGAAGTGCCCTGCTAGTGACCGCTCATTACCTGATAGTGGGAAAATAGGAAGGGCTGACAACTTCATGCTGAGAAAGAGCCATTCAGAAGGACTAAACACCACATGAAATAAAATGCTCAGAAAAAAAGAAATTATATCTAGACAGAGAGATGGACTGGTAGGTCTGGGGAAGACGGAAGGATTAGGGTGACAAGAAGCTCATGGTTTATTTTAAGATGATGAAAACGTTCTAATTGATTGTGATGACTATGTAAATCTGTCAATACCCTAAGAGATGCCAATATTTTTTTTTTACTTTAAGTAGTGAGATATGCATTATATGTTCATTATAGCTCAATAATGCTCTTCTGTTTGAAAAACTCCAATGGCGTGCCAGGTGTACTGGGCCTGCTTATAACCTCAGCACTCGAAGGGAGGAGGCAGGGGAAGGCTGTAAACTGAGGAGAGCCTGCTCTAAGCAGCTACTCCTAGACCAGCTGGAGCTGTAGGAAGATTCTAAAACAAACAAACACACAGAGAAACAGATGGCAGAATCTAGACGCTGGTTTTCATTCTGTTTGGAAAAGAGTACTATATATGATCTGAGTACTTCCATGTGGTTATATTTCTAAATGAAAGAAATGCCTAGCTTTGGAGACAGGTTTTAGAACACCCTCAAACACTTGCTTTCTTGTTTCCGGCACAGCGGATAGAGCATAAGGACTCGCATATTCGAAACAAACACTCCGCCTCTGAGCATACTCCTCAGCCCTTTAAAAGTTTTCCAGGCTGGCCTCAAATTCTTGCGTTGGTCTCCCAAGAGGCTTAGATTACAGGTGTGTTATCATACCTGGCTAACATCTGCATTTTGAGCAACATAAATGGCTTTTCTGTCCAAATTATCCTGATATCTATTAAATGAGTATCAAAGATGCTGTATCCACTCACAAAAATGAGGATAAGAAGGAAGCCAATTTTCTGGAACTTTCTATAAACACCATCTCTGGTTTAACCTACTTTGCCTCATCTGCAATAGAAATATCTCTGAGGAAAGATATATAGTTCTCAATTTTTCCCAAGGATAAAAAAGGTTTACAAAAATTGTAAGAAAAAATGGGGCCAGTCTGGAGGCACTGGCGGCCAATCTGAGGATCTCAGCTGGGTCTCAGGGGCCACGTGGAGGAAGGAGGGCAAATACCCTCCCTACCCACAGGCAAGTTGACCTCTGACCTCCACTGGGATGAGGCAGCATGTTTGGCCTGTTCCCCCACACGAAATAAGTATTTTTTTAAGTCAAAGAAAAAACAAATAGAATAAAACTGGAGTTTAAGAAGTAAGTTCATTATAAAGGTGATGGCAAATTACAATGAAAACATGAAAGAAAGCTGTCTCCTGGAATTATCCTAAAACTCTATCATTTTACAGGCTGTACATGAACAGTAGACACATTAAATTTCATACGTACCTGACTTCTGAGCTGACCTAATTTCTTCTTTAAATCTCGTGCCTCGTCTTCTAAATTACTGCGGTAGCGTGAGGAGACCTCGAGGGAAGCCTCTGACATGGACTGCTTCTTGAGGGTATCAGCCAGTTCCTGCTGGAGCTGCCTCACCACCACCTGGTGAGGTATTCGTTACAGATTTTATAAGTCATATCCCAACACTGAGTAACACCACTGAGTCCTTCTCCATGCTGAAGAAGATCTGCGCATTTGGTGGTGTGTGTGTCAGTAAGCCTGGCAGGGATGAATTCCACATTGTGGAACTGTTATACATATCTTATTTTAATTTACTCATATCTTAAATTTTCATTTTTAACTGATATGTAAAAACATAAAACTGTACATGTCAGCAAGGTATCACATGATATTTTGATACATGTGTCCTTAAAAGGTTAGACACAATTATGGCTACTAACATTGATCATTTCTTTAGGCTGAAATCCTTTCTTCTAGTAGTCTGAAATATACAGCATATTATTGTTCAGTAGCTCCACGCTTCCTGTTCTTAACTGTAACAGAGCACCCACCCAGTGACCACGGCCTCCATCACTGTAACAGAGCACCCACCCAGTGACCACAGCCTCCATCACTGTAACCGAGCACCCATGGCCTCCATCACTGTAACCGAGCACCCATGGCCTCCATCACTGTAACCGAGCACCCAGTGACCACGGCCTCCATCACTGTAACCGAGCACCCAGTGACCACGGCCTCCATCACTGTAACCGAGCACCCACTGACCACGGCCTCCATCACTGTAACCGAGCACCCACTGACCACGGCCTCCATCACTGTAACCGAGCACCCACTGACCACGACCTCCATCACTGTAACCGAGCACCCACTGACCATGGCCTCCATCACTCCTCCCTCTTGTTCTCAAGCCAATCTCTGAGAACCACTATTGTATACTGGAGCTTTGAAGAAACCAGTTTTTAAGGTTCTATATTGTAAGTAGGATCATGAGCTCCCCGTGTTCCTGCGCTGGTCTTCAGTTATCAGCCTTTGGTGAAGCACTAGAGGATTCTGTCCAGTTGTGGGCAGAGCTAATGTGGATGGACTACTCCACTCCCCTGTAGCACCCGAGGCCACCAAAGTCCTGAGGCCCACACAGATATGTGCTGTTGCTAATTCAAAGCTCAACAGTAACCACAGTGTGAGATAGTGTTCATGAAGCTAGACCCTTAGCCACTTGGGCTGACGCTAAGTTGGGTTGTGTGTGATACTCACAGCCACTAAGACCTATGTCCCAGGGTGACCCAGGATCAAACAGGCATCCATCCCTACATACAAGTCTCTGCCTGTTGCCAGGGCAATATCCAAGCCCTGCCTTGCTAGGTATCAAGGTGAGACTGTAAGTCTATGTAGCTTAGAACAATCTCAAATTTGAAGTGTCCTGCTCCTGCCTCCTGACTGTAGGACTTACAGTTGTGCATCGCCATGCATGCACACAGAATTTCAAGAAGGCCAACTTTCTCCTAATTCAACTTCCTTCTCAAATCCTTCCAACAGTCTTCCTTCAGAATAAAAGCAAGGCCCTCGGTAAGCTGACGCCAGCTCCCACAGCTCTCTCCCCTGCCCACTGCATCTCTGCTGTACATGAATCCTCACACTCTTTACTTTTCATTAGTTTGGACGTGCAGATTTAATGATAATTAATAAACCACCGGTAATTACATTTATTTCTGTGCTGAACAAAGCTGCATCCTCTAAGATCACAACTGAGCCCTAAGATAGAAACAGGAGCCTGTTACTCATTAAAATGTGGAAAATTACAAATGTTGACATGAGAGATTAACATATTTTTGACTCTGTTAAAGTTCACACATCTGTCCAAACTTAGGATTTAATGGAAAGCAGATGTTTTTGGAGTTATGGTCATAAGAATATATAATTTGGGACAAGCATCAAATTCAAGTAACATCAGACAATATTATACTAACAGGAAGATATACAAAGCTACTGAAAGGAAAAGAAACACTACAAAATACAGCATCTCTATTTTAGTTCCCTGATGAAATACAAAGCCACCTGGTCTGTGGAATCATAACTGCAAACTCCGCATTTTAGTCATGAAAGTTCCCACTTAACCTGCCTCATCATGGTCCAAAAACTTGGCAAGAAAAAAAAGCATTAAAATTATTTCAGGACTGGGGTGTGTAGGTAGTGTATGTGCAGCATGCCAAAGCCTAGGGTTCAGTTCCCAGCACCAAAAATCACAATTTAAAAGCTCATGCCCTCCTAATTATTATTTCAGCAGCATAAAACCACATTATTAATACCAGTATATAACTAGCAACATTTTTAAGTTAATCTTCTACAATTCCAAAGGTTATACAATGTATCTACTCAAAATAACACATCTGTTAGGTCTAACTGTCCCCTCTTGCTGAGCGGTGGTGGTGTACACCTTTAATCCCAGCACTCGAGAGGCAGAGGCAGGCAGATGTGAGCTCAAGGCCAGCCTGGTCTACAAGAACTAGTTCCATAACAGGCCCCAAAGCTACAGAAAAACCCTGTCTCGAAAGACCAAAGAATCGCCCCTTCTTTCTGGATTTCAAATTCAGTTCTATTTATGTAATTATGATTCTTTCAAAAATTTAAGCACAACTATGGTGCATGTTTTTAAGTACAATGTGATATTTCAAAGCACAAATACAACATGTAACAGTCAATTCTGAGTAATTGACACAATTTACCACATCAAATGTGGATTATCTTTGTTTTGGGAATAAGATCTAAATTATATTTGCCGACACAGATTTGTTTCTAAAGTAATATAACAAATATGATCAATAGATTTTTATAACCAGCTAGATTCAACACTTAGTATTAATGAATAGTATTTTGACAATCCTCATGGGATGTTTTAAAAATGTTAATCTTTATTGGGGTTAGAGAGATAGCTCAGCAGTTAAAAGCAATGACTGCTCTTCCAGAGAACCTGGAATTCCTAGAACTCACATGGTAGCTCACAAGGATGTATAACTCCCATTCCAGGGGATCTGATGCCCTCATCTGGCCTCTGTATGCACTAGGCACGCACATGGTGTGCAGACATACATGCAGGCACACACCATACACGTAAGATAGAAACAGAAGTTGAAAATCTCCTCTTTACTGGTACTCACTTCTCTTTCCGCTTTCTCATTTTCATACTGGCACAGTCTCTCTTTGAAGTGACTGCACTCGCTGACTAACTCCTTGTTTCTGTCTTCCAGCATCAGCCTGTGCTTCTGGCCCTCGGCTTGGAGTCTGCCTAGCATATCATGGAACTGGTCTTGGATATTAACTATCGTCTTGTCTTTGCTGTCGGCTTTGTTGGAAGCATCATCCAGCTGCTGTCGGAGCAGCATGTTCTCGCTCTGCAGCTGAGACAGCCGCTCCTCTATGGATTCTTGCTTTCCCATGTATTTGTTCACCTTCCCTTGCTCATCTTGGTACAGATGCTCAACCTCCTTCATCTGGCACTGTGTCTGGTTGAGGTCTCTTTGTACATGCTTCAAAGCCAAAGTCTTTTCTCTAAGCGCATCTTTTGTATGATGAAACTCAATTTCTAGGCTATTCAGTTTTTTCTCAGTTTTGGAAAGCTGTTGGGAGAGAATCTCATTGTTATCTCTGAGGTTAGACAGATCAAAGTTCATCTTGTCTTGCAAACGAAGCCATTCATCTCTTGCCCTCTGGAAAGCAATTTCTAGGTCTCTTTTCGAGGCCTGAATTTCAGCATGGTCGTGCATAGCAGAAGCCAGTCGAGAGCGGAATGATTCGACGTCTGTTTCCAGTCTTTCTTTATTTTGTTTTTCATTCTCCAGCTTAGAACTCAGCATTGTATTCTCAGTCGTAAGATTATTAAGCTGCCCGTTATACTGGAATATCGTTTTTGTAAATGTTTCTTCATTTAGCTTTATCGTTCTTTGAAGCTTATCACTCTTTTCATTTGCAGTCTTAATATCCTCAAGATACTTCTTTTCCTTTTCCTGGTTATGGCTTTTTACTGTGTCCATCTCCAGTCTTAGCAAGGCAATTTCATCCTGCAACCTCTGGTTCTTATGCAACAGATCTTTTTCTTTTTCATGACTGACAGAAACCTAGGAAAGGAAACAAACATTTAGCTCTCACAATTCCTTACGGAATTCAGGAACAGCACATGAACTCTACAATCTAAGAACTGAAAGACACACATGCAACTAAAAACATCTCATTTCTGAGCTTAGAGAAGCCTAAGTTCCCAAAAGTTCATAAATGTAACTGAAGACAATGAGAACAATACTTTCTGAGAAACTCAGCACTGGGAAAGCTGTTCTCTGGAGGACAACAGGCTTAGGGCGCAAAGCAAAGATTATTAAATTGGCTCACATTTCACATTAGGAGATGGCTTAATGCCAGCGTGAGGATCAGAATATGGGTCCCCAGCACCTGTGTCAATGCCAGGGTGTGTGGCAACCCACAGCACCTGGGAAGCAGAGAGGGGAGATCCCGGGGGCAAGCTGGACTAGCCAAGGCGGTTCTGTGAGAGGGCCTGCATCAACACTTGAAGTGCAGAGTGATCAAAAAGCCACCTAGCATCAACCTCCGGCCTCAACATGCATGCACATACATGTGCTCCCAAACAGATATGAACACACAGTTACACCACACACACACACACACACACACACACACACATTAGGTTTACGCTTTAATATCTAACATATACAACTGGTCAAAAATAAGAACCTTAGTTCTTTCATTTGGACAGAAAAAAATCTCCCAAAGTTCTTTTAATTCCTTTTTTCCAGAAAGTTTTTGTAACCCCTTTTTAGTCTGTTGTAGCAACTACATTTGTTGATAAATGCTTAAAATAAGCATTATACAAATAAGTATGCTTGCACAAGGGTGAACTAGTCACCACCATTCTGAAAAGGTAAGACTGAAAACGTAACAAGCTGCAGAATTCCCGGGTCCCCTTAGCCGGCTGCTGGTGCTCCTTCACCAAAGCACTTGCTCCGTATGTTAGACAGTGGGGGAAAGCTTCTGCCATCTACCCCTAAAACAAATATTATGTATACATTCATATGGTTCAAAATCCTCTATATTTCCCACGTGTGTAAGGTTAGCTCTGAAAATATGTAAATATATAAATGCACACATATTTAGAAAACTAAAGGAAGCACCTCGGAAGTCATTCTCTTCTGTGCCATTTCGATCTCCTTTTGCTTGCAAAGGTGATTTGCAAGAATCCCATCTTGTAACATTCTGGCATTCTGCTCTTGGGAAAGCTGCCTCTGAATCTCATTCCGCTCCTCTAGAACCTAGAGACACATTCACGAAGTTTTCAGTCTCATACTGTTGTGCTGCTGTGGACAGGGCATCTAAGAGCTCAGTTAAGAGTAGAACAATGAAAACAAACTGGAAGCAGCCTATGGAAACAAGTGATTCTATTCCATATAAAACACAGTATAATATGTACCGCATATTATAGTTAAATTGCTTAAAAAACAGAAACAGTTCTACAGGCAGAAAGAGTATTGCAAACTAGTTTGTTACAAACATTTAGCCAGCTTTAACACAGTTTCAAAGATAGCCTGCATTTTAAGAGGGCTAGACTAGCACTTATTTTCCATGGTAAACTTATCTTCCATTACCTCACTTAGAAAGGATGTCTGTAGTACCTATTAGTTTCCAAGAGTCATAATAAATAATTGCCACTATCTGTATTAAAATTTATTCTTAGCATGAGGCACCACTGGACAACAATGGATTGAATATATCCTGGCGACCCCACACAATTACATCAACTAGGGATGAGGTTGATCTCTGACATGATCATGAAGTTTGCACTATAATAATGAAACCAATAGATATTTTCATTAATGAGACATGGAGAGATATATGTGGTATGTGCATATATAAATATAATAATATGTAATTAAAGTGACATTAAAAGTACAACAAATAAAGGTAGGATTAAGAAATTTTTACCAGTCAGGAACACCTTACTCCTAGCACTTGGGAGACGGAGGCAGGCGGATTTCTGAACTCAAGGACAGCCTGGTCTACAGAGTAAGGCCAGGACAGCTGAGGTTATGCAGAGAAACCCCGTTTCAACCCTGACCCCCTTCAAAAAAAACCAAAAAACCCCACAAACCTAACCAAACAACAACAACAAAAAAAAAAAAATTTTTCTAGAATATTAGCGTACCTGGTTCAAATGATTTCTTACTGTCTTCAGCTCCATATCCAGTGTTCTGAGAGAGACTTCAAGCTGCTGCTTCCCCTCGACCTCGCTCTGATATTGCTCATCTTTTCTCCTAAGCTGCTCCATAGTTTTCTCAGAAAGCAGATCTGCACTTCTCCGCTTCTCTTCCTCTTGTTTCAGTGCAAATCTGAAATTAAATGTGTTTATCATGAAACTAACCTGTTAATAGAAAATGAAGTTCACTTTGTGACCTGGACCTCACGATGGTGACGTGGTGTCCTAATAAAATCTCTCTGTTGTTAAATAGTTGTTTCTCTTTTTGACTCCTGAGTTTAATTCCTCGCTTCAGCCTCTTCTAATGGCCATATACTCTTGATGATAACAAGGATGAATAAAAACTTCAACTGGCAAATTTCTAGAAGTCTGGTAAATATTATTGAAAAGAAATTTTGAATGTATTCAGTAAAGTTACAGGTTAATAATTATCTTTTGTAGGGATAGAGAGATGGCTCAGTAGTTAGAGCACTGGCTGCTCCTCCAGAGAACCCAGGTTCAGTTTCCAGCACCCACATGGTGGCTCACAACCATTTATAGCAACAGTTCTAGGGGTTCTGATGCCCTTCTTTGCCCTCAGCGGGCACACACATACATGTGGACAAAACCCCCATATACATAAAATAAAGTTAAGTAAATTAAAAAAAAACGGAACTATTTGGGGAGCAAGTGTACATTCTGTACTAGATGGAGACTTCATGAGAACTGGGCCTTGAAGGTCCATGGCTGTGGGCTCTTGTCCAGCAGGAGGGTGTTCACATAGGTGCTGAGCGAGACAGCAGTTATGCTGACTGGGGTAGCAGAGATGTGGCCTTGGGAAGTTGGGAGAGTCCTAATATGCGGTGATTTGATTCCAGTGGGTGGGGCTGACCCTCTAATCTGGGGGGGGTGATTAGCACATGTCATGATATGACAGGCTTAAGTAAAGTATGAGGGACCCTAAACAAGACACTGGGGGAAATGTCTGTGGCGCAAACAGATGCTCCCCACAGGTCTTCAGATGAGAACACTGGACAAAGGGGGAGAAAGCAGGCACTCAGCCTCAGGCGGCAGAGACGGGGTGCTGAAGACCAGGATAAGTGCGGACTCTACTTGCAAGCAAGAGCTGCAAAGGGATCCTGGATGACCAGCTCTGAGAGCCAGGGGCACAGTGGGCAACCTTCCCGCAGAGCAAGCAGGAAGTACGGAGATCTTCAGATGAGGGAGGTGGAATAACCAGGGATGGAGGGCTTGGGATCAACTTACCAAGCAAGAGGTAAAGTCCTGCAAAGCAAGGGGTGGGAGCCCCAGAATGGTGGGTTTATAGCACAAAAGTAAGGAGAAGATGAAAACTGAAAGCAGATTAGAACTCTGTCTGCACTGCGGGTGAGCGGAGTCCTGGGAGGTGGGGCTGTGATGTCCCAAAGAGCAGAACAGGCCTACTGGTAGTGATTCAGGCACAGGTCCAGTCTGGGGGCCTCGGGGAGGGAGGGAGGAAGGAAGGTGGCCTTTATTAGCAGCATGTATGGAGGAAGTCCTGGAAGGGGGAGGAGTCTGAGGTGACCAAGGGATGGTAAAAGGAGAACCATCAATAGTGATGTATGGGACAACCCTATATTCCTGATACACATTGCAACAAAGTAGCTATATATAACAAGCAACATATAAAAACCAGAAAGGACTTCTTGAGAAAGAAATTTGGGGAAAATGCCATTCACAATAGCTTAAAAGCAGATAAAACTTAGAACAAAAGTCGTCAACAGATGAAAGGCATCTCTAGCAAACATGGTGCCAGAGGGAGGTACTAGAAGGCACACACCTCATGCTCAGGGACTGACAGAATTAATCCAGCAAAAACTATCAAGAGCTATCTACAGATCAAACACAATCTTCATGACATCTAACAACACATTCGTCCTCCTTCCCTCCCTCTCCCTGTACTTTCTGTGAAGTATTACACAGAAATCACGTGCTTGTGTGATGAGCACGTGAGTTCACATTAGATACTGAAGAGTCTTTAAAGTAGACAATTACACAGAAAAAACTAACATCAGTATTCTAATATAAAACAGATTTTAAAACTTATTTTATCAGCTGGGCGGTGGTGGTGCACACCAGCAGCTGGGAGGCAGAGACGGGCGGATCTCTGAGAGTTTGAGATCAGCCTGGTCTACACAGTGAGTTCCAGGACAGACAGGGCAATACAGAGAAACCCTGTTTTTGAAAAAAAAAAAAAAAAAGTTTATCTGATCAATAAATAAAGATTTTATTTATGGCTGTTTTTATGTAGCCACTAAAATATAATTTTAGTGGACTCTATGGTATCTGTTTAATTCTTAGAATAATTCATAGTTATGTTCACTATATTATAATTTGCAAGAATTTCACATTTCAGAAGACTAAGAAAATTTCTCTCTTGTAAACTCCATGACATGCAACAAAGGCCAAAATTCAAGTATTTCTCTGTATCATAAACAGTGAAAACATTTATTTAAAGCTAGGCTATCATGGCTGGGTAAATGGCTCAATGGCTCAGTGGGTAACGGAGCCTGCTCTAAGTCCAACTACTTGAGCTGGATCTTGGGGACCCACATGGCAGAAGGAGACTGACTTTCCCCAGTCAGCACCCAACTTCAACACACATGCCAAGGCATGTGCTCAATATGAGCACACTCGCATAGAGTGAACGTCACAGGACATTAAACACTGATGAATGAAATAAACCAGGACGGCACACCTCAGACTGGAGAGCTCCTGCTCCCATTCCGCCTTCTCATGCTCTAGCAGGGATCTGACTTCTTTTGTTTCTGATACTTCCTTCTGCAGTTCCTTAAATTTATTTTCCATTCTTTTAAGTTTTCCTGTAAGTAGTTCACAATGGCTTCTTTTAAATTCTATTAATCTTTTATAGGAATAAACTGCATCCCGGATTTTCAGGAGACTAACAATATCTGAAGCGGGGGAAAAGAAGAGACAAATAAAATGAGTGAGCATATTAAAAGACTGCATTTCTATCTTCCTTCGCTTATACACCGATGGAATATGCAGTAGGTGCCGAGAGTGCGAAACACATTACATAAGCTCTGCAGATAACACAGAGAAAATATGGAATTATACATCTAGTGTTTTTTTTATATGAAACTGGATAAAACTGGAGATCTTCATGTTAAGCAAATTAAGCTAAACTCAGTCAAATGTTCCATATTAGATTTAAAACAGAAAGCACAAAGCATTTAATGAGCCTCTTATTCAGTCTACTTTTAGCCAAGTTGAGGTAACAGCTATGGAGCCATGTTTCCACTTGAAACAACCCAGATGAACACAGTTAAAGTATCTCAGATAATAATTCTCAGGACAATGGTCCTTAGCAGACAGGGAGTAAATGGACACTACGAATGTCCCAGGTGTCTGGCTCTCATCGCACTAGGAGAAAGAACTGAGGCAGAGCTCCCTAGACGTCAGAGTCTGATAAGAGCACAGGACAGAACAGAGAGGAGAGAGCAACCCAGAGGACCACCCTGCAGGTCTGTGGAGGGCCCTGGAATACTTCGCCAAGCACTGAACAAGGGGCGTATAGGAAGAAACTAATGAACCAAGGATAAAGCACCTGAAAAGGTTCATGAACTCTCACTGTTGCTCCCACAGGACCAAGAAGAATATCTACTCTGCTTAGTCAGACTGGACAAACACAAGACGATGGATACAGATCAGAAAGGAGTTCATCATAGCAAAGGAAAATAAGCACATAGAAAATGTTCAATATTTATCAGCAGTGTAAGGCACTTTAAGACCATGAGGATATACATATCATACACCTATAAGAATAACTAAGACTTAAAATACGGACAAGCAGTGTGTGTGAAGACAGAGCCCTGGATCCCTCCTATCCTGTGGACTGGAAAACAGGAGCATGGGAGAAGAGCAGAGACTTTTGTGACAGATTGGCTATCTTGATTATGGTGTTTATTAACTATGTGTTTAATACACATGTTGACACTAACCAAATAGCCCTTTATGTATCAATATGCCTTGCTGACGCTGTGTAAAACAAAATAGTCTGCTGCAAGAGCAAACTTCTAAGACAGCAACTAGGACACAGAAAAGGCAGGAGAAAACTAAAGGATTGAGAAACCTAACCTTGTAGCAAAGGGTTGATGCGATCAGGTCAGAATCTTTACAACTACGCAATCACAGTTAGAGACAGACAGAGAGAGCGGGGGAGGGAAAAGGTTTATTTGGTCTATGCTTCCACATCACCGTTCATCATCAAAGGAGTCAGGACAGGAACACAAGCAGGGTAGAATCCTTGAGGGAAGAACTGATACAGAGTCCATGGAGGGGTGCTGCTTAATGGCTTGCTCCTCATGACTTGCTCAGCACAGAATACGGGCCCAGGGTGGAACTACCCATAGTAATTTGGACCCTCCTGCATCAATCACTAATTAAGAAAAATGTCCTATAGGTTTGCCTATGGCCGAATCTTATAGCGGTAACTTCTCAATTGAGGCTCTCTCCTCTCCCATGACTCCAGCTTGTGTCAAGCTGACATATATCTAGCCAGCACACCAGGTAACCTCACCCAGTGACAGTACGGCACAGAAGAGCAAGATCAACGGAAAGACTGGATGTGTCAGTCCTACGGAGGAAAGCCCAGTGAGCATGACCACAGTGCTTTGGCTGATGGTATAAATGAACAGCTCACATACTACTGTAACATGAAGTCTATTTCTACACGCGCATAGGTGCTCAAGGTTAATGCGAAGCAAAGTGCATGTATTACCATGTGCAGGAAGGCTGCCCATTCATTCACACAAGCGTCATACCTCTACACTCCATCCTAAGATGCTCGATCTCACACAAAACGCTCTCGTAATCGGGGCACTGGAGCTCACAGTCCTCGGAGGCTGTTTCAGACGACTCATTCAAGTCATCGAGGTCGTCCACAGAGGCGACTTGGTTTCTGACCTACAAAATAAACACTATTTTAAACTGTTTCCCTAATATTTACATTATATATGAAATAATGCTTTATACAAGAAACAGACACTTCTTAAAAGAGCTGACAGTTGGCAGAAGGATGCATTTATGGCCACTATTTCTTCCTTTTGAAAGCCAACGTCTTTCCATAACAAGATCCTTGATTTTTTCCACTTTATCTTCTTATCTTTTAACTTATATATCACTATCTTTCATAATTTATTTTAAAACAAAATACCAGATTTTATTATTTTTACGTTACCTTGTTATTTTTATTAGATGTTTTCTTTGTGGGCCTAAAATAAAAAACAAACCCATAAAAATCCTTTAAGACTAATAGTATGTGAAATACAAAGAATATCTAAGATTACCGACTTTTATACAAAGCCTCTACATTTGAAATTTATTTCTCCCACTAATAACATTTATAGGCTATTTAAAATAAAATATTTTTCCAAAAGGGAATTTGATTACAAACGGAGAGTAAAAATAAAATAATTATTAATATCGTAAGAAGAAATTAAAACAAATACACACATATTTTTTATTTAGCTGAGATGACCTTGAGCCTCCTCCCCTGACCATCAGTGCTGGGGATTCAAGTGTGTGCCACCAATGCCCAGAGTGGGCTGCTGGCAATCAAATAAGGGTTTGTATATCTAGGCAAGCAATCTACCAACTGAGCCATATACTCAGGGCAGCAAGAATTAAGCTTAGAACAAAGTTCTGGTTCTAAAAGTAAAGGAAAAAAATACTATTTACTTTTTTGATAGAAATATAGAGACAGCTGAACCAAGCTTGTGGGAACTCACAAAATGGAGACTGACAGCTGTGGAGTCTGCATGGGACGGAACTGGGTCCTCTGCATGTGGGAGACAGTTGTGCAGCTTGGTCTACCTGAGGGGTCCATAGTAGCGGGGCCAGGATCTATAGAGCGTGAACTGGCTTTTGGGAGCCCATTCCCTCTGGTAGGATGCCCTGTTCAGCCTTGATGCAGGGGGGAGGGGTTGGTTCATACAAGTTAATGTGCCAGGCTTTGTTGACTCCCCATGGGAGGCCTTACTCCTCATGAGTGGATGGGAGGAGTAGATGGGACATGGGCTGGGGGGAAGAGGAGGTGGGAGGAAGAATGGGAGGGAGAACTCTGGTTGGAATGTAAGATAAATAAAATATAAATAAACAAACAAAAGAAAGAAACCCTTAGAGGAGAAAAAAGAAGAAACTAGAAAAGCTTGTTAGGGGTTACTGAGTCATTAATACATACAAATTTCTTTGCTTATATATAAATTAATTATATGATGATTGTTTTTACAGTTAGAATAAGGGGGAGAAAAGCTTTTTAGTGTACATGTATGCATATGTGTGTGTGTACACATATGTGTTATAGGTCAGAGAACAACATGTATGAGTTGGCTCTCTCCATCAATTCAGGTCGTCGGGCTTGGTGGCAAACACTCTCATCTAAGCTACACTGATGCTCCTGTCTGCTGTTCCTGTACCTGCAGGAAAATAGCTCTGTGTTTACCGCCTATGTGGGAGTGCTTCTCCAGTCCTCACATTAGGAAACCTTCTTTGGTTTCGTTTTGTTCCAAAGATAAGGTCTAACTCTGTAGCCTAGGCAAGTCTGGCATTCAGTGAGTGGTCCAGGCTGGCCTTGAACTCATGATGAGCTAATTGCCTCAGTCTTCCTAGTGTTGAATTACCAGCATAACCCAGGAGCAAGCTATACAGTGTGAAGAAGAATCCTGCCTATCTTCAAGTGTTTTTCAGTAATACAGTAGTAAATGAATCCATATTATCATTCTACTTTTAGTTGTAATTATTAATAATTTCTGAATCCTATTTCTGAATCCAGTATTTTCTAAATAAAAAGACTTAAACCTCAATAATTTTAGGAAATTGCCTTGTATGAAAATGTAATTTGCTTTACATTCAGGAAATACTCAGCACACGATACATAAAGACATTTGCTTTTTTATTTTACTGAATTTCTACGCTAGTTTAACTTTCAGGACATCATTTTCATGTTTAATCCATATCAGTATATTCCATTTCCCAACTTATTTAGAGAAATCTTAACACCAGAATGAATCTTTAAAAAAAATTGACTAGAAATTCTGAGGACAATTAATAATAACTCTTCAGGGAAAATGTCGTTTAATACCTTAGACAAACACCCGAATCGCACTGAGTAGGCATACACTTCTCTGCTGGTCCCGACATCATGCAAATATATTCCAAACGCCTCCTTTAAAGATGATTCGTAAACCACATCTTCCTCCAGCTATTGCCTGCTTTCCTATTATCATTCCCAGCATAAAGACCTGAGGCGTTGTCTACACTTCCCTACCGCAGTCAGACGGCCGTGGTGACCCTTTACTGAAACCGCACTTGCCCTGCCTTCCCTTACAGCGACACTGATACAGGTTAGCTGTTTGTCTGGAGACTTCCGCGTTATGTTTTATTTCCACAACTGACTAATCACAGCTAATGTTCTTTCACAGGGAATAAAGAGCTCAGACCTTACCTCGTTTCACTTTGGTCTGTGTCACTTAGACTGGAGCCATCCTGCAGGTGTAGCGAACCACCGGGTGGTGAGCCAGGCTTCTCAGTCACTGGCATCGTGACGGATTCTCTGGATACCCACTTTTCATTTTCCTGTTTCTTCATTTCCTTCATAAGCAAGGGAGGACCTCTAAAACAATCCATTAAAAAAGCTGGTGTCTTACAAATAATTCTACTGACAAAGATTCAAGAAAAGTAATTTTGGGGAAACTCTGATTCTTTTCCACCTCAATTTACTAAAAAAGCAAAAATAGGCAATTAAACACTAGCTAACAGCAAATGTATAAATATACAATAATGGTGCATGTGATGTATCGAGTTGCTATATGAGAAGTTTTATCTGAGGATAAGAAAAGCTTTTCTGAAGAGGTCAAAGGGAGCCTGTTCCCACCCTGGAAGTGTTTCCTGATAGGGCCTTGCCCCTCCCAACTCCACAGGCCACCTGACTACACAGCCAGCTTCCCAAGATCTCCTCCCACAATGCTCACCGCCCAAAGTTTACTCAAGGCAGAGCAACCACACTTGGTGAGCCACACTAGAAGGAAAAAGAAGAAAACCAGCAAGGGGGTGATGTTGGATAAAGTCTGTTCATGAAAATAGTAAGCTGTTTTCAAACCTGCAAACCATCAATAAAAGTTCTACAAAACAAACCAAGTCTCAACTCTCTTACAACTTAATCCTCTCCTGAACATTGTACATGCTTACACTGAAAGAAGAGGAGTTGAACAAAAGTTCCAATACAGAAATAAACATAAAAAACGCAGATATGTGCCCCCCAATCTACTAGTTCCACAGCAACAAATACCAATGAGAGCGACCCAGATCATAGAGACAAAAAAAAAAAAAAAAGATTATAACTGTGCTGAAACAACTCCAAGGATCTGAATATACCCCAAGAAAACAAAAGCAAAGACCTGGAGGAAATACAGATGCTAACCAAAGATATGAAAATGGAATTAAGTATAGAGGCAGAATTGCTAGAGAAAAGCCAGACTGAGGTGGTGCTGGAAACAAAACACTCAGTAAATCAAGCACACTCCTCAGCGGAAAGGCTCAGTGGAGGAGTCAAGACTGGGTCACAAAGAGGAGAGCAGATCACTCAGAAAAGGTCAATCAGAAATTTTTTTTAAAAAAAGGAATAGAGCATGTGTACACTTTGGGACACCATGAAAAGAACTAGTCTTCAAATTATTGGCATCTACAGAAGAAGGAGAATAATACTACAGTGAAGGTGTAAAAGAAAACTCCCCAAATCTAGAGAAAGAGATGTCCATCCAAATACAAGAAGCCTACAGAACTTGAAACAGACAGGATTAGAAAAGAAACTCTCTAAAACACACTATAGTTAAAACATTAAAAACACAATAAAGAAATCTGAGAAAAAAGGTCAAGTCACATATAAAGGCTGGTCAATCAGAATAACCTGATGATTGACAGAACACTTAATACTTTTCTTTTTGAGAAGCATTTAGATTATCTCCAACTTTAAGAGATATTAAAATACATGTTCTTAGAATATATATACATGTAATATATTTAGGTAAATATGCAAAACATATATAACATAGCCTTAATGTACATTATGTTAGTTACCTATCATGTGTAACACAATATATGAATATTGTATATGAATGCATGTGGGTTTATAAGTCATATTCTCCTATTTCAGAGGATTTCACCCCAGAATGAAGCTTCAGGCACTAGAAGGGTCATGTCAAACTATGATACACACTGTTGAACCAACTGCAAAGAACTTATCATTCCACTTGTTAGCAGTCACGAGAATGCCTCCACTTTTGCCAATTCTAGCTATTTTTTAATATAATATTAATTAATGTAAGTAGAAAAAACATTTTATGTTTTCTTGATAATCATGTAAGAGTGACTATGTATAATATATCCATAACATTATTTAATAGTGAACAGTAGTCCAAATCAGAACTGGTTTTGTAGAACAGTAACAACTACGCATCCACCACTAAATGCTGCACAATCTTACCTATCGTGTTCTTTACTTCCCTTCGTAGCAAACTGCTGGTCATCAGTTTTTCCACTCTGCTGATCTACTCCATTCTCAACACTGTCAGCAGCACCATTGTACAGACTTCCTGATAATTTGGCTTCGTTATTTTTGTATTTTCTTCTTTCTTCAACCTTTAAAGAAAAGTTGACAGGAAGCATAACTTACTTTTCAAAAGACTTTTTTTTTTTGTGAGGGCACTGAAGAAATAGCTCCATGGTTAAGAGTGCTGATTTGTTCCCAGCACTCACATGGCAGCTGACAACTATCCCCAGGGATCCAGTGTCCTCTTCTGCCCTCTACAGGCACCGAGCATACCCACAGCTAGTGGGCGCATGTACACACACACACACACACACACACACACACACATATGGTCAGACACACCCACATGCAAAATAAAATAAAAGCCATTATTCAATGGAAGAGGAATTATTCTTTTTAAAAGCCCCTAGTTTTCACTGATTTTTACCACTTGACAGTTTAGACATGACTTAGATTTGACACTGGAGACCTGTGTTTTGTATATTGAGAAAGAGGGATGATATGCAAAATTTAATTCTCAGGAGTTCTTCTTTAAGGATGTAGATTTTTTAAAAAAAAGAACCTTATTTTTAAATACTGAGTATGTACAAAGAAAAACTAGAAAACAATTGAGACTTTCACTGGTAAAAATGTTTTTAGCTATCTCTAAATCACTAGGTTGTAACTAGGAAGAACAAGCCGACTTACCTCACTCTAAAGCAGGATGCTCTGTAGCAACAGACTGAACGTGTCTTTGTTTGTCTGCACAATACTTACGTGCTACCCTTACGAGAAACAAGTTAGAGGGGTTTTGTTTCAGTGTCCCAAGGCTTACCTCATCATCCATTAAAGAGTATGTTGGCCCTTTTTCTGAATACCACTAAGTGGGGAGGAGGCACACTACTAAGTGCCAAAGTCAATAAATAGCAATGAGACAGAAGAGCCACACCAATTTCCACTATAAACTACGATGGTGTATTCATTGTTATTAAGTCCAGTTCTAATAGTCTCTGTTCAACAAACATGGTGGACAAAACCATTTAGAATATCTACCCCTTTCTAACAATGAAATAAAGTTTGAAAGTTAATGCATTTACCCCAATACCGCAGGCCTCACTCGAGTATGAACTCTCTTAACAGGTGACTGAGGTTGCTTTATGTGCTGGCTGGAGAATAGTTTGGCTATTTTGAGGGCACTGAGGGCGGAGTGAAGGATGCATGCATGTGAACACATCTGTGTGTGCATGAGTGTGGACATATGTATGGGTCCTGAGGCCAGACGGAAATGTTGGTGTCTGCTCTAACACTCTGCCTTAGTCTACTGACACACAGCCTTTTACTTAGGCGGGAGCTTTTCATTTTGGTGCTGGCTACTGAGCTCCCAGAATCAGCTCTCACTGACCCCAGTGCTGGGGTTACCAACACACATGTCCACGTTAGGTTTTTTGTACATGAGTGCTGGGGATTTGAACTCATGTCTACAGATTCTTATACAGTGAGCACTCCTATCCAAGAAGAATCTCCCTAGCCCTTAATTTAAATTTGATAGCTAGTTATAATGTTTTTAAAATGAAGTATTAGGGACTAGAGAAATGGCTCAGTGGTTAATAGCACATACTCTTGCAGAAGGCTGAGTTTGGGTCTCAGAACACTGTTAAGCTAATATCTGCGCATAATTCCAGCTCCAAGGGATCCTATACCCTCTTCTGCCCTCTGCAGGCACCTGCACACATATACACTTGCCCCTACGCGCCACATAATAAATTTTTTAAAATTAAATATTAAATTATGATATGCTGATCCTAAAAGGCTAGTGTGAATGATACTCATCTAACATGCTGTACCACAGAGTCATGAGCACTGAAATCCAGGACTAACTTTCACTTACCTTTCTCTGGCTGTCTTCACTGCCACTGAGACCTTTCTGCTCTTCTAAGTCTGGTTCTGCAAGCAAATGCATATTCGGATAAAATAAACTTAGCTAGATAAAGTCTTTATATACATAGGAAAATAAATAAAAATTTGTTTTTTCATCTAGGAATTTAAGTTTAATCATTAGCTACAAAGCTAAATATTTACTACCTTAGGAAATACTTTCAGTTACTCAAAACTTCAACAAACCATTCAGAGACACCACCTGGAACCAAGTTCACTGCATATAAAAATCTCAAGGACTCATGCACAAACTCCCTCAACATAAATACATCCTGGGGAGAGGCGCTAAAAATACCAGAGAACCATAACCTCACAGTGCACACCATCCCATCTCTGCCTTCTGCAATCACTGCCACTTCTCACACCTCTACCGCTGAACACTGCTACAAATGAAACGTTTCCAGCACTGTGCTGATGGAGTGCTGTTATTCCAGGACTCGAGTCCACTCTGTGAAGCTCCGAGTGTCTGCACGCACACACGCACGCACGCACGCACACACATACATACATACACACATACATACATACATGCACACACACATACATACATACATACATACACACACATACATACATACACACACACACATACATACATAAGAGGCACAATGTGCCCGTCTACAATCTGACTGATTTAAGATCATCAATATAATAGCGCCAAGGTAAAATGATTTAAAGTACAAACACTGCTGACGTTAAGAAACAAAGCTTGATTCTCAGCAAGCATCAGCATCCTCATAAGCATATTTTTCAGAAGACAGCAACTCGCGAGGCTGCCGAGGTCAGTCCCAACCTCCAGGGTTCAAGTGATCCTCACTACAGCTTCCTGAGATGTCAGGTCCACAGGAATGCAGCACTGTGTCCAACTCTCCAGCAAGCATTTTCAAAGTTTGGGAGGCTAAAAAAAACCTTACAATCTCATAATTAACCTTTATGAATCCCTAGAAAGTGTCAGGATTCCGAACCGTAAACAAGTTTCTGAAATATTACAGGACATCTGAATGTCTTCTACGTTTAGTAAAAACCTCAATTCTGCTTCATCCTGGCTAGCCCTAAAACTTTGTTTGTATGTGTGTGTCAAAGCCACAAACTCAGGGTTTGACTGAGTTGAAGTCCCTAAGCGATTCTGGGAACTCCTCCGACCTCAAGGGTGAGAGTGAGGAACTGTGTTCCTATCTCCTTACTACTGACGAATACCAATAATAATAATGTTCCATTATTTATTTCAAATCCTTGAGCAAAACTGGGAGTAAAAAATGTTTAGGAATCAGAAGACTGAACATTTCCAATATGGAGTGTACCTTCCCCTAGAGTATCACACAACTTACCTGATTTGAACGTCTGTACATCCTTCATTCCTGATGTTTTGTTCAGAACAGGATCCGGCTTTTTGATGCTAGGCTGGATGGGTTTGGAAACAGTTAACTTGTTAAAAGTAATTTGTTAGATTGTTAAATACACATTTAAGAAATATATATTCCATAACATGTAGTTAAAATTTATGATGAAAATATTATTATACCTCCATGACTGGATACTTCCTGAGGGTCTCTAAAAAGCAAAAGGGAAATTATATGTAATTAAAAATCTGGTACAGCAACCGTCTATTTATGCAGTTACTATGGAGCCGAACCCTCATGCTACATTTGAAAATGATCAACCCTGCCACCCTCCTCTGCTTAGACCAGCAACATGTCAGAAATATATTCAATAAGGAACAAGAGGGTAAGTTTGACAAAACATGCAGGAAGGACTCAAAGTGAGGAGTTTCCAACGACTGTAAGTAAAACAGAACCGGGTATTTGCCAATGTCAGCATGCTGATGAGCAGACAGAAATGTGACCGTTAGTTAGAGGATCAAGTTACAACTGTGACGATTATTTTAGAGACGATGGCAAAAGCGTGTCTTAATGCAGCACACCAGGATGGCTCGTGAGATTATTCTACAAGCATTTATCACGTGCTTCAACTCACCCTGTAATTTAGAAAGTACAAAGATGGGATAATAGTTCAGTTGAAAGTACAATTCACTTCTCAACAGGGAAAATTTTCTAAATTGACTAGGTAGGATATATACTTGTAGAATAATAGTTAATAAAAATACCAGTTTTTTTCCATACCCTTGTGGGCTACTGGAATGCCTACATTTCTTGATTCCTCTAGTTTAGCCATCTTAAAGTTTCTTGATCCAGTCATGCAAGAAGGTATATAAGTCACATCTAAGAAATAATGTACGTGTTTTTAATATTAAATGATTATCAAAAGGAAAAAGTAAACTGAGTTGTCAGATATTAGCATCATAGATATTAATAAACTTTTACTTCAAAATTGGTTTAATATTTGAATTAGCAATTAAGAGATGAACCATATTGGCGCACACCTTTAATCCCAGCACTCAGGAGGCAGAAACAAGCAGAGCTCTGTAAGTTCAAGGCCAGCCTGGTTGACAGAGCGAGTTCCAGTATAGGCTACACAGAGAAACCCTGTCTCAAAAAATAAAAAAAAAAGAATTGAACCATAATTCTGTGCTTTAAAACCCATTTGCTTTGGCTGTTAACTATATTAGTCTTTAACAGATTTTCATGAAACATCTACTTCATCAGAAATTAGCTATTTGGAAAGACAGCAAAGGCTTCCATAATTAATTACTCTAATCTAACCAATGTATTAGTGAGGCCCGATGCTTGCTAGGTATTCAGAGGACAGCTGGGTGGCTGCGGTAAATCAAATGCTAACATTTTCTAACTCCAGCAACATCCGAAGCACAATAACCTAAGGTGACTGCCAACGTACTGACGCCACCACGAGTTCCCTAGTATTCCCTCTTCATCAGCTCCAACATAGATGTGCTCCTTCCTCCACCTCCAGGGGATCCCACACCCTCACAGAGACACACATGCAGGCAAAACACCAGTGACCATAAAATAAAAATTCCTAAGGTCAAAATTCAGTACGTTGATAAAACATGGAACCTGGCTCTCTGGCATTAACAATATGGCATTCTAAAAACACTAATCTACTCTTCGTAACATTCACAGAAAACTGGCCTACTTTTACTGAATGAGTCATTTGGGACTCGGTGACTCAATTTGATCCCAATGTTAAATCTGGCTGCTTTCTCACTGGATAAGGTGACAAACATAAAAGCAGGAAAATTCCCATTAAGAATGATTCCCTCATTCTGTGGGCTATCTGCTTGCTCTGTTAATAGGTTCTTTTGCTATGCAGAAACTTGACTCCATGTAGCCCCTCTAGTGGTATCTGGGGCTTCCCTTGTGCTGCTGACGTCCTATTCAAACTTCTTACTCAATTCAAAAGTATTCAAAGGTTTTCTGTCTTTGCTTGGACAGCTTTTGTTTTTGCTTTTTCAAAAGAGGGCCTCACTGAGTAGTCCTGTCCTGGAACTCACCACGTACATCAGGCTGGCCTTGAACTCTCAAGAGATCTGTCTGCCTCTGCCTCTGAGTACTGGGGCTAAAGGCATTGGCCGCCATACCTGGTTTCCCTTGTGTTTCCTTCTAAAAACCTTAGAATTTCAGGGTTTGTTTTAAGGCCTTTGATGCTCATCTCAAACCGACTCTGTACAGGGAGAGGCACGAATCTTATCTCACTCTTCTGCAGGCAGACATCCAGTTCTGTCAACAGTGTTTGTTAAAAGGCCTCTTTTCCCACGGCATGTTTTAGACTTTGTTCAAGATTAGGTGGCCGTAGTCTGCTGGTCTACCTGGGTCTTCTAGTCTGCTCAACTGCTCACATGTACGTTTTTATGCCAGTCTGCCTTGAGCATCCTAGCTCTATAGTATAGTTGAGATCAGGTATTGTGATACCTCAGCTGCATTACAATTCCTTAGGGCTGTTTTGGTTATTTGTGGCATTTTATGGTTCTTTATAAGTTCTTAGATTTTTTTTCTATGTTAGTGAAATATGACATGGGGTTTTGATGGTTACTGCACTAAATCTGTAGGTTAATTTTGGTAATGCTGTCATTTTCACGATGTTAATACTGCCAGTCCAGGAGCATGGACGTTCTTTCCATCATCTGGCATCTCCTTGGGTTTCGTTTGTCAAAGTCTTGACATTCTCATTGGAAAGACCTTTCACATCTTCGGTTAGGTTTATCTGATGTATACTTAATTCTTCTAAGCTATTATAAATGGGATATTTTTCTTAATTTCTTTTTCTGAGAGTATACTGCTGGTGTATATGAAGGTTACTTTACCAACCACTTCAAAAAAAGGGCCAATATATAGAATTTACAAAGAACTGCAGAAGTTAAATACCAAAGAAACAAAACTGCCAACCAACAAATGGGCTAATAAAATGGATAGCTTTCAAAAGAAATACAAACAGCTAATAACCCGTTAAAAGATTTGAATATCCCTAGTCTTCAGGGAAATACAAATTAAGCTACTCTGAGATTCCACTTCATCCCAATCAGCATGACTGCCATCAAGAAATTGGGAGAAGCCGGGCAGTGATGGTGCACACCTTTAATCCCAGCACTTGGGAGGCAGAGGCAGGCGGATCTCTGTGAGTTTGAGACCAGCCTGGTCTACAAGAGCTAGTTCCAGGACAGGAAAGATAGAAAGAAAGAAAGAAAGAAAGAAAGAAAGAAAGAAAGAAAGGAGGGAGGGAGGGAGGGAGGGAGGGAGGGGAATCAGAGAGGATGAGTGCACCGCTGAACCCTCAGCAAGAAGCTTCTTTGTGCAGAAGACGGGAATTAGCACAGAGACATAGAATTGAATGATGTGCAGAGTGAGAGATCTTGTCTTTATCAAGTCCTTACTCTCAAGGCTCAGAGACCTGTGCAGAAGAGGAGCTGGAAAGATTCTAAAAGCCAGAGGTGGTGGATGACTCCAAGGGAAACAAAGCCTTCCAGACACAATAGGGCTGGCAGACATATGAACCCACAGAACTTTGAGAACATGCACAAGACACGCAATGTTCAAGTAAGACAAGATCCCAGAACAAAGAAGAAGGGGAAGGGGACACAAAGTCCCACCCCTAACCAAGAAGCTGTTTGCAATCGATGCCTACTGGGAGAGAGAAATCAGTTTTCTTCAATGGAGTGTCACCGGTACATTAACCACACTCCAGGGCAGGCTCCATGCTCAGGAATAGTCGGCCAACACAAAACAGATTCCATGGTTTTTGTACTTTTGTTCGTTGGCTGGTTTTTGTTTTGTTTTATTTTTGAAGAACATGAAGTTGAGTGGGTAAAAAGGGTAGGAAAGGATATGACCAAAAAATATAGCATATGAAAAAAATTTCAGCCACTAAATAAGACGAATATTCTTAAATTACACTAGGAGATATCATATGCATAAAAAGAAACTCTCAAAGAATTAAAAAGTATTTAAAAATAAAAATAAAAGAAATAGACACAATTATTAAGAGACTTTTAAACGTGGTAATTTAAAACTCAGAATTGTTTATCATCTTTCCAAAGTGAGCTTCCAGGGGAGAAGAAATTTGTAGAACGAGAGCTAAAAAAGGCAGCTCCATCAATAGGGAAAGACGTCATCCAGTCTAGAAAGGGAGAACTCCACAAGGTACTGGGACCTACCTCCTGCACTCAAACCATGAGACAAACTCTTATCTCCCCTCCAACTTGTGCCATTTAGGTATTAATTTTATTGATATATTCATAAATGGCAAAAATGTTAGTTTTGGCTTTAGTAAGGTCACACTGAAGACATGATATCCTTCCTTTAATCAAGATTTTGCAGTGTCTGTCTACTTACTCAGACATACTAAATTACTTAAAGAAAGTCTTACATATCTCTACCCATGTACTATGGTGGGTGGATGTGTGTGTGTGTGTATGTGTGTATGGTGGGTGGGTGGGTGGTGGAGAGGGAGGGAAGAAAGGACTGAGTGCATGTGTCTGCAGGAACCCATAGAGGCCATGGCTGTTCAGATGCTGTCCACTGTGGGCTTTTTTTTTTTGTTTGTTTGTTTTTTTTTTTTTTTTTTTTTTTTTTTTTTTTTTGGTGGAAGTGGTTCTTGGTGTTTTTGAGACAGAATCTCTTGGTCTCAAGAATTGACTTGGTACTTTCTGAGCAGGTGAGGCTGGCTAGTCAGCGAACCCTACAGATCTGCCTGTCTTTGCCTTCCCAGTCCTGAATTACAAGCAAATGCCACCTTTTTTTTTTGGGGGGGGGATTATTTTATTAATGTGTTGTGAGGTTTAAATGCAGGTCCTCAAGCTTGCACAGCAAACACAGAAGCAGAGGCAGCTTCCATCAAGTAGTTTTGTTTGTTTGTTTTGAGACAGGGTTTCTCTGTCAGGACAGCCCTGGCTGTCCTGGAGCTAGTTCTTGTAGACCAGGCAGGCCTTGAACTCACAGAGATCTGCCTGCCTCTGCCGGGATTAAAGGCGTGTGCCACCACCTGCAAATGCCATTTTCACCCACAGGCTCACTGAACTTCCCCCACCCACCATGAAGCACACCCTTCTTGCATCATCTGTCCTCACACTAGCTGCTGTCCTTGTCTTCAGTGCCCTTCCCCTCAAGCTTGGGCACAGTTTCCAGTGAACTAAACATGCAGTGTGGGGCTGCTCTTAGCTACACTCCCAGAACTCTGCTGCTGGACCTTGGGAATTCATACACAACTTACCACTGCTTCCTCCTACGGACTCAGCTGACAACACACGATACTCTAAATAGAGACCTGTCAAATGGCTCTAAATAAAGCAGTTCTTACCTTCTACCTGTTCGTGTACTCTTGCCTCTCCTGTCGGATCTGCAGCACCATAGAAACGATCTACACCTCTCAGTGAAACACTGTCGGAGATACTCTGTGGGTCAGACATCAAAATGAGTTACATACGAGTTTCTTAATCGTTTTCTAAAATAGTTCAATTTCCTGTTTAAACAGAAAAATAAGACATGCTAAGAAACATGCCAGTAAAAGAAACTCTCTAAATTTGCTCTCTAGATCAAACCTAACTTTGCTCTGCATCTATGAAGGAAAGCATGAAAGATCAGAAGAACATATTCATAAAAATATTAATTTATTTTCATGTTTCAATGAGCAACTAAGCTCAGAATACTTAACATTACTTCTTATTCTCCATGTAATATAAGGGGATGATTTAAGAAAACAGACATTTTAAGACAGCATGAAACACTTAAAATGTACCTAATGGTAGAAGTTTAAAGTTAAAATAAGAAACCTGACACACATAGTAAGAGACTTCAGAGTGTGCCACGCTGGTTACACACAGAGCATGGTAGAAGCTCCTATATTTAGGTAAATGAAAGCTTAGAAAAATCTAAGAATTTTTGTGTAAAATTTTTACTGCCAGCAAAAATGACTGAATAAAAACAATAAAAACCTTTTGTTTGTATAAATAAAAACCAAAAAAGATCAGATGTAGAATATGACCCCTTCTCAATCAAAAAGGAACTTCTAAAATATGCAGTAAACTTTGATAAGAAAGGATATAAAATACTTAAGTGTTTAAAATGTGCTAGGGAATTGTTTTGTATATATATATATATATATATATAGTGTGTGTGTGTGTGTGTGTGTGCGTGTGTGTGTGAATATCAGACTTCATGCTTCTGAATCATCTCAGGACATTTAGAGCAAATGATGAACAAATGTGATTCACTGTTCTTTGGAACGTTCTGGACTCTCATGGGCTGGCTGCTGCTTCCATCCCCTAGGTGGGAGTCTAAATGCCATTCTCAGAAAGCACCCTAGTAAGGCCACCTCCACTCCTCCCTCCTACTTTCTTTATACGAAGCAGTTAGACTGACTTACAATATGTCGTTTGGTCCTCTCTCTGTTCTATTATTACTTGAGCACTGAGCCTTCATTTGCAATATTCAACATCTAACTGCCTCAGACGTAACAGTAACTCAGCCACAGAAATGTATTCAGGGGCAAAGCATTCAAGCTCTCATTAGAAAGACCGCATGCACAGAATCACTAGATTCTTCTCGGTTATCTCCAGACTGGAAATGTGTCTGCCCCTTCTCCCTTCCCTTTCTTTTCTCGACACTACTTCTCCACTGCTCTCTAACAGGAAACCGGCCCTCAGAGTCCATCTCGATTTGAAGAGCACTCGGATCTTGCTGGTACGTATTTGCAGACACCTGTTACACCTCACAAGATGTTTGTCTCCTCACCACACCTGTGCACCTCACGTCTTTATGGCACGACAAAGTCACTGATGTTCAGACAGGTTAATTTCCCCACCCCCCCAATTCTATAAATATTAAATGCCAGGACTATGTATGAACACGTCTTGGCTGTGGTGATTCCACTATGCAGTCACTACACATCCAAGCCGGCCCCAACTCGTTCTGTGGTGCTGCCATTCAAACTGGCAATCATTAGTGATATTTATGTTACCTCAAGCATGGATCCTACACTGAACTCCATGCACTTCACTTCTGAAAATGATTTAACTATATTAAAGAAGTTAAATTAAGACCAATTTAAACGGAATCGCTGCAACCCCACAGTTACGTTCATTCTCTCCCTTCTCCTGACTTACAGTTTCCAGTCTCATTTGCTGTCCTTTCAGGGTTCAGAAGGATCCCATGGCCCTTGCACACCCCACATCTATCACAGCACCTTGCAGGTCACAGGTTGAAATGATTTTTTAATTTTTAACTTAAACTTAATGCAAAGTTGTTCCTTCTGACTTCCACATTATTAAACAAGTCACACAAACTAGCAGAATTGTACTATGAGCCGCACGCGGTAGCTAACTGTTAGGAAACAGCCTCAAAGGCATCATGTAGATGAGAAAGCAAGCATCTTATGTTTCCTTGTCAGTACCTCAGAATCCCAAGGTGATTCTTCATCTTCTCCCAGTCCTAACGCAGTCATCATTTCTGTAAAATGTGGTCATACATACATTAATGAGAATATTTATCACTAATTTCTTTCTTTCTTTTCTTTTCTTTTTTTTTTCGGTTTTTCAAGACAGGGTTTCTCTGTGTAGCTCGGGCTGTCCATCCTGGAATTCACTTTGTAGACCAGGCTGGTCTTGAACTCACAGAGATCCACCTGCCTCTGCCTCCTGAGTGCTGGGACTAAAGGTGTATGCCACCACTGCCTACCTTATCACTGAATTCTAAACAGATGCATATTTACCTACATTCATAAAATTACAGTAAAAATAATAGCAAAAAGGAATTTTAGTGGGTTGAAGCAGTTTCAGAAAGAACTGGTAGCAGCAAAAAAAAAAAAAGAAAGAAAAAAGAGCAAGAGAAAAACTATTAAGAAGAAACAGATACTATTTCTGGATGTAGAACTTCAGCTTCTTATAGCAGTGTTAAAACATGGAAAGTGTTTTAAGTATTCACCAACTCACCACTTTTATTACTTTTGTGCCAACCACTGGCATAGGCTAAATTGCTATGGTTTGGTTGTTCTTGTGAAGCCCTTTCAACAACATCAGCACCGTTTTCTTGTGAAGCACTTTCGACAATCTCGGCACCGTTTTCTTGTGAAGCACTTTCGACAATATCAGTATCATTTTCTTGTGAAGCACTTTCAACAATATCAGTACCATTTTCTTCTCTTCCAATTGCAGGCTCAGTTGCTCCTTCCTGTGGGGAAAACATCCAACATCAGTATTTCAGTGCAATTTACAGGGGCTATTTACTGTTTAGTGAAAACGGCAGATCACAGTAAGATGAAGGTCGGTGACTCAGTCTGAGCTGTACAAATGAAGTGTAGAGGACATGGCCGGCAGACCCGAAGACCAGCATATGGGGCTGGAGAGAGGGCTGCGCAGGTGAGAGCACCTGCTGTGTTTCCAAGGGCACAGCTATAACTCCCAACACCACATGGGAGCTCAGAACCATCTATGTAAGTCCAGGTCCAGGACACCTGATGCTTCTGGCCTGCATCCATCCATACATGTGGCAAAATGCTCATATAAATAAATCTTAGAAAAAATATGAACCAATAATTATAAAGAAAGGAAAAGGAAAAGAGAAAGGATCCCTCCCCCTCCAATCCCATCTAATCAAAAGGGATTCTTGAGCTTTAAAGATAAAAGAATCCACATACCACTGGGTCAGGTGACGTACAGGACGGAGAAGACGCCAGGACTCTGGCTGATGCCCCAGGACCAATTTCAACTGCATCTTCATTGTCACTGTTGGAATCACTATTGTCAAACAGGCTACTCTTTTCTAGGTTCTCAATGCCACATTTTGTTTCTATTACCAAAAAAAAAAAAAAAAAAAGAAAGAAATATTTACCTTTAAATCAATGAATAGCACAAAAATAGGCCATCTTCAAATGACTTACGGTTTTTCTTGGACTGTTGAGCAGCTGTCCATAACTCTGTTAAGTTAATTTTGGGGACATTCTAGAAAAACAAAAATAATTTCAAAAATAACATATAATAAAAATAAAACAATTATAATATTCACTCTTATTATCTGGTTTATGATGAAGAATATATTTCTGAATCCTTCAGTTAATTTAAATATTAATTCTTCCATTTACTAACCTAGAAACTTCTACTGCATAAAGATCATGGGATAGGAATATCACCAAAATTTTAATTTTCTTAAACCTGATTATTACATATTTTTTGATAATCTTTAGTGTATTACTTATATGAAAATAACCTAGAACAAAAATTTATTCACAATTTAGAGTACTTCTGAAAACATTATCATTTAAAAAAAATTAAAATACTTTGAATATACCACCATGACTTATATTTGCATGAATTACTCCTAGAGGAGAAACTATGAAGGCTTATTTTTCCGGAGTTCATGGGCAAACCGTGTAAAGTTATTCTACCCTGTGGGCCAAGAAGCAAAATGCAAATTATTATATATACTTAGCTCTTTCTAAGAGAGAAGGGAAAAAAGAATAAATATTTTTTATTGAGAGGCAAAGACTGACAGAGCCACACATAGCAACTAAAGAGACAGATGTGACTAAATATGCCAACAATGAAGAAAAAAAGACACTGAAGACATGTGACATGTGTTCTGAAGGAAGAGTTTATGCTGGGAATAAGTCATATTAAAAGAGTAAGGGAGGCTGGGCGGTGGTGGCGCACACCTTTCATCTCAGCACTCAGGGCAGTAGCTCTATGTGAGTTCAAGGCCAGCCTGGTCTACAGAGCACAGAGCAAGTTCCAGGGCAGGCTTCAAAGGTACAACAGAGAAACCCCGTCCCAAAAGGAAATAAAACAAAACACACCACCAACAACAACAAGGAGAGGGAGAGACAGAAAGAGTAGATGAGGGAGGAAAAATATAGAATGAGTTTACGTGAAGAAGAAAAGAGAAAAACTTGTGTTAATTAGGGTTACTGTTGCTGTGATGGAACACCATGACCAAAGCCAGCTGGGGAGGAAATGGTTTACTTGGTTTTCCCTTCCATATCTGTTCATTATGAAGGAAGTCAGGAAAGAAACACAAATAGGGCGGAGACCAGAAGGCAGAAGCTAATGCACTGGCCGTGGAGAGGTACTGCTTACTGGCTTGCTCCTCCCTCATGGCTTGCTCAGACTGCTTTCTTATAGAACCCTGCCCCATCAATCACTAATTTAAAAAATGCCTTATATCCTGACCTTATGGAGGCATTTTCTCAACTGAGGTTTGCTGTGGGACAATGGTGTGTACCCTGTCAATTGTATTTTAATAAAATGCTGATTGGCCAGTAGCCAGGCAGGAAGTATAGGTGGGGTGACCAGGCAGGAAGAAGAGGTGGGGCAACAAGAATTCTGGGAAGAAGGAAGTTTCAGTCTGCAGTCGTCACCCGGACAGAGAGGAAGCCAGACACAGAGCAAGCAAAATGTGACTAACACAGACAAGAATTATGGGCAAATATAAGTTATAAGAATTAATTAATAAGAAGCATGAGCTACTAGGCCAACCAGTTTATAGTTAGTGTAGACCTCTGTGTGTTTCTCTGAACGGCTGCAGGTTTCCTCCTTTCAGACAACACTGGCCTGTATCAAGCTGACATGAGACTGCCCAGCACAACGTAAGCCTAAGAACTGTAAAGAAGTATGGAGCCTTGATTCATTCCCCACTAGTGACTTGTAATTAGTTTGTAGACATTACTATAATGAAAAGATTAATTGTGTGATAAAATAATGCTTTATTAGTCAATCATGGTTGTCTAACATCACCTGAGAGATGTAACATCATTACAAGATGAAGTAAATACCGCAAAAAACAATGCCCCATTAATGTCCTACTTGGAGAAAGATTTGCTAATCAAAGTTCAATGGGTAATATATAGCTTCAAAAATATATTATTTAATCCAATATGGGTAGGCCTCAAAATAAGCTTAGGATATCTTAATCATCTCATTCATGATCGAAATCCACAGTTTCAGGACGGCAGACACACACTGATGCCTTCTTCCTTTCCATGATACTTCTTTAATCTGTTTTTTTTTTTTTTTTACATGACACATTTCCTCATTGTAGCTTGTAAGAATTTATATCTAAACATCAAAAGGGAACATGAAGGTGAGCATGTTTTTAGAAATTCAATAGACTTTGTTTTTATATATGACATTTCCTCAATACAATGCACCTGAATTTATATTAAAAGGGAAAATAAAGGTAAGCCATATTTCTAGAAATTTAATAGACTTTATTTGGGGTAGAACATCTACTCCTTAAGTATACAGATAAAAACCGGAGTGAAAAAAGTGAGACAACCCTTTCGACATAGACTGTAATAAACAGATTTAAATTAGTGTATTTTTATAATTTCTGATATTAGGTCATTTATATGCAGATTAAGAATAGAAAAAGAGAAAAAGATCACCTAAAATCTATATTATACAGCTAGGCAGTGACTGTGCACGCCACTAATCACAGCACTCGGGAAGCAAAGACAGGAGGATCTCTGTGAGTTCGAGGCCAGTCTGGTCTCCAGAGAGAGTTTCAGCATATCCAAGGCTACACAAAGAAACCCTGTCTTGAAAAATAAACAAACCAACAAAAAACAAAAACTCTATCATACTAAGAGGTGTCCAAGGTAAAAGAGAAACAGAAACTTCATGTTGTGTATTTACAGTTTTGAATGTAAAGGTACCACGGAGGGTCCATGATTTACTATACTATCTGGGCCCATCAGAGATTAATTTGTGTATCTTATAAAAGTCACAGTTATATTAATTTACAAATTATATTAAGGTACATTTATGAAAGTAATTTTTAGTAAATCTCATATTTTCTGTACTGCAGGAAGTCTTCCATGATGGAATTTTCCTGTCACTGTGGATTTTCCAGCTCACTCACTTTTCCAGTCTCTACCTCCTCAAGAAACAGTCTTTGATATGCATCACAATTTTAAAAAAAAGCAATTCAATTAGTCATTGATAGACATTGATAAGACAGTTATAGATTACCACTAAATTTAAGAGCAAACACTCAACAAAACCAAACCATTATTTTCACAAAACTTCATTTTACCTTGGTATCAAAACTGTAGTCATCCTCATCTGATGAAGGCCAGGAATCAGCAGGATCAGGTATGTGAGAAGACCTTAGGACAATACCCACAAAAATTCTAAGTCAAGTTCTTAAAAGAAATCTAGGAACAAATCAGTGGCATCATCGATATCTGACGTCACTTTTGACTCCAGAACAGAAGAGAATATGACAACCCAAAGCATGGACAAACCCTGCCCTCCCTGCTCAAATACTCAGCGGGAATAAGGAATGGCGGCCTTGTACTCAGCCTGGAAATCTTCACACCAGGTCTGATGGCACACGCCTACAATCACAAAGCGCGTCAGACTGCCACAAGCTGAAGGCCAGTGTGGTTTACATGGAGAGCTGCAGGCTGAGGAGGGCTATGCAGTAAGACCTAGGACCCGAGAGCTTCCAGGACCTTAAAACAGTATAGGGAATCCCAAGAAATACTTAAAGGGTTTGAAAATTAATTTAAGTTACTTAAGTACAAACTAATATTGTTGGCAATATATATTCTAGAGATTAAAACACTAAAAACTATAAAAATCTAATTGTTTTTCCCAAATAGGTCACGTCTTACTTGATTAAGTACACAGAAACAATCAATCCCTTGAAAACCATCATAGGTACTGACATATTGTACCTTTTACTTCCTTACGAAGAACCTACATATCTTTATTCCTACAGGTGTCCTCTCCCAGGTCCCTTTTCTGCAAGGCTCAGTGGCAATTTCAACCTTTAAACCTTCGCCCTGCGAAGGCACAGATCCTGAGACAAGGAAGGGCTCAAATGCAGCAAGCAGCAACTCTGTCTTCCTACGAATAACATCTCCGTCACCTGCCACCAACCCGGAAAGAGCTCATGACTGACTGTGCTTCTGGTTAATTCTGCGGTGGCCCACCCATAAGGACATCAGTGAGCCAGGAAGAGGCACAGAGGCGGGGACACATGCACTTCCAGTCTGCTGGTACTGAGGGGCCCTGTACTACCTTCTGTGAGTGGGGGTGAAGGCAGATGTGGAGCCACATTCCTGCCTGCTGAAGGATGGACTACCCAGGAGCTCAAACTATATCTAAAAGTTTTCAACAGAAACCTAAGTTTCCTTAAGATTCTGAAATTCTAGAGGTTTTCACTTTGTCTAAGAGTGTCAGGAATACTTAGCTGACAAAAAGAAAATGGGAAAGAATAACTTATTTTATTTGAGAAAAATTAGCTATGAAAATTAAATACAAGTTAAAAACAGTTAAAGAAATAAGAGATGAACTAGGAGATGATGCAGTAGTTAAAAGCGTTCAATTATGCAAGTGTAACAACCAGAACCGGGGTCCCCAGAAATCCACATAAATGCCAGAGGGGCATGGCGGCCCATCTCTAACTACAGCCTCAGAAGGTAGAAACAGGATCCCCAAAGCAACTCGGCTTGCAGGACCAGACATAATGGCAAGTCCAGGTTTAAATCTGATACCCCGCTTCAATGAATACAGTTGAAGAGCAATCAAGGACAGTTCCCATTATCAACCTCAAGCCTTCTCAATGTATCCCACCCTTAAATCATGTCTCTCTCTCTCTTTCTCTCTTGGAAATCTGTAAGTTGAAAATCAATTTAAAGCATCATCTAGGACTGAGATTTAGAGAGGGCTCATCTGGGATGCACAGAGGCCTGCGTTCAGACTCCAGTATGATATAAAACTGGCCATGGTGGTGCATACCTATAATCCCAACACCCGGGAGATGGAGGCAGGAAGATCAGAAATTGAAAGACATCCTTGACTATATAGCAAGTTTGAGGCCAACCTGGACTATATGTGACTCATTTCAAATAAATAAAACAGTATTTTTATAATCCTGTAAACAGATCCAAATGTAATTAATACAACATAGTCTGCATACTATTCTTCCTTCCAGTCTGAGTTCCTCTCGAGAGCTTGCCTGATTTGGAATGTCTGTGGTCCTACAGTCATAGCTGGGTAAAAGCTATCCTAAAATCTCTGATGACTGAAAACAAGGCATAGCCTGCCACTGCAACTGTCAAAATGATTAGGGCAATCTCTATGAATATAACTACTTCTAAGGAAGACTTTTGACCAAAGTTAACATAACCGAATTTGACTTTCTAAGCTGTCCTGTCCAGTGTTGCACAGGCCCCCTGTCGATCTATGCAGAGGGGCAGCAGACTGGATTTGGGAGCTGAAGAGATGGCTCAGCAATTAAGAGCACTGGAAGTTCCTCCAAAGGACCCAAGTTTGGTTTACAGCACCCACGAGGCAGCTCACAACCACCTGTAACTCCAGCTCCAGGGAACCTGATCCCCTCTTCTGGTCTCCATTGACACCAAGCACACACATGGGGCACAGACCTACATGCAGGTAAAACACCCATAAACATAAAGTAATAATTTAAAAAACAGCATAAATAAACCCTTTTTCTAAAAAAAAAAAGAGAGAGAGAGAGAGAGAGAGAGACTGACAGTAAGGTACCAATAAACCATGAGATCATAGGCTAAGTAACCTTTCTGAGTGACTGCTGCCTAATGAGTCGGAAGGAAAGCAGAATGTGGGGTTAACAACAGCAGCTACTTTGCAAAACTCTTGCGACTACTGTAAGAAATAAGTGTTAATCACACCACACAGTATACTTATCTGCTCACAGCAGAACACTTAACAAATCTTAGTTTCTATCCCCTGCATTCTCTAATCAGTTAACATTTGTTTTTGTTTTTGTTTTTGTTTTTTTTCCCCCGAGACAGGGTTTCTGGTGCCCATCCCGGAACTAGCTCTTGTAGACCAGGCTGGCCTTGAACTCTCAAGAGGTCCGCCTGCCTCTGCCTCCCAAGTGCTGGGATTAGAGGTGTGCGCCACCACCGCCCAGCTTAACATTTGATTTTAACAATGTTATATATTCCTACCCACCTGCTTAAAGATTCATCTTCAGAACCATCATCCACTGTTAAAGAAAAATATAAAGTACATTTTAAATTAACAATAGAAAAATGTAAATTAATATGTTGTTATCATTATTAAGCTTTCTCTTTGGTACCACACCTAGAGGCTATCCTACAATGAATACTAATACTACTGATTAGGGAATTAATTCATTAAGAATGCTTGTCCCTTCTTCTTTGTATTCATCAAATCCAAGAAAGAACAGAATGTATACAAATCCGATACCGAAAGGAAAACTGCCAGGATATGCCCAAGTCCTAACTGAACACTACCAAAGCGACAGCAGATGGGACAATTAGCATCACATGCAGGGCTTCTCTGGTCTAACAGCACTGGGAACAATTGCAGGAGCAGTTATGTTGTTGTGATGCAGTACGGCTTTCCCAGGTTTTTAGTCAATACTGCAGTTGAGGATCAAAAACCCTGGTACAAATAAGCACTGTGCAATTTCCAGTAAGCATCTGATCTTTTTTAATGTATAAAAATAAGGCTATTAACTCAAGCTTTCAGAATGTGACAATTGGCTTTCCCTGGCAAAAGAAAAATACATCTCATTCCATGCAAACTAACTAAATTAAACAAACTTGGCATTTCCCATGATGCTACACACGCCAAGTCTGAGGCTTTGTAGAGCACCTGCCCTACGAAACAGAACAGAACAAGATGGGCCTGGTGGTGTGGTGGAAGCAAGGGTACCTTAAACAGCTATATTCAATCACCCTGGTACTGAATTTAATGTTTCAAACACCAGGAAACTCATTCACTGTATTATCCAACCACGCAACTATGCAAGAAAAAGTATAATTATGAAGACAGTAATAAGAGCAGTGGCTGCCAGGGGGTGGGGTCTGGGAGAGAGAAACAGTAGCAGTCTGGGGAATATTTAGGACAATGGAATTATTCTGATTGTAGTGGTAACTACACGTCATACACTGGCCTACAGCCATAGGATGTACAAGAGTGAAGCCTCGTTTACACTAGACATGTTGGAGTACAATGATGGAGACTCTGAAAACACACAGAACAATTTTAATTCCACGCCGAGCGGAGAAATTGGTAAAAATCAGTGAAAACATACTGTACCTACTTCTATACTTTATTAGTGACCCCAACAACTAGATAACATTCTCTTAATAAATGCGAGCTACTTGCTGTAAAGTCCATTCTGATGCTAAGTGCAACCTGCCGCAATGTGGGCATAATAGCTGAAAATCATTTTCCCAGTGGATTTCAGGAACCAACACTAAATGATCTAATTTTTCAGGAACAGTTTAGTCTGCAAATTTCCTTTAACTAATTTCTTATATAATCCTCACTTCTAGACTGAGAACAAAGGAAAAAGTACCAAGGTCACTTACCTGACTTTTGTTTATACTCCTCTGCTGGGGTCTAAACTTTCTGAACTGCACAAATTCACCCAGGGAGGCCACAAAGAGAGACTCAGCGTGAGGAATCTTACCTGGATTGCTATTTTCAGAATTTTTTTGTCTCTTCCCATCATATTCAAATAACTGTCTGTTGCTATGTTAAAAAAATGACAAAAATTACTATTTTAATCCTGAAAAGCACAATTACTAAATATATTAAATTCATAATGATATTACAATCAAAATCAGAGCTAATGTCAGAACCATATCCCATGTGATTCAAATGTAGAAGTTCTTTAAGCTTTTGAGTGTGCTTTCAAAAAAAAAAAAAACAAAACAAAACAAACAAACAAACACCAAACCCACAGGTGAAATGGTGAAGAACTGAAGAAGGACGGCTAAACCAGAATGGCTGGGCAGAATTTACAGTGAGGTTTTATTTATGTTTTAATAACTGAAGCTTGCCTAGAGATCAGAAGGGCAAAGCTAAACCACTAGGGGCCAGGCAGTGGTGGCACACACATTTAATCCCAGGATTTGGGAGACAGAGGCAGAAGGATCTCTGAGTTCAAGACTACCCGGGCTACACAAGATCAACGCAGAAACAAATCCAGGTGGCGGTGCCTCACATCTTTACTCCCAGCTCTGAAGGAGTCACCCGCCTTTAATCCCAGCACTAGAGGGAAAATGAAGTGGGAGGAGAGAGGCTTAGTCTACTCAGTCTGCGGTCGCCCAGTCTTGGTAGAGGTAAGACTTCTCTAGTGGCTTGGCTGCCTTGCTTTTCTAGTTTTCAGGTTGAAACCCAGTATCTGTCTCTGGGATTTTATTATTCGCGCTACAAGGATGGAAGGTACCCTCAGCACAGAGCCCCAGCCCTGGAGGCGACAGCTAACTCCTAGGCAGCACATTCTCTTAGGCTCAATGCCCCCTTTTCAAATATTGTGGAATGTAGTACTTTTGGTTACTCAGTTCCTCTGAAGATCCATAGAGAAAATATAAATACATGCTAAGCTATTCTGGAGTTCTAAGCAGAATCTAAATGAGTGTGTGTGTGTGTGTGTGTGTGTGTGTGTGTGTGTGTGTGTTCACAGGTTCTAATACAGAATACTAAGGTTAACCTTGATTGTTAGCACTTCAGTTCTTTGTGGCTGTTTGTGCCAAGTCAGCTACACAGTAAACTGAACTAAATGTACTGGCAAACATCTCATTAAATTAGGTAAATGCTTCCTACGACTGAACTAATAAATCACACCAAGGACAGAAAACATAAAGATTAAGACTTGGTTTGGACACTATTCCTTGTCTATCTACTCCAACTCTGAACCGGTAGTTCTCTCTTAAACAATGCTTAATTTCGACATTTATCTCTAACAGGTGTGGAAGACAAATTGTTATAAGTGGTTGGGCGTGAGGAGGACCTGGGTCCTGGAGGAGTGTAATCTTCCTTGATTTAGAGATATCTGCTGAAAAGATTCCTTTTTATCCATATTTTAAACGCTTTGAAAAGCTAAGTCAGATCCAGGAGTTTTCTGGCCAGCCGGCCTGGCCCAAAGGGTGAGCTTCTGATTCATCGCTCTCCACCCTACCCCTTTAAAACAGAAGTGCTTTTGGAGGGTTAGCCAGAGCCAGGCAGGCTGGCCAGGAGGCCCCCAGGATCTCCCTGCCTCTGCCCCGTCTAAGCTAGGGTTACAGACACACACAGCCTCGCCTGGCCATTTACACAGGGGCTGGAGATCCTAACTATGATGCTCCTGCTGGCCCAGCAAGCACTCTTACCCACTGGGCCATCTCCTCGGCCCTGGAATAATCCAAAGGGCGAATTATCCTCCTTTCCATATGACGAAGCTAGGAGTTGAGCTTGGGAATATGTGACTCTAAAGCTATCTGCACATGTATATATTATTCCCATTACTATCCACCAATGACTTATTTTCACTAAAGAACAAGATTAACCATTTCAGGTTATCCCTTTCCCTCTGCTCGAGCTAATTTTAAAAATGTTAGCCTTGGGGGCTGGAGAGATGGCTCAGTGGTTAAGAGCCCTGGCTGCAATTCCAGAGGTCCTGAGTTCAATTCCCAGCAACCACATGGTGGCTCACAACCATCTGTACTGAGATCTGGCGCCCTCCTCTGGCCTGCAGGCTTACATGGAGGCAGAATGTTGTATACATAATATATAAATAAAATCTTTAAAAAAAAAGTTAGCCTATTAGAAACAAGACAGGAAAAAATGAACAGCGTGTAATGACGATCAGATCCTTGGCAACCTAACGTCAGCATTCTCCACAAAAGTAATTGAATGTTTTCATTGGTTAATGAATAAAGAAACTGACTTGGCCTGAAAAAAAGAAAAAAGTAACTGAAGACAAAAAAATGCAAAGAAGGAATAATTTGCAACTTCTACTTAGGCTCAACTTCTATTTAAAAGGAATACATAAGTAATTAAGAATTTAGTGCTGACTGAAAGCAAACTAAAGGTTTGTAGAACTAACATGAAATTGGTATAGCTAATATCAGATCAGGCTACATCATCACTCATTAAAAGAGAACGCGGATCCCACTCCAGGCTGTGCTGCCCAGTCTGAACAACTGCTTGTCTACCGAACTAATGTGGGTATTGATGTTTTTCAACATCTTTGTACTTAAGTTAATCTTCTTAATTTGTATTTGGGTGGTTGTTAACATGCCACAACATCAATTTTTGCTTGTTTGTTTAGTGTGTGTGGTATATGCATACATGCGTATGTTGTATGTTGTGTGCATACGTGTGTGGGGTGCATGGTGTATGAGTACATGTGTGTTGTGTGTGGTATATGGTGTATGTGCGCCTGTGTGTGGTGTATGCACACGTGTGTGTGGTGTGCGGTGTATGAGTACATGTGTGGGTGACGGTATATGGTTGTGTATACACGTGTGTGGTATATGCAAACGTGTGTGTAGTGTATGTTGTCTGTATATGTGTGTGGTGCATGGTGTATGAGTACATGTGTATTGTGTGTGATATAGTGTATGTGTACGTGTATTTGGTGTATGCATGTGTATGTGGTGTATGAGTACATGTGTGTGGTATATGCACGTGTGTGTATGTGGAGTATGTGTATGTGCATGTGGTATATGAAAATATGTGTGTGTAGTGTGTGTTGTGTGTGGTGATGGTGTATGAGTACATGTGTATTGTGTGTGATGTATGGTATATGTTTATGTGTATTTAGTGTATGCATGTGTGTGTGGTGTATGAGTACATGTGTGTGTGGTATATGGTGTATGTGTACACATATGTGGTGTATGCACATGTGTGTATGTGGTGAATGAGTAGATGTGGTTATAGTATATACGTACATGTGTATGTGGTATGTGGTGCATATGTACATGTGCAGGTGTGCACACACGCAAAGATCAGAGGAGGATATTAGATTTCTTCCTCTATCATGCTCCACACTGAATCTGAACTCCCCCAGTCCACCTCGGCTGGCACGCTTCTCTCCACTCCCCATCATTTGGGTTCTAAGCATGCATGGCCATGCCTGGTTTTCCTTGAGTGTTAGGGATTTAATCAGGCACAGAGCAAGCACTCTCAAAGGAGTCATTCCCCAGCCCCAACTGCTTCTTGAAAGAACAAACTACTGTACCTTCCCAGCTGATCAGCTGCATGACAACTGGTTTTTTTCTTTACTAAAAATTCCACAACATGCTGTTTATTTTCCTTTACAGCAAGTAACAGAGGTGTGAGGTCATCCTGTAAGACATTAAGAGCAACAAGTAATTCGCAAATTGCTGACTTCTCAACTTCACTGTGCTTAGGAATCACGTGAGTGCAATCCAGCCAACCCCGCATCTCTTGAGGGCAAGTGATCCTGTCTCTTCTGTTTCCGCAGCTCTAAAAGAACTACAACTTTTAAATGTCACCGAATTACAGAGCAAAAATTACTATTTAATAAACTGCACAACAGTGTGTGGCATGCTGGTAGTGAGGGAAATCTCCAATTTTATTCAATCTTTATTCGAAAATATTTTCTTTGTGGCAAACATTAACACTGAAGGAGTAAGTCAGGGAAGTGGGATCCAAAGCTTTGTAAGACTGTGAAGTTCCCACTAGGCCAGCGGTGCTCAACCTGTGGGTTGTGACCCCTTTGGGGTTGCATATCAGAGAGATATTTGTATAATGATTCATCACAGTGGCAAATTTATAGTTATAAAGTAGCAATGAAATAATTTATGGTTGGGTCACCACAACATGAGGAACTGTATTACAGGTTGGGAGCCACTGCCCTGGGCTATGCAAACTTGCTGCTTCTCTTCTGTTTACCATCCAGGATCCCAGAATCCAATGTCTGCTATTCCTGCTCCAGGGAGTCACAAAGGAAATGGCACTGAATAAGAAGACAGAGGCGCAGATGGACGGACACGATCTGTGGGTTTTCTCTTATCATCTGAAGGAATGCTATTCCCATTAGACAGCGCAGGAGGGTGGGTCTTGCTTTGGAAGATCCTGGATACCTGTTCACATCTACTGGCTTTCATTTGCTTTCACTCTGGTATCATTTTAATTGAGACTCATGTTTTTGTTTCTGCTTTTAATCTTATGCAAAATATAAATCAACGGTAGAAATGTAATGTTTATGAACCAGTGGAGTAGACAAAGGTGCTGAAATGAACACTAACGGCAAGAGTAATCTGTTTAATGAAATTATAACAACAAAAATTCTAAGTCTAAAAAAAGAAGCATTCAAAAACAAGAGGTGATGTGGGAGTGTCATATATCAATCTGTTGATTTCATTGGTTAAGTTATAATAAACCAGCTGCTTGGCCTCATGGCTTGGAACATAGATGGGAGGAGTAAACAGAATAGAATTCTGGGCGGAAGAGGAAGTGAGGTCAGACTCTGCTCTGCTCCCGGAGAGACTCGACAGCTCTGCTCTGGAGCAGAGACGCCATGCTTGCCATGCTCCACTCTCCCAGGATGGACAAAGGCTAGAATCTTCCCGGTAAGCGCACCTTGGGGTGCTTACACGCATTATTAGAAATGGGCTAGTCCAGGTGCGAGAATTAGCCTGTAAGGGCTAGAGTTCATGGGCCAAGCAGTTCTTAAATGAATACAGTTTGTGTGTTGTTATTTCGGGCATGAGCTAGCAAGCGGCCGGGGTGTTGGGGACGCAGCCCCACCGCCGCTCTCTTATTTCAACAAAGAGGCATCAATGACATGACAAGAGAAGACCTGCCCCATGACCTATAACAGTCAAGATATCAAAACACAAAGAAAACAAACAATATGAAAAGTCGTATGGGAAAAACACCAACTGACTTCCAAAAGGAAACATGTCAGATCTCTCTTCAATAACCTTCAAGCCAGGTGAGCTGTATGCATATCAGGAACAATTATTTCAAGCTCTGGAAGGAGAAACTGCTAACTAGACTGCTCTATCCAGCAAGGCTATCATTTATAGTAGACAGAGAACACTTCACGACAAGCACACACTAGGCAATCCACAACAAGCAAGCCACCACTGTAAAACTTCCTTACAGGAGGCTGGCAAGGTGGCTCAGTGGGTAAAAGTACTTGCCATGCACGCCTGGAGACCTGATCCCACAGTGGGAAGAGAAAATGGACTCCCAAATTCCTCGAGAGGAACAGATGAACAGGAGAACTATCACACCCGAAACAGCAGAACAGAAGACTCGTAAGATTACCAGGCGACAGATGAAAGAACAAGCGGCAATCTGATCACAGAAAAACTAACAGAATTACAACGACATAAAATGTCAGATTTTGATAACAATAACAGTGGGTGATTTCAACACCCTGCTCTAATCTTCAGATAGCTCACTTTCACTAAAGATCACGAAGGAAACTTCAGAGTTAAAGTACACCACGGCTCAAATGCACTTAACGCATTTCCGCAGACGATTTCCCACAACTGATATGGAATACACATTCTTCACGCAGCCTACGCAAACTTCTCTAAAACAGACCTCATTCTTGACCAAATCAACTCTAACAATAAAAAAGACAATTTCTTGTATGATCACAGTGAAATAAAACAGAAATCAAAAGCAAGGAAACTACACAAATATCTGGAGACTGGAGAAACTGGTGGGGGGGGGGAGTGGGATTTAAGTTCCTAGAATCAAATGAAAAAGGAAACCAAATTCACTGACCCTTTGGGACACTGAAGGAGGCTCCAAGAGGAGCGCTTACAGCTATAAGGGCTCACGTTGAAAATCAGAGCGCTCTCAAACAAATAGCCCAGTGATGCAAGTCACAGTCTCAGAAAAGCAAGAACAATCTAGACAAGGATAAGAGGTGTTGGGTCCCTGGAACAGGCGTTATGGATGTGAGCCACCATGTGCTGTGGGAACAGAGCTCGGGTCCTTTGTAAGGCAATGACTGCACTTCATCTCTGAGCCATCTCTCCAGCCCCTAAAACATCTGGTTTTTCGAAAGGTTAAAAAGGAAATCTTTTAAAAATGCAGTTGTCTGAGTGGGGGTGGGGGGATGGGTCAGCAGGTAAAGGCTCTTATTGCCAAGTCTGTCAATCCAAGTTCAACCCTGAGACCTACAAAGTAGAAGGGGGAAAGCAACTCCCTAAAGTTGATCTGATCTCCACCAGCCTCCTGTGGCACACAGGCGCGCATGCACACACACACACACACCCTACGCCCACAAATAAATAAACAAAATAAGAAGAAGACGAGGAAATGGTTTAATCAGTGAGTTTCTGATACTGATCGAGGGCTCTTTTCATTACAATGAAAGTACCCTTAAGGGGGCAACTATATTCAAACTTAGATTCCACCAAAGGTTTAAAACACTGATTAGATCTAGAGTCCTCAGGATCTAATCATTTCTACAAATACCCCCACAAAAATCCACAGAAGTGTGGATCCGATCATGGTGACATCACAATCTGTCACTGGTAAATGTACTTTGATTACTAGGAAATAAAATCAGTATCATACCTTGTTTTTGGCTTCCATATTTGCATTGTGTGCAAGCAGTTTGGCCACTATGGACGTGTTCTCACTGAGGACGGCGTAGTGGAGGGCAGTGTTGCCACGGCTGTCCATCACATCCGGATTGGCACCGTGCTCCAGCAGTATAGTGGCACATTCTTCTTCTTGGCACTGTACGGCCTGTTGTTATTGCATCAAGAAACAGATAGTTTAGGAGTTCAAAAGAAGCACATTCTAGGTTTTACCTATTGCCGTATTCAAATGAAACTGATTGCTTTTTGTCCGAAGCACTTAAATCAAACCCGTCTCCGTGTGACCTGCTGGCTGCTAGGTTACCTTAATGAGCGCAGTGCTGCTCTCGCCGTCACGGGCATCGATCTCACACTTTCTCTCTACTAAGAGAGTCACCACTTCTGGGTGGCCGTAAGCACAGGCAAGATGGAGCGCCGTTCTGTGAAAAGGAGAGCACTTTTTAGTAAATCACAGAGCATCACCTAAAAGCGTATCTGCTGTAATGTAAACACGAACCAGTACGGTATGTCTCCTCTTTCCGAGCGAACAATTCTCTTCTGGCAGCCGTCCGCTCATAGACAGCCTACTGCATTTGTGTGTGTGGCTGCAGGGAGCCCTGAGACTCGTGCTAAGTAAACAATTACCGGGCGAGGTTCCTAGCCCAGAGCAGCCAATGTGCAAAGAAGTATAGACAGCCTTTGGATTGAGCTTGACTTGGGTACCAATACTCTTTAAGGTCTGCTATTTGTCAGCCCATCACTTAGCCTTTTTTGCCTCAATTTTCCCACCCGTGAATGGACAAAGGCATTTGACACAAGCTTCATGACCCAAGTTCACACCCTAAATCCCACGTTAAAAGGAGAACTGATGCCTGAAAGTTGTCACCTGGCCCCCACATGCACAGCACACACGCACACACATGTTCACACACATACAGATATGCATGTAACAACAATTAATGAAAAGACAAGGCCACGAATTTGAAGTAGAGCAAGTGAGGTTATATGGGAGCATTTGGACGGAGGAAAGGGAAGCGGGAAATGATAATTGAAGAAAGTCAGTAGCTTTTATTCTCGATCACATTTTAAATATATTATGGTTAAGACAGAGCATACCTTACGTGTGTATATGTCTAATCAGACTGATGTCTTCTTACTTGATGTACCATCTTCCCATGTTAATCTGTGTCTACATCTACACTACCTTCAGGGCTCATATATTCCATCTAATGGATGCACTGCAATTTACTGATAAAATACATTTTCCAGCTTCTTCTTAATACACTGCTATTTCAAGCAGTGCCAAGAAAGAGAAATTGCCTCTTTATTCCCCAAATATACCTTAGGGCATAAACATGTTTAAAGTAGAGTAGACTACTTACTACCAGTTTGCCTGTTTGAAAAGTCTTAGGCAGAAGTTGTACTGTCCTTCACCCTCATAGTGAGTCCCTGAAAAGTGACATCTCATTTCTCTCTAGACTTACTCTCCTGCTCTTACCACAGACACAGAATATTTTTCTAATGTCCACAGATTACTTATGGATCTACAAAAAGAAAAAAAAAGGAAGGAGGGAAGAGAGAGAGAGAGAGAGAGAGAGAGAGAGAAGCCCAACAACTTTATATAAATTAAGAGTTCAGGGGCTAGGAATCCAGCTCAGCTCCAGAGAACTTGCCTGATATTTGCAAGGCCATGTGTTTGATCACCAGTAAAAATACACAAATGACTAAATTTCAAAAAAAAAAAATTAAGAGTTCAAGTTTTTCCTCATTGAGTTAAAAAAATTATAAGATGAAGATGGTTTTCATGTGATATTCTCATACACACACACACACTGTGAATGCTTTGCAAGTTTACAGTTGCCTTATCCTCCCTCGCTGTGTTTGGTCAGTTCTTGAGAATGCTCCATTTCAGGCTTTTACAAAGCTCAAAGGTAGGACTGTATCCTGAGCATACATCACCACCTGCATTCAGTCCCCAATACACAGACACGTACACAGGCACACAGACACACATACATGACAGAGTGGTTTTGTAGTCATTCTTAGTCTTGTTTTGGTACTTTTCTCATTATGTTTTATTAACGTTTAAATTATAATCTATCAGGAATTTATTTTAGTGACATAAACCTGCAGTTAGTTTTCTCCAAACAAGTTAACAAGCATTTTATTCACGAATGATGTTTCCTACTAATAGGGGTGCTACCAGAATCAATTTCTAAATTCTCACAGATATTCGATTGGGTACTTTTAGGTTTCCTATTCTGCTCTATTCACTGATGTGTCTCTTGCCTGCCAGTAAATGACCGATGTGTGAGAACTAATGTTAGGTTGTGATACTTTAGAAAGTTTTTTTTCCTAGTCTCATAACAAAATCAAAAGCAGCTTGAGAAACTCAAAATTGTTAAAACGATGATATTCTTATTTGGCTTCTGTAAAATTGATAAGGATACGGAGTTCACATTCTGGGAATTATCCATCCTCTATTTGAGAACATGGAACTATTTTCCCACTTCAAAATACAGCAAAAAACATAGTCACACAGGTATGTGTTGATATGTTATTGGATATTACTGGAAGAATCGTTAACCCTCAACAGAAACATTTCTCCCATTATGTATTTTTACAATGTAAAACAATTTTAAATGTGTGCAAAAAATTAAATTGTTTAGTTAATGCACTTTACACAGCCAATAAAGGGAACTTTAAGTGGATCAGAAGTCAGCTAGAGTGTTTTCTATTGTAGTCTTTACTGCTCATACAGGAGCGGGTCCCAGATCCCACAGAGGCTCTGGCATCCAAAAGCAAGATAGGAAGAGTCAAGCTTCCTTAGTGACAGCCAGCAGCCTCTGTTCCAGACAAGGTGCTTGCTCCGCCACCAGCCACGTCCCGCCCCTCTAGCTCGGGGCCCTAATTATTACCTGTCCTTCTTGTCTCTATCGTTCACGCCACTTTTCCCAAGGATAAGGATATGCTGTACTTTGGCTACGTCACCCACGCTTGCAGCCTTGTGGATCTTGCCCATATCCTTGTCGTGAATGTGGTACCTGGGCATGTGGGCGCCACTAGCATTCTCATGCCCAAAGCCCACGCAGTTGTTCCGCGGGCGAGCAGAGGGGCCTAACGGCGACGGGCCCTTACTTCTGAAGCCAAAAATCTTCTTCATGGCAAGGGGGTACGCCCCTCACAGGCACCTTCTCCGCGCGTGGCTTCGGCTGCCTCCACAACGCAGCCCTAGCGTCTACTGAAGAGCCAGCCAAGTTTCACGGAGTCCCAGCAGGAAAGTCGCTGCATGGCTCGGCAGGATTTTAAAGTACGATAATCGCCGAGCAAAGCTGCAAACTAGCAACCCGCGCCGGCTAGTCCCCGCGCACGCGCGTACTGGCCCGGCCCAGCCGGTGCCCCGCACGCATGCGCAGAGCCAGGCTCCACCCTCTGCTCTTCGCGGAGGTCAAGCAGCAGCCAAGTTGGTTCTCTAGCCTTGGGCTTTCGCCCAAGGTTTGCTGTGTCTTCCCTAGCCGCGCAGATCTATCCTCAGCTAGTGTGGCCTGCGGGCCAGCCTCGGCTTCGGGATCCCCGCAGGGCTCCTGTTCCAACAGGGATCCGAGCGAGGACCCAGCACTCCAGGCTTCCTGGGCATCTGCAGAAGAGCCCAGAACCTTCTTGACCCGCTGAAGGCCTGCTTCCCTGCTTAGCTTTGGCCTTGTGTTTCAGTGGCAGTTATAAGGTCCTTGGGGGCAGGCAGGCGACTCTTTTAACCTGGGCCATAATCCAAAGGTGGACCAAACTACAGGCAGCATGGATGGAATTATAGCATGAGAGACTAAGGGAAGAGATTTTTTTTTTGTCAAGCTAATCCATTAAATATTTGGGAATTAGTGAAATATGGTTGTTTTTCATAGCCCAGAGAGTCAATGTATGAATTACACAAGCTGATAGCAAGTGAAGATGTCTGCATATGGGGCCTGAATGAAATAATGTGACCTTAGTTTTTGGTTTTGGACTTGGGAAAAGTAATTCATAGTAAACAGTGGAAACATCTGCTTTGACGTTTTAAAATCCTAATAATTTTGTCAATCTAAATCTAGAAACAGCTCACTTCAAAGGGTGTGGTAGCTAGTGTTAGATCAAGTTGGCATACAAACTAGCATTATCGAAGAGGAGGGAACGTCAATTGAACAAAATGCCTCCATAAGAGCGAATGTAAGGCATTTTCTTAATTAGTGATTGATGGAGGGGGGCCCAGCCCATTGTGAATGGTGCCATCCCTGGCTGATGGTCCTGGGTTCTATAAGAAAGCAGGTTGAGCAAGCCAGTAAGTAAGCAGCAGCCTTTCATGGCCTCTGCATCATCGGCTCCAGCCTTCATGTTCCTGGGCTGTTTGACATGTCGTCCTGAGGTTCTTTGATGATGAACAGCAATATGGAAGGATAAGCTAAATAAACCCTTCCGTCCCCAACTTGCTTTTTGTCCATGGTGTTTCATCGCAGCAATAAAAACACTAAGACAAAGGGAGTAAAATACCATTAATTTTGGAGCCAAATCTTACTGCCCAAGTTTCAGGAACACAGGTTCAGTTTACCCCAAATTCCGTTCTGTGTTCTAATTTTAAGAAGTTGTATAAAAAGAGAATAAATCAACACACTTTTCAAATGCATTGGTGGGGACATCAGGTAGGTAGGTTTTTAGCAACCCTGGAGATGATGGTGACTGTGTTATTCTCCTCCGATGCCTTTTGATGGATTTCTTAGCCCTTCTGATTGATGGAAACAGACTGATTGAACATTCCAAAGATTTTACCTAATGGTAACAAAGAGGTTAGGTCCCTCACATAGCAGAACAAGATGTCTCGATGTAATTTGGCTCCGGATTTGCAACATTCAGAGCTCTTTGCTGCTGTAGTTCTGGTCAGTCGGTCTTGTGCTCACTGCTTCTTTCTGGGAATCCTGCTACACAGTGTGGGCCTATTTTACATGCTGAACTCTGTTCATAATGATTTGACTTGCGAATTTAGTTTTTGTAATAAAAATTGAAATAATCTCTACTGCTACTGAACTTATATGTGTATAGAGGAGGGGGTGTCTCACTCTAGCGGGAGCTGACCTTGAACCTACAGTTATTCTCCTGCCTCTGCCCTGGAATGTTGGTGGTATGGGTTTCAACCGCTGCTCCTGCCTTCTATTACTCAGTCACACTTCTTTGGATCCTGCTCTGAATCTTTTTCTATCCACTAGTGGTTCTCTGTAATATCCTCCATCTGCTGCAAAAAGGAGCTTCTTTCAGGAGTGTTGGGACCAATTGGAGTCCTGGCCTTTAGCTGTTCTTCCCTGCTAGAACCTTCTAATTGAAGTTACTAAAAGCTGTGCCTTGCCTAGAGGATCAGAGGATGGGATTTTCACCTGTTGGCCATTGACTGCAGGGTATTTAAGTCTCCGTGATGCTATTAAAGAGGGGCTTTTGTACCAGTGGTTGGAGGTCCGTGTGTCGGTCTGCCTGTCTGCCTCTGTGTGTGTTTCCTCAACCTCCAGCCCCTTGCCTGAAGCTCCCAAACTGACTGTAGCGCATAGAGCGCAACCGGGGGCGCGGTGTGTGGCAATTGGAGGTGGTATCGAGACATCGGGAACTAGGGAACACTGAGACGCTGAGAGGTCGCCCTCAGAAGGAGAGGGTGGATTGAGGTATGTGTTAATCCTGACGTCCTTTGCTAGGTTTCGGCCCCAGGGGGGACAGGGTCGTTCCCGGCCAGCGGGGACGTATTGAGAAATTAAGATGGGAATTGTTAGCAGTATCTTCTCTTCCTTGTTCAGAAAACAGTCAGTCACCAGGGAGGAGTTTGATTTAGAGTTCATAGAGGATAGTGAGGATTCATCGGAAGATGAGGAAATTATACGCAGGCAAATAAGAAATCTCTGTAGAAAACTGAGAAAATGTAAAGTAAAAAAAGATTCACACCCAACTCCCTCGGCCCCACTGGTGGTCGCAGTTAAGTAGGGACTCTAACATTGAACAAAACAAAGGGGTTTGCTTTCGTCCTACACACAGATTGCACCAGTAATGGAGGTGCCAGATACAAACAACCCAGGGCAAATAATTCGCCAATATTTTGGAATACAATTTAAAGAAATGAAGCAATTGAAGGAAGCTGTTGCTGCATATGGGGCTCAAGCACCCTTCACACTGGCCATGGTAGAATCTTTCTCCGCTCTGAACTTAACATCAAGTGATTGGTAGCAATTATGTCATGCTGTCTTATCTGGGGGAGATTATCTCATGGCGAAGGGAATATCAGGAAAATTGTATACAAACAGCCCAATTAAATGCTCTAGTGGGTCAAGCTCAACGTAATTTATAGATATGTTAACTGGGGCTGGGGCTTATGCTGATTTGCAGCAACAGATTCTGTATGATCCAGGAGCATTCACCCAAATAGCTGCAGCTGCCACTAAAACGTGGAAGGCCCCACCTAACAAAGCAGCTGGGGATCAATTATCAAAAGTTCTACAAGGACCGTCTGAACCATTCCAAGATTTTTTTGTTGTTTTTTTTTGTTGTTTTTTTTTGTTTTGTTTTGTTTTTCGAGACAGGGTTTCTCTGTGGCTTTGGAGCCTGTCCTGGCACTAGCTCTGTAGACCAGGCTGGTCTCGAACTTAGAGAGATCCGCCTGCCTCTGTTGAAACAAGAGCGGCGGGGCTGCGTCCCCAACACCCCGACCGCTTGGCTAGCTTATGCCCGAAATAACAACACACAAACTGTGTTCACTTAAGAACTGCTTGGCCCCTGAACTCTAGCCCTTACAGGCTAAATCTCGCACCTGGACTAGCCCATTTCTAATGATGTGTGTAAGCACCCCAAGGTGCGCTTACCGGGAAGATTCTAGCCTATGTCCATTCTGGGTTCGGAGCTGAGAGGAGCTTCATTGCATGCATCTGCCCGGGAGATCGGAGCATGGCGTCTCTCAGGAAGCAGAGCAGAGTCTGACCTCACTTCCTCTTCCGCCCAGCATCCTATTCTGTTTATTCCACCCACCTATGTTCTAAGCTATGAGGCCAAGCAGTTGGTTTATTATAATTAACCAATGACCTTCCCCCATCATGCCTCTGCCTCCCGAGTGCTGGGATTAAAGGCGTGTGCCACCATCGCCCGGCATGAACCATTCCAAGATTATGTAGATAGACTGTTACAAATAGCAGGTAGATTGTTTGGAGATGTGACAACAGCCACGCCTATAATAAAGCAACTTGTATTTGAAAATGCCAAAAATATTGTAAGGAAGCCTTACGCCCTCACAAAGCGAAGAGTTTAAATATATCAGGATATGCAGAGATATAGATGGGAATTTCATTCAAGGCCAGGTTATAGCGGCAGCTATTCAACCTCAGAGAAACGTACGAGGACAGGGAGAGAGGGCCGGAGGCTGTAATTGTTTTAACTGTGGAACTTCTGGTCATTTTCGAAAGGAATGCCCACAGCTGACAATGAAGGGAAGGAGGAAACCTGGCATGTGCCCTAGATGCAGAAGGGGAGCACATTGGGCTAATGATTGCCTCTCCAAAACAGAGATAGATGGAAACCCCTGCCACCTACCATTTTAGCCAACAGCTGGGAAACTGGCCGAGGGCCCTGCTCTAGGGCCCCAAAACCTCAGTATATGGAGCAATACACGGGTGAGAGGAACTGTTTTGTGTTTTTCCTCCAGGAACGGACAAACCCATTTGGGTAACAGAGCTATATGTTCCAGCTGTGGAAAATAATGAGAAAGAATCCTGTGATGAGCCTGAGAATGACACCTGTCATTCTCTTGATGAGCCTCCTGGTGAGTCCCAATCAAGCGGAAAGCACTGTGTGAAGCCTGGTAAGGAACCCCCTTGTATTGATCAGTGAGCCAAGCTAGTTCTTTGTATTTATCTTTTTATTCCTCAAACTATACAGCTGGAACTGCTTTGAGCAATATAGCAAGAGAACAGGCTTCTATTAATCAAAGCTTTTCCTTTGTGAATGCTTTGTGCTTTGTTACATTTTTGGGGGGCTATGAATATTACTTTAAAGGAATCCTATACAAGTGAATATAGTTCCTATCTTTCGCTTTTGGAATATTTCTCTGAGAGCCCAGGCACTATTAAATCCCGTGTTTTAGTTTTCTTTCTTTTTTCTTTTCCTTTTTGTAGTATGGAATAGCACCTTTGGGGGAAAAGATTCTCGGTGGTTCTATCAGAAACTGTGGCCTGAGCGACTGCTGGGATGAGCACTCCAGTGCTGCCTTGTTGGTTCGGGTACCAGCCCCCATACCACTGCCAATTACCAAAAAGACTAAGCAGACTGAGATGACCCTGTATGGAGAGAAACGAGGTTCTGGAGAGACAGCTGCAGTGGTTGCTGTGATCGCGGTGTCTGCTGCAATTCATTTTTTTCATGGTTTATTCTCTCGATGTCTGCAACCGAGGACTTTTGGTTATCAACAATATTCTGTAGCCGAGCATCCTCCTGTCTCATTGTTTCACAGTCTAATTCTAGTCTACCAATTTCTTCAAGACCACTCAGTTTTCTGGTCCAGGATGGACGAATTTGACTCCAAACTGCTCATGTTTGCTTTATACTTTTGAACATCTGTTTGCAAGGAAGTTTTCAGCTGCTTCAATGATACTAGACAATTTGGTTCTTTTTCTCTTCCTTGCTCCAACCTTGCAATCTGTTCACTGAGTGCTCTGTTTTCTGCTGATGACTCCAGCTTGGACGCATCTACCTCATATAAATCCTTCAGCTTCGACCGCAGCTCTGCATTCATCTCTTCAAAGGTGTCAGCACCGGTCATGAAACTCTCAACAGCATTTGATGGTGTAGTCCAGAAACAACTTATTATGCTTAATTCCATCTTGTGTTTCTTCTCCCCAAGGCTTCCCATAATCAAATAAAGGTGTGCTTTCTTTCATGGCTCTATGACTCTTGATGCAGTCTATCGGCCATACCAAAGCTGCCGCGATGTGAGGCCAGGTGTGAGGGGCTCCCACTGCATACATGGAGCTCTTGGACAGCGCAAAGGGATACCCAAGGTCTTTAAAAATTATTTGCCCTGGGTTGTTTGTGTCCGGCACCTCCATTACTGGTACAACCATGTGTGTAGGACGGAAGCAAACTCCTTTGTTTTGTTCAATGTTAGAGCTCCTACTCAACTGCGACCACCAGCCTTCATCATTATAAGCCAGTGGGGCCGAGGGAGTTGAGTGCGAATCTTTTTTTTACTTTACATTTTCTCAGTTTTCTACAGAGATTTCTTATTTGCCTGCGTATATTTCCTCCTCATCTTCTGATGAATCCTCACTATCCTCTACAAACTCTAAATCAAACTCCTCCCAGTGACTGACTGTTTTCTGAACAAGGAAGAGAAGATACTGCTAACAATTCCCATCTTAATTCCTCAATACGTCCCCACTGGCCAGGAACGACCCTGTCCACTTTTGTAGTATGGAATAGCACCTTTGGGGGAAAAGATTCTTGGTTGTTCTTTCAGAAACTGTGGCCTGAGCAACTGCTGGGATGACCACTCCAGTGCTGCCTTGTTGGTTCGGGTACCAGCCCCCATACCACTGCCAATTACCAAAAAGGCTAAGCAGACTGAGATGACCCTGTATCGAGAGAAACGAGATTCTGGAGAGACAAACGAGATTCTGGAGAGATGGCTGCAGTGGTTGCTGTGATCGCGGTGTCTGCTGCTGCAGCCATGGTCGCTGGACTAGTACAAACATCGTTGGTGTCGGACACTGTGGATAAACTGGCAAGACAAGTCAACGATGCTCTCCAGACTCAGAATGCGCTGGATGTCCACATTAAATTTGGACTTTCAAATTTAAATTTGGACTTTCAAATTTAAATCAAGAGACTGCCCTATTGTAGGAGCAGGTGGACTTATGCCTAGTACAACAAATGTTTTGTTCACACTTTTATCATTCCATTTGTATGACATCTGTAATATTGCTCATGCCTCTTATGTGGTGAAACAACTAAATGGTTACTTGAATAGCTCTTGAAATGTTACAATTAGCACACCAGATTGTTACCTGTGTGCCCTGTGTTAGCCAAAGGGCTGGTAGAATACCATAGCCCAAATGGAAGGCTGGGTCCAGTGGTGACTGGGAACCCTATTGCTGGCAATCTTAACACCTGTTGCCATTGGCATTCATCTCTGAATTCTGTGTAAGATCAGACGACCCATGAGAATGCAGCATATGGTCACTTAGCAAGTCCTTCTGAGCCTGTTGGCCAGTAACTCAAACGTATTTCAGGTTTGATTGCAAATACTGCACCAACAATGAAGACTCCTCCATAGAAGGGCAACTTCTACAGAAGAGGGTCCGTCTAAGACAGGGAAGGGGCCTCCCAAAGACGGGTAAGGGTTTACTCTTCTGAGATGACCTAAGACAGGAGGGTCTTCTGTTTTATAAATTTAGGGGGGAGATGTTGGGACCAATTGAAGTCCTGGCCTTCAGCTGCTCTTCCCCTGCTAGAATCTTCTAATTGAAGTTACTAAAAGCTGTGCCTTGCCTAGAGGATCAGAGGATGGGATTTTCACCTGTTGACCATTGACTGCTGGGTATTTAAGCCTCCATGGTGCTATTAAAGAGGGGCTTTTGTACCAGTGAATGGAGGTCCGTGTGTCTGTCTGCTTCTCTGTGTGTTTCCTCAACCTCCAGTCCCTTGCCCGAAGCTTGCGAACTGATATAGCGCATAGAGTGCAGACGGGGGCGTGATGTGCGGCGCAGGAGAAGTGAGACTTACACTCACCTGTGGGTCTAAGAAAGTATTTAGAATGAAGGTGGGGGAGGGCTAGACAAAGGACTCTGCCAGCAAGAGAACCTGCCTTCACTTCTCAGCACCCACATGATGGTGGCTAGCAGTGCTCTGTAATATCATTTCCAAGGGATGTGGTGCCCTCTTCTGTTTTCTATGGGTACTGCGCAGACATACATGCAAACAAAACATTCATACACAATCCATCAAGAGGAAATCTCAATACTGAACATCTATGCCCCAGATACAAGGGCACCCTCATTTGTAAAAGAAACACTACTAAAGCTTAAATCACATTAAACCCCACACACTAATAGTGGGAGGCTTCAACACCCCACTCTCAGCACTGGACAGGTCTCAGACAGAAAATTAACAGAAAAATAAGGGAACTAACATGTTATGAATCAATTGGACTTGGCAGACATAAAGAACATTCCAAACAGAAAAGAATATACCTTCTCTGAACATCATGGAACCATTTCTATAATTGACCACATACTATGTAATAAAGTAAACCTCAACAGATAACAAAAAAATTGAAATAACTCCATGTATCTTATTGGATCACCATGGCTTAAAATTAGAATTCAACAGCAACACTAATTTCAGAAAGTCCAAAAACACATGAAAATTAAACAACGCTCACCTGAATCATCAATGGGTCAAAGAAGAAATAAAGGAAGAAATTAAAGACTTCCTAAAATTTAATGAAAATGACCACACAACATACCCAAATTTATGGGACACAATGAAAGCAGTGTTAAGAGGAATGTTCATAGCACTAAACGCCTACATACAGAAACTAGAAAAATCCCACACTAGTGAGTTAACAGAACACCTGAAAACTCTAGAACAAAAAGAAGCAAACTCACCCAGGAGGACTAGATGGCAGGAAATAATCAAATTGAGAGCTGAAATCAACAAAATAGAAACAAAGAATCAATGAGACAAAGTTGGTTCCTTGAGAAAATCAACAAAACAGACAAACCTTATCCAAACTAATCAAAAGGCAGAGAGAGATTATCAAAATCAGAAATGAAAAGGGGGACATAACAGACATGGAGGAAATCCTGAGAATCATTAGATCCCATTTCAAAAACCTGTACTCCACAAAATTGAAAAACTTAAAGGAAATGGGACAATTTTCTGGATAAATATCACTTATATAAGTTAAATCAAGACCATATAAGAAATTAAATAGATCTATAACTGCTAATGATATAGAAACGGTCATCAAAAGTCTCCCAGCCCCCCCTCCCCCCCCAAAAAAAGCCTAGGGTCAAATGGTTTCAGCACAAAATTCTACAAGATTTTCAAAGAACTAATACCAATACTCCTCAAACTGTTCCACACAATAGAAACAGAAGGAACATTGCCAAGCTCCTTTTATTGAGTTACAATAAATCTGATACCCAAACCACACAAAGACTCAACCAAGAAAGAGAATTACAGGCCAATCTCACTCATGAACAACGATGCAAAAAAGCTCAATAAAATACTAGCAAATCGAATTCAAGAACACATCAGAAACATCATCCACCATGATCAAGGTGAATTTATTTCAGAGATACAGGGATAGTTCAACATATGAAAATCTGTCAATGTCTTCTGCCATATAAACAAACTGAAAAAGAAACCACATGATCTTATTAGATGCTGAAAAAGCCTTTGACAAAACACAATACCCTCATGATAAAGGTCTTGGAGGGAGCAGGGATACAAGGAACATACCTAACCGTAATAAAGGCAATATAAAGCAAGCCAACAGCCAACATCAAACTAAATGGAGAGAAACTCAAAACAATACCACTGAAATCAGGAACAAGACAAGGTTGTTCACTCTCTCCATATCTACTCAATATAGTACTTGAGATTCTAGTTAGAGCAATAAGAGAACAAAAAGAGATTAAGGGGATATAAATCGAAAAAGAAGTCAAACTCTCACTATTTGCTGATATGATAGTTTATATAAGTGACCCCAAAAATTCTACCAAGAAACTTCTACAACTCATAAACACCTTCAGTAATACAGCTGGATACAAGATTAACTAAAAAAAAAAAATCAGTAGCCCTCCTGTACACAGATAATAATCGGGCTGAGAAAGAAATAAGAGAAACATTACTGCAATGGTCTGTCCTGTCTCTTTAAGAGACAAGCCACTTCTCCAATGTCCCCCCAAACCTCTCCATCCCCCATCTGCTTGTCTCCCTGGCCAGGATCAGCTACCTTCAGAGACCAGTGTGGTCTCCTGGTGTGCCCATCTGTCTGTCTCTCTTGTGGCCTGCTGCAGCCACTTGGGGAACTGCACAGTCTCTACTTAGGTCTGGCTGTTCTTGGGACCTGCTGCCTGCTGCCACCTGGCCCATTGCTGCTGCTCTTGGGCCTCACTGCCTGCTGCCACTCCTTGGTGACCTGCAGCGTTTCTGCCACTGCAGACCCTGGGGATCCTGCAGCAATTTTAATTAATCCATTAGACATCACTCTTCACAATAGCCATAAATAACATGAAATGCCTTGGAGTAACTCTAACCAAACAAGTGGAAGACATGTATGACAAAAACTTTAAATCTCTGAAGAAAGAACTTGAAGAAGACACCACAAAATGGAAGACTCTCTCCCATGCTCTTGGGTAGGTAGAATTAACATAGTAAAAATGACAATCTTACCAAAAGCAATCTATAGATTCAATGCAATGCCCATAAAAAATCCCAGCAAAATTCTTCACAGATGTCGAAAGAACAGTACTCAAAATCTATGGAAAAACAAAAAACCCAGTATAGCCAAAACAGTCCTGTACAATAAAGGAACTTCCGGAGGCATCACAATCCCTGACTTTAAGCGCTACTACAGAGCTACAGTACTGAAAACAGCCTGGTTTTGGCATAAAAACAGACAGAAGAACCAATGGAACCAAATTGAAGACCTGGATATCAATCCACACACCTACAAACACCTGATTTTTGACAAAGAAGCAAAAAAATATAAGATGGAAAAAAAGCATATTCAACAAATAGTGTTGGTTTAACTGGATATCAACATGTAGAAGAATGAAAATAGATCCATATCTATTGCCATGTACAAAACTCAAATCCAAGTGGGTCAAAGACCTCAACATAAAACCAACCACATTGTTTCCCCAAGTTCCCCCCATCCTCCCCTTCTCACTTTTCTCTCCCCAACCCCCCTTACCCCCATCCCACCCCACCCCCAAAATCCCAATTTTCTCTCTGGCAATTTTGTCTACTTCCCATAGCCAAGAGGATAATTATATGTTCTTCCTTGGGTTCACCTTCTTATTTAGCTTCTTTAGGTTCACCAATTTTAGACTCCGTAACCTTTATTTATGGCTAGAAACCAATTATGAGTGAGTACATCCCATGTTCCTCTTTTTGGGTCTGGGTTACTTCACTCAGGATAGTGTTTTCTATTTCTATCCATTTGCATGCAAAATTCGAGAAGTCATTGTTTTTTACCGCGGCGTAGTACTCTAATGTGTATATATTCCACACTTTCTTCATCCATTCTTCCATTGAAGGGCATTTAGGTTGTTTCCAGGTTGGGATAAAGCAAGGTTGGATGGGGAGCACGGAAGCACATATCTTAGTTAAGGGAGCCACCTTAGTGTTGGCAAGAGACTTGAACCTAGAGTGGCTCCCAGGAGCCCAAGGCTATGTCCCCAGTTAGTTCCTTGGGCAGATGAGGATAGGGAACCTGAAATGACCCTATCCTATAGCAATACTGACGAATATCTTGCATATCACCATAGAACCTTCATCTGGTGATGGATGAAGATAGAGACAGAGACCCACACTGGAGCATTGGACTGAGCTCCCAAGGTCCAAATGAGGAGCGGAAGGAGGGAGAACATGAGCAAGGATGTCAGGACCACGAGGGGTGCACCCTCCCACTGAGTCAGTGGGGCTGATCTATTGGGAGCTCACCAAGGCCAGCTGGACTGTGACTGAAAAAGAATGGGATAAAACCGGACTCTCTGAACATGGCGAACAATGAGGGCTGATGAGAAGCTAAGGACAATGGCACGGGGTTTTGATCCTACTTCATGTTCTGGCTTTGTGGGAGCCTAGCCAGTTTGGATGTTCACCTTCCTAGACATGGACGGAGGGGGGAGGACCTTGGACTTTCCACAGGGCAGGGAACCCTGTTTGCTATTTGGACTGGAGAGGGAGGGAGAGAGGAGTGGGGGGAGGGGGAGAAGGGTGGGAGGAGGGGGAGGGAAATGGGAGGCTGGGAGGAGGCGGAAACTTTTTTTCCCCTTTTTTCAAAAAAAAAAAAAAAACTACACTGAACCTCATAGCAGAGAAAGTGGGAAGTACACTTGAACATATTGGCACAGGAGATCACTTCCTAAATATAACCCCAGTAGCACAGACACTGAGAGAATCAATTAATAAATGGGACTTTCTGAAACCGAGAAGCTTCTGTAAAGCAAAGGACTTGTTCCACAAGCTAAAATGGTAGCCTGCAAAATGGGAAAAGATCTTCACTAACCCCACATCAGACAGATGGCTGATCTTCAAAATATACAAAGAACTCAAGGAATTGGTCATCAAAAAAACAAATAATTCAATAAAAAATGGGGTGCAGACCTAAACAGGGAACTCTTATCAGAGGAATCTAAAGTGGTTGAAATACAGTTAAGAAAATGCTCAACATCCTTAGCCATCAGAGAAACGCAAATCAAACCAACTCTGAGATTCCATCTCAACACCTGTAAGATGGCCAAGATCAAAAACACTGATGACAACTTATGCTGGAGAGGATGTGGGGTAAAGGGAACACTACTGCATTGCTGGTGGGAGTGCAAACTGGTACAGCCACTTTGGATTTCAATATGGCGATTTCTCAGAAAATTAGGAAACAACCTTCCTCAAGAACAAGAAGTACCACTTTGGGTATATACCCAAAGGATGCTCAAACATACCACAAGGACATTACTCAACTATGTTCATAGCAGCATTATTTGTCATAGCCAGAACCTGGAAACAACCTAAATGCCCCTCTACTAAAGAATGGACAAGGAAAATGTGGTCCATTTACATAATGGAGTACTACACAGAAAAAAATAATGGCATCTTGAAATTTGCAGTCAAATGGATGGATATAATAAACATCATATTGGGTGAGGTAACCCAAAGCCAGAAATATATGTACTCACTCATAAGTGGCTTTTAGAAATAAAGCAAAGAAAAACCAGCCTACAACTCACAATCCCAGAGAACCTAGACAACAAAGATGACCCTAAGAGAGACATACATGGATCTAATCTACATGGGAAGTAGAAAAAGACAAGATCTCCTAAGTAAATTGGGAGCATGGGGACCATGGGAGAGGGCAGAAGGGGAGGAAGAGGAAGTAGGGGAGCAGAGAAAAATGTATAGCTCAATAAAAACAGTTTAAAAAACCATTCATACACATAATAAAAATAAATCTCAATTATACAATGAAATTATGTTAGAAATAATACTAGATAAGGAAAATGGCAGTAGAAGACCATAGGGTGCCCAACCCCCAACTGAGGCATCTAGAATAAAGTCTATACCTAGGTCTCAGGGAACAGCTCGGAAGAGGGTGTGGAATGATTGTCAGGACAAGAGGAGCAGCACCCCTGCTGCTAGTGTCCTCTGTCCGTGAGAGGGAAGCTGCACCCACAAAATCTCATCAAGGCTAGACAAGAACTGCATAATGACCCCACCAATTGGTATGCCAATGGGGTAGGGGAAATCCCACAAGGCCCCACCCCTAGATGAATTGCTATAGGCAGTTAATGGCTGCTGAGACAAGAAGAATTGGTCTCTCTCAGGGACTAGCCCTGGTAATTTATGTAATCTCAAGTGGTTAACCCTAAATACAAGCAGCACCAAAAGAACTCAGCAGGATATATGAGATTCCATGAATTTGAAGGAGAGTGAGGGGGACATGGGAGAAATTGGAGGGAGGGTGATGAGGTAGAAATGATGGAGTTCTTAAAAAATGATTTAAGAAATTAGACTAGTTTGCTATTCATTAAATTTATATTGAAGTACAGTTTTCACTTTTTGTTGTTGTTAGATAAAGTTTTCTACCCCCAGTCTGGCCTTTTATCTAGCTCTGTAACTGAAAAAGATGTTGATCCCCCTGCCTGTACTTTCCTAGTGCCAGATTCATAGGCATGCATTACTGTGCCCAGTTCATGTTATACTGGGGTGGGGTTAACACTTGGCAGGCTTTCTGAGGGGGAGGGGCCACTATTTAGTGGGCTTTCTGCGGGGCACAGGGTCTGGGGAGAGAGAGGGGGAGTTGGTGCTTCCACCTGATCAGCTACTACCGGTATTGCATGGCTCTCAGAACTCACACAGATAAAAGACCTATCTCTATCCTTGATCTGTATACTCTCATGAGAAAATGAGGAAATATTTGATTTTCTTTAAAAACCACAACTTTCTCTTTAATTTATCAAATTTTAAATAAAGCTATGAGAATAAGGTAAGAACTTCCATTTGTGAAAGAGGGCATAGATCATGATGGCAAGGTTAGAGAGAATTTCCTTCAAGGTATGGTCAAACTGCTTCTATCCAATTTTATGAATGACTTTTATGGAGGACTTTAAAAACAGCTATGTACATGTATATCATAAAATTCTTTGTTTATGAGCACTGATGTTTTGACTATATATACATACAACATACATATATTTGTATATGTGTGTTTGTGTCTATGTGTGTGTCTGTGTGAGGGTGTCAGGTCCTCTGGAACTGGAGTTATAAACAGTTGTGAGCAGCCATCATATCATAAAATTCTTGAGTTAATCCCATTGATCGAGAATAAGACCACTACCACAGTTGAAAGTCAAATTTAAAACAAGCTTTCATTAAACACTGGCCAAGTGGACGAGTTCTGGCAGGGTTCATACCCTGGTGTCTGGGAAATGGCCCAGGATCAAGTACGGCAAGGGCTTAAGAAGGAAATTCACTGCATTTCCCGTCTGGTCCAAACAGGAACAAGGAGACGTCAGGAACTACCTCCAGCCTGTGAACCTCCTGCCCACGTGTGATCAAGCACAACTGGTGTGTATGGGTCAAACAAACTTGTTTGGGGGAAATGAAAAATACAAGCTTGCTATCTCCCATAAACAAAAGCCTCCAACGTTTCAGGAACTCTCTGTCCTTGGGCAAGGATCTCTTAGGCACAGTAATTAAAACTTAAAATGTAACTTTGGCTTTCACACTTGCTCCATTATTTTTTAATCTTTTGATTAGTAGTCACCTGCATTTATTTCTTACAAGGAAAGGAAAAACATTGTATGCTCAGTGAGGAAATTGGTTCTATATATCTATATCTATCTATCTATCTATCTATCTATCTATCTATCTATCTATCTATAAAAATTGGTTTTACACACACACACTCACACACACAAACACACAAAACACCTTAACCCAGCAGTTCCTGAGCCTACATCAGAGTTCAATTTTAATCTGCAGGATTCTTTTCCTGCTTCATATTTTCACAAGTGTTCATACTAAGAAAGCAACCACAGACTCCTAAAAGCTGTGGATGCTCCTTTTTCTGTGTGCCTTTTAACACCTTGGCTTGAGAGAGCCTGCTAGCCTTCCTGGGAATGGAGCCTGGACGCCATGTTCCCCTTTCTAAACATCCAGAGTCCTACCTCACACGCCTTGGAAACTCTGGCATCTTATCCCCGCAGAGTAAAAGGCTACTGAAGCCAAGTGTCAGGCAGACCCAGCTGCATATTTTATGACCTGGAATCTCTAGTTAGTGCTCCATATAAACGAGTTGGCTGTGATATAGGGCTACCTCCCACTGTCATTGGTCTCACTCCTTAAGAATCATGCCCACATTCCTTATGTTTCTGCCAATACAGATTTTAAAGCAGGGACCCTGATTGATCTTTGGGCTGACGAGGGAGAGGGACTTTTTTGGGGGAGGGGGAGGGAAATGGGAGGCAGTGGCGGGGAAGAGACAGAAATCTTCAATAAGTAAATAAAAAGTCTTACGATAATTCTGATTAAAATTTCCCTCCTGGGCCAACAGGTGCTCCTGAGGTTTTGAAGTACACTGAGGTTTGATTTAAGCTGCAGGTTAGGGCAACAGAATGTAATTAGGGGAGCCTCTTTTCCTAGGCTTCAGACCTTGACATTATCAGAGCAGCTTTCCCAATCCCAAGTATCAGGGTCTCATTGTTTCCCAATCAAGACCCCATCTTGAATCTGTATGAAAAACTTGCAAAGGTCATGAATTCAATTGCTACCTAATCCAGCCAATTGCACAGTTGCTTTTGTGTTTGATTTTCAACACCAGTGGCCTTGTGGTTACTAGAAATGAAATTCTATAAGGGCTGCCACGGAGCCCTCTGATTCTCATACTATAAACCGAGTGTTTCTTTTTATTTCTTGAAGGGCTACACTGCACTCAGCACATTCAATTACATGCTGCAGGCTTGTTGCAGCACTATTACCATGGCAACCAAGCAGTCCTTGGGCTCCCCAGGAAGTTGCTTCAGTTAGCTCTTTATCAAAACCAGGCACAGGTGGTGATTTAATTACTTAGAGTGGAATGTGTGTCCTGCCAACATGTGGTTCCACTGGTAACAACTTTAGCAGTGCCCTTAAACCTGAACACATGGTTGAGTACTCCTAAATCCCAGTGATGAACGTCCCTCTCCATAGACCACTCCTATTGCCAATTCTATATCAGGGACTAATCTGGAAACAGACAAAAAATATGCTAGAAATTTGAATAGGAAGTTTTTTAGTGTAAAGAATTGTAACATGGAAAGTCTTAACTATCCAATCAGAAGTAGTAAATGCAAAATTCAGCTATTGTCTTTGGGCCAGAGTAACTTCAGGCAGAAACTGGAGTTGTGAAGGACACTTCACACAGTCTGCAGGGGTTGGGGGGGGATCCTGCCTGGGAGCATACCCCAGTGCTAGGTGGAAGAGGAATGCTAAAACACTACTTGCTGGAACTGATCAATTGGAGTGACTGAACTGAGTATAACTGTGACCCTGACACTGTGGAGAACCAGAACAACCCAATGCTTTCATAGAGACCCAGTGAAAGGACAAAGGGAACTTCAATTCTATGTCCTTGTTCAGACAGGAATGGACTTGCCAAGGTTATGTAGCAGAGACAAATATTGGCATTTAGCCTGAAGATCAAACAAACAAAGCAGCCAAGCCACTAGAGAGCTCTTACCTCTATGAAATCTTCAGACTGAAAGAGAAGAGTTCCTGTCTCATCCTGCCTTATATTCCTTTCTAGTACTGGGATTAAAGGTGTACCACCAATGCCAGGCCTCTATGGCTAACTAGTGTGGCTGCTGGGATTAAAGGTGTGTGCCACCCTGCCTGGCCCGTACGGCTGACTAGTGTAGTTGTTTTGCATTCTAGTCTTCAGGCAAGATTTATTTATTAAAATACAAATAAAATATCACTACATTTCCCCTTCTTTCTAAAATAAAAAGGCTATAACTAATGTAAGAAAAACTATATACAATAAGTACAATAACTATATACAATATATCCAGGCAATAAATACATCAACACTGTCTAGTTCATCTGCATTTGACAAATACAGAGAAAATACTCCATATCTATCCTATCTTGGTGAGTTCAAAATCTTGTACCTAATTTACTTTCTATCATAACTTGCTTTCTGCATCTGGTAAACAAGGAAAACTATAACTATCTAGTCTTCAACTCCCCCAGAGACACAAGAAGGAAATAATATACTACTCTGAGTAAGCAGAAGGTAAAGCAAGTGACTTCCAAAAAATGTGAGAAATGAAAGAAACAGGTGGCTACCTGGACATTCACCCAAAATTTTTCAGCAATGTTGGGGCATCCATCTCCAGCCTACAGGCCAAGCTTATTCAACAGACTTTTCCGTGAAGCAGGATAGTCTGAAAGGCTCTTCCACCATACCTTGACAATGCTTGGCAGTCACTCTCTTTTGTGCTCTGCCTGTCCAGTGTACTGTCAGCAATTGAGGCAAGGGCAATTTCTTGCCCAGTGTCTTACTTTTGCCACAAAGAAAGTAAACTCCATGTGGAGTTACTCTGACGCTCATTTATCTTCTCTGAAGTAGATTGATGCTACTAAGACGATATAATTCAATGTCTTAAAAAGGAGCCTATGTTATTAAGACATCTTAAATGTCATATTCTGTAGATCTCTGAGGTGTTTGAAGATGACATGCGTATCTTAAATATATCTCTGTTTGGCCTTGAAAAAAAAAACCTAATGTGAATGCAAGTTCGAATGTAACAGGTGACTAGCTGCTATACTGCATTTCCTTATTATCCTAAATAGCTGGTGGACTAGAAATTCGCACCACATTGTTGATTGAGTTGTATAGGCATAAAACCTTGAACAAGAGTAGAAATGTATGTGCAGTATGTTCTAACAAAATTAATCTCAAATTTGTTATAATACACAAAATTTGTATACAATATACAAAAGTCTGATTCAATGTAAAACATTTAAAACTAGTAGTTGCTTTTTAAAAGTAGATTTCATAACCTAACTTTTTATCTTATCATATTTATATCTTGCCTTTTTTCTTTTCAGAGTAGATTTAATAATCATCCTTTTATCCTATCATATCTGTATCCTCCTTTTTTTCCCCCAAAACAAGAACTCTGTATCTGATCTCCTTCATTCAACTTTCCTCCTGACCATAACAACTTATAACCAATCCCTCTGAATAATGACAAATATCCATACCCATTGAATGACCAAAAACTACCCATCCCACCTCTTGGGAATGTGGGTGTCATTTTCTTAAACTTACTTCCTGCTGTCTGGGGGCAATGACATCTTTAAGAGATCCTGAAAAGAAAAATATATGACCATTAATATCATGACAAAAAGTTTATATATATATATTTGATTATACAATTTTATCATTTTATCTCTCACATTTATGCCCTTGATTTAGTTTTTGTATGTTGTATTAGATAAGGATATAACTTCATTCTTTTCCACATGGACATCTGACTTTCTACGATCTATCAGCTGAAAACTGTTGTGTGATATTTAAGTCTTTTGGCTTTTGGGGGGTGGTCCCTCACCCAGCTTCTAAATAAATCACACATGTAGATTTATTCTTAGTTATGAATACCCAGCCTTAGCTTGACTTTTTTCTTGCCAGTTTTTCTTAACCTAAATTATCCCAGCTACATTTTGCCTCTGGGCTTTTATCTTTCTTTATTTCTGTATACCTTTTTTTTTTCTTCTTTCTCTGTGGCTTTCTGTGTAGCTGGGTGACTGGCCCCTGATGTCCTCCTCTCCTTGTTCTCTTGCTCCTCATTCTCTTCAGTTCTCCTTCTATTTATACTCTCTGCCTGTCAGCCCTGCCTATCCTTGCTCTTGCGTCTAAGAGATGTATTGGCCATTCATCTCTTAGGACCGTCATGCGTTTTAGACAGTCATAGTAACAGCTTCACGGAGTTAAACAAATGTAGCATAAACAAAGTTACACACCTGAAAATAATATTCCCCAATATTTCCCCTTTTTTTCTTTCTAAACAAAAATGAAAAGTTTTAACTTAAACATAGTTAAGACTGCATACAATAAGAACAATTATCAAGTAAAGATTACATTCACAGTGTCTGAATTCCACTTCATGCCTGGTAAATTTAAAAACAATACTCCATAATCTATATTATCTTAGTAAATTGTCGGGGACCATGCTTCCACAAAGATATCACTTACCAGGGTGGGGCATGAGGATTAGAAAAATAAGTAAAGAGTATGAAGACATGAGTGAAAATAGTAAAACAGAAACATCGGATAGTAAAATAATAAAACAGAAACATAGATCAGTAATGAGAGGGAGTTCCAATGAATGCTGAAATTTTGCTGCATTTAATTTTCCACACATTTTTATACCCCAATACCACAGGGGAAAGAAGACAAAATACTGCTTTAACATAATACAAAGGACAACTAGAATAGTTATTTGCTTCAATACTTTGAGATATCAAATCATTAGCATTTTGTTGTTTAAGACAAAAAACCTATCTTAGACTAAGTATTGTGAAGGCAGCTACTCCTAAGGTCAAACCTCCTATTTCAAAAGAAGGAGTAGAAGTACTCTTGAATATCCTGACCATTGGTCGGGGTGGAGTGGATTTACCTATATGGGCCATCTTAATGTCAAAACCACAAAGTAATCACACCAACAATCGGGAAATGTAGCCACACATCTTGTCAACAACTTTGAACAAGTTAAAACTCTGTGATCTTCAGACAAGGTGGAAGCAGGCTCACTCACATCTTTGGGCCTCCACAGTAAATCCAAAAATTTTATACCTAACTTACTTTCTATCATATCTAAGGAAAACTGTAACAATAAATATCTAGTCTTCAACTCCATCAAAGGCACCAGAAGGATAATATTATTTAAATAAACAAAAAGTGCATTACAAATGACTTTAAAATCTCTAGAAATGCCAGGCGATGATGGCGCATGCCTTTAATCCCAGCACTTGGGAGGCAGAGGCATGTGGATCTCTGTGAGTTCGAGGCCAACCTGGTCTACAAGAGCTAGTTCCAGGACAGGCTCCAAAGCTAGAGAGAAACCCTGTCTCGAACAAACAAACAAACAAACAAACAAACAAACAAAATCTCTAGAAATTACAAGACGTCTGACTGCCTGGACAGTCACCCAAAGTTCCTTTGCAATGTTGGGTCATCCATGTTCATTCAGCCTACAAGCCCAGATTATCTGGAAGACTTTTCATTGAAGTAGGAAATTTGAAAAACTGTTTCGCCTATATTCACAGTTTGTCAGTCACTTTTCTCTGTGTCCTGCAGAATGCCTGGCAGTTTCTTCTGTGAAGCAGGAACCCTGAAGGACCATCCCACCTTTTTCAGTCTTGCAAAGTTCACTGGTCCCTTTCCTGTGGATCCTGCATGCCCAGTTCAAACATATAGTCAAGCAGTCCAAGCAAGAGCAGCTTCTCTGTTCAATGATTAACCTTGCAATAATGGAAGCAAACTCCATAAGGAGTTTCTTCAATGCCCAAATCTTCTCTGATGTATACTGGTGCTGCCAGGAGCAGATGTATCTTATTGTCATAAAAAACTTTAGCAAAACATTTAAAATGTCATATTCTATAGGTCTTTGAAGTATTTGAAGATCATCTATCTATCTAAAATATGTCTCTATATGATCTGGAAAAACATACCTAGCATATCTACAAATTTGATTGTTATAGATGACTAACTACTGACCTGTATTTCTTTTCTTTTCTTTTCTTTTCTTTCTTTTTTTTTTTTTTGAAAGTGTTAGCATTTAATTGGCCTCCCTGAGTGGCTTCAAGCCACCAGAACACAGGCACCTCCAACACCCTTTATCTTCTCTTCAGCTCTTCTGCTGAAAAATTTGGCTTTCACGATGACAGGCTGCTTAGGGAGCTTTCCCTTCCCCAGAACTTTGTAGTAGCCCGATCGCACGACATCAATGATGGGAGCAACTCCGGTCTTGTTCTTGGCAGCGTTGACTCGGGTCTGCTCACTGACCAGCGTCCACAGTTTATCCAGGTTGACAGTCGGGCAGAAGCTCTGGTTCCTCTTTAAGTGGTAATGCCTCATCCCAACTTTCCCGAAGTAACCTGGATGATATTTGTCGAAGTTTATCCTGTGATGATGCATGCCTCCAGCATTCCCGCGTCCTCCTGGATGCTTGCGGTGTTTACCGATGCGGCCATGGCCGTGGCTCACGTGGCCCCGGAGTTTCCGGGTCTTCCTCAGTCTGGATGGCATGGTGGTGGCAGAAAGGAAAGAGGGCCCATGTGTTTTTAAAAAAAGATGAAGTGGAATAGTGTAGCGTGAATATAGACAGTTGATGGTGTGGGGACAGAAATTTGTTGTGGCTCAGCACTTAAATAAATCTCTAATTGGCCAAAGATTCATTTCAGCTATTAAAGAACTTGGGGGAAGGGTTATCATAGGGAAGAGTTATAGCCCTGTCCCTAAGTTATGTGAAGACAAATGACCACAGGTTGTTGAATTTTCCCATATTACTTACTAAAGATAGTTAAACTCTCAATCAGACAAAATTCATGAAATAACATCAACAATCTGAATCCCTCTGTTCTCTCTGCTTGTCAAAGTTTAATTAGTTACAGCTAGGAAATCTGCTCTGCTCTGGGAAGTCGAACATGTCTTTGAAAACCTAAGCCTCAAACACCCNACTAACACCCCCTTTTCTCTTGGGAATGTGGACATTTTATTCTCTAGACTGCTTCCTCTTGAATGTGGGTGAAGTATTTTTAGGGTCCCAGAGAGAAAATTTGAGATAATGACCAAGTCCTGGGAAGACCAGTTATAACCCTTGACAGATTCACCTGTCAAATTTCAGAAGGTCTCCCTTGATCAAACCAGATCCAAATCAACCTGGAATGAATCCACAGCCTCTTGTTTCCTGTGAAAACAAAAGCAAAACCTTTTCTCCAAAGCATTTATGATTTCCATTTGACAAACACTTTTTTTTGTGGCATTTTTAAAGTTAAGGCATTATTAAAATATCTAGGCTGTTTTTTTTTTTTTTAACAGCCCCTCTTTCAATTCCAGGTCTCCTTTGCTTTCCAGCAATCAAAAAAATCCAAAATCAACACAATTACAGGATCCAGACTCCCAGTGTGTTTCCTGACTCCGCCCACTTTTGGGTCATGAAAGTCAAGCCCAAAACTTACAGCCAAGTCAGAGGTACCTGACCAGGAACTAGAGCTCTAGAATGCTGATGCTTGCACTGTGGTAGGCATTTTTATTTTGTTTGTTGTTCCTACTTAACATACTAGGTGTCAAGATCTTACTAACCAGCAGAAACTGCCCTTGCTGAAACCCTTAAAGGAGCCATATGTTTTTTTTTTAAAGAGTTCTCAGATTCTTGATGGATATTTGAGCCCCAACTTGTTATGCTATCATATTGTATGATTTTTTACTCTTTTGGCTTTTTTGGGGGCCCACCACCCAGCTCCCAAATAAATCACACACAGAGGCTTATTCTTAATTATGAATGCCTGGCCTTAGCTTGGCTTATTTCTTGCCAGCTTTTCTTAAATTATCCCGACTACCTTTTACCTCTTGGCTTTATCTTTTTCTTTTTTTTAATATTTATTTATTATGTATACAATATTCTGTCTGTGTGCCTGAAGGCCAGAAGAGGGCGCCAGACCTCTTCACAGATGGTTGTGAGCCACCATGTGGTTGCTGGGAATTGAACTCAGGGCCTTTGGAAGAGCAGGCAATGCTCTTAACCACTGAGTCATCTCTCCAGGCCCGGCTTTATCTTTTTCTATTTCAGTATACTTTTCTTTCCTTCTTACTCCGTGACTGGTTGGGTGGTCGGGTGGCTGGCCCCTGATATCCTTCTCTGCTTGTTCTTGCTCCTCCCAGATTTCTCCTTCTAGTTATACTCTCTGCTAGCCAGTCCCGTCTTTCCTTGCTCCTGCTTAACTATTGGCAGTTCATCCCTTTATTAGGACCATCATGGATTTGACACAGGCACAGTAACACAGCTTCACAGAGTTAAACAAATGCAGCATAAACAAAAGTCACACACCTGAAAATATTCTCCAACAGAAAAGACTGACCTTCCCTACAACAAATGGCCTTCAGTCCTCCTCAAAGATGACTTATTGGGACTGGAGAGATGGCTCAGTGGTTAAGAGCACTAGCTGCTCTTCCAGAGGTCCTGAGTTCAATTCCCAGCAACCACGTGGTGGCTCACAACCATCTGTAATGAGATCTGGCGCTCTCTTCTGGCATGTGGGCATACATGGAGGCAGAATGTTGTATACATAATAAATAAATCTTTTTTAAAAAGATGACTTATCATGTGTATGAGGGGTTATTTCTGTGATCTCTATATCATCCCAATTGGCCCATGTTTTAGGGTTTCTATTGCGACAACAAAACACCCTGACCAAAACGCAAGTCGGGGAGGAAAGAGTTTATTTGGCTTACTTGCCCATATTGCTGTTTGTCACTGAAGGAAGTCAGGACAGGAACTCAAGCAGGGCTGGGTCCTGGAGGCAGGAACAAATGCAGAGGCCACGGAGGAGAGCTGTTTACTGGCTTATATCCCATGGCTTTCTCTTCTTATAGAACCCAGGGCCAGCAGCCCAGGGATGACACTACCCACCATGGACCGGGCCCTCCTCCATTGTTCACTGAGAAAGTGTCTTACAGCTGGATCCCATGGAGACATTTCCTCAGCTGTAGCTCCTTCCTCTAACGACTGTCGCTTGTGTCAAGCCGACACACAAAACCAGGCCGTACAATTTTTATGTCTGTGTTTAACCTAGTATTCTACAACCTTACTGTTCTCTAGGTTTTGAAATAAGAAAGCATAGCTACAGCTTTGCTCTTATTTTTCAGGATTGCTTTAAATATTTGGATTCCTTTGTAGATTCCTATGAATTTTAGAGTGGATGTTCTATTTTGGTAGACAGTATGATTGAGAGTTTGATAGGAACTGCATGGAGTTATACGACTGCTTTGAGTCGTTTTGACATCTAGGAATACGAAACATTTCTTCTTAGTATGCCTTTTCATTTGGAAATACTTTGTAATTTTCTTGTGTAAGTTTATTTTTTACCTCCTTGGTCAAATTAATTCCTAACTATTTCTATCTTTTTGATACTGTCATAGATAGAACTATTTTCATAATTTTATTTCCATATTGTTCATTGTTAGTGTATGGAATATAGCAAATGTGGGAATGTGTTTCCGTGGTCCAGCACTTGCCTGGTATGTATAAAACTGTGGATCTTCTCCTCCCAACACAAAGAAGTGCAACTGAGTTTTGTATGTTTTGTTTTCTGCTATTTTGCTAGACTCATTTATTAGTCCAGCTTTCTTTGTATGTGAGATTGTTAAGGGTTCCTACATATTCCATGAGTGAAAAGAGATGGTTTTACATCATGCTTTCCTACTAGATGCTTTGTTTTTTTGTCCACTTGCTATGTTTAGAATTTGTGGTACTGTTTTGAACAGGAGGCAAAGGCAGACTGAGCACTGTAAGTTTCATGCCAGCCACAACTATATAGATCCAGTCCCAAAACCAAAATAAAAAACCAACCAAAATATTTTTTTCCAAGCAAAATCTTATCTGTCATTTGCATTTCTGCATTAGAGAACTGACTGCTCACTCCATCAGTGTATTTATTGATGGACAGCTTTGGATTTTGTGGGTGTTTAATTTTTGATTTTTTTTGCATATTCTAAATATTAACTGCCTGTCTGAAAAAGATTTCCTCTTACTCTGTGAGAGAAACTACCAGTCTGCTGGAATTTTCCTTAGCTACGCAGAAACTTTTTATTTCATGTGATTCCAATTGTCAGTTCTTGGGGCTATTTTCCTATGCAAAACCTTTTTCAGAAAATTCTTGCGTATATCTATTTTTGGAGTGTATGATCTATGTTATCCTGTAGCAGTTTCAGATTTTCAATTAAAATTAAATTAAACTTTTTTTTGTGAAGGGATCCAACTTCATTTTTCTGCAAATGGGCACCAGTTTTGCCAACATCATTTTTTGAGTGGATTTTTTTTTGTTTTGAGACAGTCTCTCTATGGAGTCCTGGTTGTCCTGAAACTCATTAAGTAGACCAGGCTGACTTCGAACTCACAGAGATCTGCCTGCCTCTGCCTCCCAAGTACTGGGATTAAAGGAGTGCGCCACCACACCTGGCTGTGCTCTTTCTTCTAAGGATTGTTTTGACTATTTGTGGTCTTTTGTGTTTCCATTTGGAGTTTTGGATTATTTTTCCAAGTTCTCTGAAGAGTGTCATTGTAATTTTGATAGCAACGTCTCTGAATCTACAGATCACTTTTGGCAACAGAGCCATTTGCACAGTATAAAGTATGCCAATTTGGGAGCACACAAGGTTTCTTTTTATTATCAGGTATTTTCTTTAATTTCTCTTTTTATTGTCTTCAAGTTTCCTTTTTAAAAGGATTTACATGTCAGCCACAAGGATTATTCCATGATACTTTATTTTGCAGGGGGCTATTGTGAATGACTGTGTGTGTGTGTGTGTGTGTGTGTGTGGGGTGGAGGTCTCTAAGTAGCCCTGCCTGTTCTGGAACTTGCTTTGTCGATCATGCTGGTCTCTGCCTTGAGTGCTGGGATCAAAGGCATGCACCTCCATGCCTCACGGTTGGAATGTTTTTCAACTCATTTTTAGTATATGTGAATGCTACTGGGTTTTGTGTGTTTTATATTCTGCAAATATACTAGAACTATTTATTAAATCTAGAAGATCTCTGGTGGAGTCTGTAGGGTCTTTTAGGTTTAAAATCACACCATTTGCAGATAAATATAACTCATCTCCTTCTTTTCCCAATTTTATCCCTTTTATATCTTTCATCTTCTTGCTTGGCCTAGCCCTTCATGAACTATACTAACTGTGTGTGAAGAGAGAGTGGGCACCCTTGTCTCCCTCCACATTTTAGGGGAAATGCTCTCCGTTCTCCCATCTCATTATAATGTTGGTAGACTTGTCATACACAGCCTTTATTGTTTCCAGGTATGTTCTGCCTGGTCCTAATTTCCCCAAGCCCTTCATCATGTCTACATGGCAAGCTCTGTCAAAAACTTACTCTGCATCTACTGGGAGAATCCTGTGAGTTCTGTCCTTAAGACTGGATCTTTAAGATGTAAGTTTTTAGAGACTTCAGTGAGATAGTATACAGTTGGCTTGTTTCTGAAACAAAAAAACCAAACTATTTTGCCAATCCCTGTCTTTGAACTGGAAATTTTAATTCATTTAATTTTAAAATAATTGTTTGGTAGGATGGACCACTGTTAATCTGCTGTACGTTTGCCTTGCCATAGAGCACTCTGTGCGTGTGTGTGCACGTGCGCACGTGTGTGTGCATGTGCCACTGACCCTGGAGCTGACCTACTGGCTAGACTAGTTGATCAGCAAGCTCCTGGAGCCCTCATCTCTAGTTCCTATACTAGGATTACAAACTTGCTGTTCTATTTGCATACCATTTTCTTGACTTCCTCTGTTTCTCTTTAGTTTTGAGATCATCCAGAAAGGTTGATCCTGGACGGAGGGAACTGGTTCCTGAAAGTTACCCTTTGATATCCACATGTGTACCTTGGCACCGTATACCCTGCCTCCCCAAACAAATAACTGTAATTATAAAAGAGTAATCTTCGTTTAGTTAATTTAATCTTTGTTAGTACTTTCTCCAGGTCTTGTTCAGAGATGGTCCGTTGATTTGTTGCCTTTTGAATGGGCCACAGTTGCCTGCTTCTTTGTGGTTTCTTGTTGCACAACAAACACTGAATATGGTGACTCTGGAAATCAGATGCCCCTTCCTCCACATTTTCTTATGGTTGTTCTTTCTTGGTGGGTGCTAGTTTGCTTGGTGGGTTCCCCAGCCTCCTGCTGTTTGTTCAAGGTCTCCCTTTAGCTCAGACTGGCCTGGAACTCATGACGTAGGCCAGACTAGCCTCAAATTCATAGTCACCTACTGCCTCAGCCTCTCTGAGTGGTGGGCTATAATGAAGAAGGGTTAAGTTCCATACCCAGGATCAGTTTGGATAAGCATACTATATGAACTTAGGATTTCTTGAGTCTTTTCTGAGGCCAAACTTTCCCTGGATATGAGCAATCACTTTCCAATGTTCTGTCTAGTTTCCAAAAGGAGGAAAAAGGAGGAATGGGTACAGGCCCTTTAAATCTAAGAAATTATTTCAGTTGGATGGGGGTACAGTAATGACTTCCTGCTTCTGTGTTTACACACCAGTGATTAGAAGCATCAATCTCTGCTGAGCACAGATCTTTGATGTTCAGGAAGATTCGCTTTTCCATCTGCTGTGGTCCCCACAGGCTCCATGCCAGGTGCCCTGGATGAGGGTCCAGTTGCTGTGCCAGGCTGGGTGGGGCACGACGCTGCTGCTGGGCTGCAAGCTGAACTTGCCAAAGTTAAGTTGGCTGTTCAGGCATTCCTCTTCGGGGATTCCAAAGCATTAACAGCCTCCAAGCTCCAGGGGAGTTACAAGAAGCCAGAGTTCAGCAGACCAGTGGTTCCCTAGGCAGGAGGCAGGTTCTGGAGCCGCTTACCCCACCTCCCGGAATCCCTGCAACCATTCTGTTTTTCATGGGCTTATTCTGGGTACTTTGCTTGAGCCAGTTTACATCGTCATGGTAACTGCAGAACCTTGCATTTGGTGGCTGCAAAACACATCCTACTTTCTGTCCCCTTCCCCAGTATGTCCCCCTCCCCACTTTATCCATGATCATTTACGTAGGGGACAGTACTACTATTTCCTGAGCTAACCATTTGTTTCTCTTGTTCTGCCTCCTTATTCGCCTTGGGCCATTTTTGTTGACCCTTGTATAGATGAAAGAACATCTTTGTAAGATCCACTGGGGTCATGAAATTAGGGAATTATGCTGGAGTCACATCCCCTATTGTCCCCTGCTTTGAAGGATCCGATGCAAGTGAAACAATGAGGGTTAAATCTATTTCTGTGACCTGTAGGAACAGGAGACAAGACAAGGAGAGGTGTGGAACAGGGGTGATGCTAATTAAACCAAGGTCAACCTTGTTAAGGGTTAAATCTATTTCTGTGACCTGTAGGAACAGGAGACAAGACAAGGAGAGGTGTGGAACAGGGGAGATACTGATTAAACCAAGAGCGACATTGTTAAGAAATTTATTTGCAATTCTTTTTTGCGTTTTTGTTTGTTTTTTAAATAACATCATTCCTTAGATAAAAATGCAATCTTACAGGAATATACAGTAACGTCTCACACAGAGATGGACCCTGAAGCTCTCCTTGAAGGTTTCCCCGTCTAGATTCCCTGGCCTCGCTCGAGGGGGAGAAGGCGCAGCAGGCAGGGCCTTTGACAACAGGATTATTGGATGATCACAAACTGTACAATATTTACAACAGTCGGACTGTGGTGTCGTGGAGTCTGGAGGGGCAGGCGTGGGATGTGCAGGTGTGTATGAGCGACACAGAAGCCTGTTCATCTTTCCGTGCCTCTCTGGGAACAGGCATGGCACATGACACAGGTTTTCTCAGGGACATGAAGTGGACTGAGTAGACACATGGCGCGTGGGGGATGGGCGCGGCGTGATGTGGACCCCTGACATGGAGGAAGGTCTTCCTTAGCAACACTGGCAGATCAAAGTAGAATCGCAGTATTATGGGAGAGGCAGGCAGTGCAGCGTTCACCCCTGGGATCTGCCACCCTGTTTCCTAATGGCTTCTTTCCCCGCAGGTTGCTCTTAACTGCTATGGTCACAGATGTGTGTAAACCCAGTGGTTCTCCTGCCACCCAGGCTGTTTGGGGTGGCAAGAACACAGCTCACGCCCGAGCTGGGCAGGGTAGATGGGTGCACGGTCTGGCGGGAAGGCTGAGAGGGGGTTTCAAGTCTGGGGGACGGGATGCAGGTGTGGATGTGTGCTGGGTGGGTGGGGCACAGAAAGGGACCCATAAAGCCCGCAGTCCCGGTGATGCCTTCTAAGGGGCCCTCTGCGGGGACTGCTTGCTCACAAATCACCTGTCCTCAATTCCCAAGGGTTCTCCCCTGCTTTTAACTTTGGTGTGGTTCTCCATGCTGGGAAGTCTTAGGAGGCAACATAGAAGCTAAAGTGCTTGCCCAGCATGCACAAGGAAAGACCTTGGCTCAACCCCCTGTACCTCCACACTGCTCCCCAAAAAAGGAAAAGAAGAAAAGAAACTACCCTCCAGTTCCCTATAGCCTCTGTCTCTCCCAAACCGTCTGTGTAATGACCCTGCTGAGGGAAGCAGCAGGGAAGCTTTAGGGGGCAAATTTGCATGAACTGGACTCATTTATGCTGGAGTAGAGGGCACGTCACCTGGTCTGTGACCTTTATACATTCATTCATTTAGATTCTGGGAAACTGGGGTGCATACGATTTCCCGTGGGGAAGAGGGGGTTACACATCTGAGACGGGTTGACTCTGGTGATATGACATTTCATATTTTCATTGCATTTTCTGGCCTTGCCTTCCTTATTGCTAGCAGAGACCTAGAAGAAACATAACAGAAAAATCTCAATTCCGACTTTACTGTCAGTATCGAACTGATTTGCAATGCTTGATATATCCAGCTACATACTCCAACTCCCTCTCCGAGATGGTACCTGGTCCTCCTCACATACCAGGAAGGCCAGGCCTTCATCACGTACTGTACGGATCAAATCTCTTAAGATGGCTGGAGGAAAAGGAGGAAAAGAGTGGTAGCGTTTCCTCACTGTAGATGAATAAACGGTCACCATTTCCACCCATGGAAACTGTTCTAGTTTCTTCCACACGTTCCCCTTCAAAGGTGTTCTGTGCTTTTCTGTTATAATAGGATATCACCTACACATGCACTGAGTGCATCCATAGCTGTTCTGGGACATAGAGCTACAGACTGAACAGGCTGGACATGCTTACCACAGTCCTCAAAAGATTACTACGTGGCCAACACCTCAGCACTTGTGCTTTAGGGTGTGAGTGTGTGTGTGTGTGTGTGTGGTGTGTTTCAACTGTCTCCCTAACAAGGTGAAAGGCTATGGCCTAAGAAACACTGTAAGAATCTGCAAATGGTTCCTTTTGCCTCTGTGTTCCCTTCACTGGGCTTGCAGAGGAGGAGGAGGGGGAGGAGGAAGAGGAGTAAATGCTAAAGGAAGGGAAGGTCCCTGTTACTGACGTCATAGATAGGGTGCTTCCCCCTCCCCGCCCACAACCTTCTAGGACACCTCTACCATGGCAGCTGCTGTAGAACATGGGCTTTGGGGAGGGAGACCCAAGTTCCCCCAACCACTTTCCCATTGGCAAACTCTTTGGCGAGGTATGGCGGAGGGGCCTCAAATGGTCAGGTAGGGACCATATATCTCTAGCTAGGTTGATTTAGCTGGAAAAACACCCAGGGTAGGAATTCATTTTTCACAGCTTCCAAAGCAGATTATGGAGCCATCGGCCTTTTCTAGGGCTTTCCATAAGACGAGGTGACACGGACGGGGTCAGGATGCACCCTTTCCTCGCCCTCACTCCCCTCTAACTCTCTCTGTGCTGATGCCTGCTTCCGAGCCAGAGCTTTGTTGAAGACAGAATCAACCAGGAATGCTTACAGCCCGTTTTGGCTTCCCTGGGCTCTGAGTAGCTCTTCTGAAAGCTAGATGATCTTTCCTCAGGTCAATTGTTTCTAGCTCCTGAATGAGGACATTTCAGTCACTCAAGGACCCAGGATGGAAGGTCCTTCCCCTTGGTGACATTTGAAATGTGGGATAAGAAGGCTAAAAGCCCTGATTATCAGATTCGACTCCATGCTTGATCTGGGTCCTTGATCTCTTGGCCTGCCTTTAGGAGCAGTGGAGTGTATCTCTTGGCCTCTGGACAGCAGCCACTTTCCTTCTACTGACTTCCTTTTTGTTCTCAAAAACGTGCTGATGTTGGCAAAGGAAGGGCTCCCTATTGCCTTCTGTTAGGGTGTCTGGTACCAGGGGAAGGTAAATGACAGAGTTGGGCCTTGGATTCGTCAGGTTACGATGGAAACCACAGCTAAGAGGGAAGACATTTACAAATCAAACAAGGACTAGGAAAGTCTCTCTCTTTTAACCTGAAAATATGAAGAACCTTCTAGGACTAGGCAGAAAGGAACCAACAGGACTCTGTCTATATAAAATGGCCACATATAGGAACAGAGCGTAAATAAAAGAGACAGCTAATCATGGAGATGAAAGTACAAGCCCTTCGCTCCTTCTGGTCCCTTTGGTCCCCAGCTGTGGGCCAATTCCCTGCCATCTAGGGGCTACCGGGATTGCAGAAGGCCTGCAGTTCCATTTAGAAGAGTCACTGGGAAAACTCCATGGTGGGCGGGGAGGAGACAGTCTGGCGTACTGTTCAGTGGCTCTCCTACTCACTGTCCTCTCTGTCCTGGCCACAGGCAGCATGCATTAGTCTTATGTAGGTGGTCATGACGCCAAGCATGAAAGCCCCACTGTGCACTGAACCTTCTTTCCTCCTAACAATAAAGGGCAGGGGCCCATTGTCCCTGATGGTGCCACTCTTGCAGGGCGCAGTGTATGCATGAAAGGCTACTCTGGTCTTCTTGGCCATAGAGGAGAAGGCAGCCTGTGGGGATGACTGGTGAGGGGCTGGGGAGTTGGGGAGCCACACTGGGCAGAGTCCTGGAAGGGGCTGCAGAAGCTTGGCCTGTACTGTGTGTCATTGGTCAGAAGACTGGCAATGCAGATCAAAGCTTCTACAGGCAGTCAAGGCAGCCTGAGGAGAGAGTATGCAGCCTATGCATGTCTATGGGTAGGAACAATCAAAACACCACCTTTCCCCAGGGGGCAGATGCATGCCAGAACCAGACAGCCAATCAGAGGGCTCACCTCTCCATCGTCACTCTAGGCACATCAACAGTCTCAGAAACAAGACAAAGGATGCCGTCTAATCCTTATATCTAGAAGCCCTTATGGTACTGAAGAGGATGCTGGGTCGACGGTGCACGGGAATTTAAGGAGAAATGCTGTTTCTAGACTCTGGTTAACCTGTGAACACTGCCTCTCTCTACATTTTCATGAAATAGCCCACGAGAGCATTATCACTGAGGAACAACCTTGCTGAATTTCTAGCAGATTCTCACATAATTCCCCAAATAGGCTGGAAGGACCCTGGGACCAGAAGATATCCTGTACGTAGGTAAATTCTGCGTGAATGGTTGAGTCTTATTTTCCCCAGAGCGATCTGTTCCTTCCATCCCTATGAGATCCCGATGTCCCCGCCTTCATCAAGATCCCTTGCTTTTCTGCCTTCCTGCTTTGGAGGAAGGAAAGGATAGTTTCTAGAAGGATCACAGGCCTACCCAGTCACCTTAATCTAGTCACGGCTATGGCTATCCATGTTTGGGCAGATCATGGCTCCAAGATGAATCTGTCCTACCTCTGCCCCAGCCTGATTGTCACCTCATCCTCTCAGTTAAGATGTGGGCTGTGGGAGTGCTTGACAAAGTCAGCCACCTCTCCAGAGGAGCATCCTGAACAAGTATCCACAGAGAAGGCAGCAAGTGAAGAGCTGGATGAAACATGCCTGATCTTGCAAAGCAAGAAGTGGCACGGACTGTCTTACCACACGGTTTTGGGAAAGATTGAGGGGAATGGGAACAAGACACAAGATATGCAAAAAGGTACCTCCCAGACCTTCCCACGGAGAGCAGGGTGAGGACTGACACCGGGCACACCTTTGTTCACTTTGCAAATGAAAGAAAACCATCTCCTCCCCAACCGCAGGTAGAAAAAGCACTTAAGAGTTCAAAGGGAAAGCTTGTTACACTCCAAATACAAAATGATTTACTTTACATGCAGCAAAATATACAAGAAGTGAATTTTAAAACAAACTTAAGTCATTATATTTGCTTGGCACAATTGCAATTCAGTTTTTAAAAAAATATTTGAAAAATACTGAAACTGACCTGAATTCAAGTATAACAGTTTCTTCAACAGAAACATTATCAATGCAATAAAACATTACACAGAATATATCGAAGCAAAATGTCTTCTTGAGTTTTTTCCCTTAAATTTTGTGTTTTTTAAAATAGAATTTTAATGCCGACACAACTCACAATCGTATTTTAAAATGGATATTATTGCATTGCTTTTGCATATCTCGTGGGACAGGAAATGCAGTTACCGATTCTCGTTTCAGAAGCAGAAGCGGAGACAGTGATTTGTTTTTGCTTTCGAATAGCCCCAGATTCAGAACTCCCTGCAGTCAAACCGGAACGGGGATCTATGGACTTTTGTGTGGGGTGGAGAGGACGGGGTGGAGAGGGTGCGCACGCACCGTGTGGGTGCACACACACACACACACATACACACACAGACGACCCACTATGGACACACGTGTGACACACAGATGCTCATACATCCTCTCTCTTGAACCTGTCCATACACCCAGCTTAGAAAGGAGCCCAGTTCAACCGCTCAGGCACGCAACACTTTATCTAACAGCCCTGTTACCTGCAGATTGTGACTGTCAACTAAACCGGAAAGAAAGGGGGAGGAAGGTGCTGTTACTTAAGGAAATTATAACAAATTATTGGGCATACACAGAGCAGGTAAACTTTCCTGTGGTGCTATTGAGCCCTCGCTCCATGGTTTCGGAAAAAGAGGGGTGGGGGAAACCGCACCATTTGAAGAATATAATAAAACAAATCCGACTTAAATAACGCAAATGTGGAAACGGTGAGTGAGGCTGCGCAACTGTAAACGCTCTTCTTCCTCCCTTCCCCGTGGGAAAGCACAACAAATACAAAATAATAAAGAAACCCAAACTCAGAAAACCGAAACATGCTAACAAGAACCGTCAAACCGTGAAACCAAGATCACCGAGCAGCAGCCTGCGCCCCCTGGCCTGGCTAGCTGAGGGCGGTGGTGGTGCGGTCTGCACCAGCTCCGGTCACCTGCGTCTACTCCTGCAGGGGACGGGTCCCTGAAGGGACCAAACCTGCATTACTGGAACCTTATAGCCACCTCCCCTACTTGGGGCACTGGCCTACTCCCGCCTTAGATCTCTGGGTCCCTGCTCCATCGAGACCGCCAGGCTCAGACAGAACATGTGCAAATGACTGTTTATACAAGCAAGGGAAAACACCCTTTTGGTTAGGGGGGTGGGGTCCTTTGGGCGGTGCTGCCGCGGGAAGGTGCTGGAGTCCTGCACCACGGCCTTGGCCTTCTCCCCTGACAAGCCGACTCCGCACACCGCCCAGCTCTGAGGCTTGTCCCGACAGCAGTGAATGAAGACGCTGTTCCGGTTACCTCCAGGTCACGAGAACAGTGAGGCACTTCTGAAACGAACCCATTAGGAACATTGAAACGAATAAAAAAACACCCGCGTCTGGTCAGTCCTGCGGACTACAGGTTGCTGACGTAGGCCCTGCTGTCCGGGAGCGCCTCCTCGCTCCGGCCTCGCCCCAGGGCATATGCGCAGCTTTCGTCCTCCGGGACCACAGCCCTGTCCTGCCCTGGGTCCCTGCAGTTCACAAAAGGTAAGAGGGTGCCGTTGGGGCTCTGCTGGGCGCCCCCACTGAGGATGTTGTCTGCGGCGTTCTCCATCTCCTCTATTGTCATGTCACAGGCGTCAGCCAGCTCCTGGGTGGTGACCTCGATGAACTTGGGATCTTGAGCAAACTGTCCCAATCCTTCTGAAATCAAGACCTAAAAAGAAGAAGAAGACAGAAGAGGGGCGTGGTCACTAGAGTTCCAAGCTCCGGAAGGGTGAAGTCACAGGCTGCTGTGAGGAAGAGCATCTGTGTGTACATAACATGTGCATGTGGGTATGTACGTATAGATGGATGTACGCATGCAGGTGCGAACGTGTACATAAGCGTGCATGTGTGTGGGGTGTGCATGCATGTTTGTGTGTCTGTATTTGTGTACTAAGAGGAGCACTCACAGGAAAGTAGAGATGTAGTATGGACCGAAGGAAGCGGGCATGCACAGATAGATCGGAGGAGAGAGCTTTAGGTTGGAGGATAGCCTATCACCAACGGAGAAACTGGCAGAGGGGCTGTGGACTCTGTTTTCCCACAGGCAGATCTTAGCCTGCCCTTTCTTTTCTCCTCTCTGCCCCCCAAGACATCCTTCATGTTGCCCCTTCCAAGAAGCCTTCACTTTTATTTGGTGCTAGCCACTGCCCCCACCTGTCTGCCTCTCCAGGGCTGCCCTTGTAGGACGCATGCTCCAGGACTCCTTGAAGAGGACACATGCTCAGTTTTTGTTTGCAAGGGCTGCAGGTGACCAACATGTGTCCACCCTTCCTGCCAGCTGCTTCAGTGACTAGCTAGAAGGAAGGTCACTAAATCTCTGAGCCAAGGGGTAGAATGCGGCAGCGAGGGCCGTCTCTTTTTCTCCCAGGCTCTTGTTGCTCCTCCTCTGCCCGAGTCACTCTCTCCTCACCTTGCCTGAGTTTTCTACTGCGACCCTGCCTGTTCCGGCCACACCGTGCTAATTTTGAACCTGTTTGTCTTCACCAGCACAGTGGGAAATCATGAGAGCCGAAACCCATTTCTCCAGATGTTTCACTACACCTACAGGCTCCACACCTAGGAAAACTCTCAGAGATTTTTGAGATGGACCGAGGACAATCAAGTTCAAGAATTAGTGTTTCTGAATTGGAAGAACCAAGGTTACTTGATTGCACTCCACTCCCAGGTCCATGTGACCACAGGACAGATGCAGCCTCTGCTTGGCATGTCCAGTGATGGAGGTTAGCTCCTTTACAGCCCTCTTAGTGGGGAAAGCCGTGTCGGCAAGGTCTCCCCTCCACCAGTTCTCCTAGGAGATGGTTTCTAAGGACCTTGCCACACTCATTGAAGTCTGTTTCAGCTTGTCAAAGGCCCATAAATGTGGTGCTAGGGTTGGAACAGATGCTCCTCAGAGGCAGAGAAATTGGGACAGTAAAATCTCTCTAAAGGAGGAACAGAAGCCAAGGAGGGAAAGCGCCATCTTAAACTTGGCCACGGGAAGCCCTGAAAAGGCCAGCTTCCTTTGGCAAGTTTCCAAAGTGCTGGGACGTTGTTCTGAGCAGTCCGGGTTGCGCAAAGAGAAGTCTGGCCCTCTTTGTAGGAACATGCTCCAGTACACGTGAACACTGGGAGGCAGTAGAACCTCTCCTAGGGTTCACTGGTCCATGCTTTACTAAGGGCTTTCTCCCTGTCCACCACGCCCAACGCTATCCTCTTGTATAGTCATGGTTGCAATTTTCTGCAGGTCAGGCTTCCTTCAGCATTTTTCTAGTTTACCCATTTGACACCCAGTCAACTTGGGAAGGAGCCAGGCTTCCTTCCCTGTACAAAAGTCTCTTGTTTTCTGGGGCCTCTCCCTCCCCAGGACCTTGAATTCACATACCGCTTCCACCAGGCTGCTGGCGCTGCCATGGAACTGTCTCCCTGGAGCTCCAGCTGGGCTGGGCACAGTGAGGGAGACCGGCCGGGCTCTCCGGGCCATGCTGCTGCCCCCACTACAGGCAGTGGTCTCATCAGACCAGGAGCTGCAGTGGATGGACGGGAAGCTGCTGTTGAGTTTCTCGCTGGACTCAGCCCCCTCCAGCCGTAGGGTGGGGATAGGCTGGAGAGGCCTGCCCCTGCTGCCTGGAGTGACAGGGGGTGTGGGACATGGCCTGGGGAACTTGGTAGGAGGATGGCTTCTCTGCAGGAGCGGGCTCAAACCTGCCACTGCCAATGCCTGTGGACATAAGACAAGGAGTTACCAGGAGGGTTCAGTCCTCTGCCTTCTGAGTAACTTTGAAGCGAATCTTTTTCCAGTGGGTCCTGCCTAGAATTCTCAAAGTCCAAGTCCTGTCTACCTCACTGAGACCTGGTGTGAGGTTCAATAATATCCAGAGATATTTTAATGAGCATTTCTTTCTAACACAGTGGCATTTCCCTCTAGCTTCAGGACCTTGCAATTAAGTATAACCAGTATCATCCGCTGTTTAGCGTGGCTCTGCCATCCACAGTCTCTGGATATAGTCACTCTGGCTTTCTCGTTAGGGCAGAGAGGGCAATGATGAGGCGTTCTCCATAGAGCCAGAGTTTACCAGGGCCCGCCTCTATGCATCGGCCTAATGGCCAGTGTGAAGCCAAGCGTGATAAGGCCATCATAAAGGACTAGACAAAACCGGTAGTCATTATTTTAACTTTTACAATGAGATAGGCCCATTGATAACGCCCGTCAATCTCAAGCGGAGTGTTTCCACTCCTGCTTAACAGCCGACTGCACCACGATTAATGATTCCCGTGTCTGCTTTCTCTCTCCCCAAATGCTCCCGAGAATCCTGAGGGTGACCCTGCTTTCCCGCTGCCACTGTGACTCCCAGCAGTGTCTACTGTTCAGAGGTGATATGTCTGTTAAAAAGAATGACGCTCTGTGGTGGGAACAGAGAGAACGGATTGGAGGTGGCACAGGGATACAGAGAGAAACCTCATTTCCTGCCCGTGGGCACAAGGACAGATGGACAAAACCAACTTGGAGAAATCTTTCTAAATAGAACACATAGTGTCCCTCCATCCTCCTTTTCTTCCCTCTCCCCAGCTTACGAGGGTTCCGAGCTTCTGGGGACCTGGAAATCTAATGGAAGCATAAAGCTATGTTCATGATGTTGGGAAGTTCATGACAATATCCCTATTTAGACAGTGCTTTGGCTTTGAGACGAAGTTGGAGCAGTTTATAAAATACATTTGTGAGCATGTTACCACACACATATACACATGCACACATGTACTAACAGAGATACACATGTACACACGTGTATACACAAGTGCAAGCATACACACACAAACACAAGCACATGCACACGTGTACACACACACACACACAGACAGCACAGGCCCCAAAGGGAGTTTGTAATTACAATGGGGGGAGGGCTCAGGTTTGGGTCCCCATTTGCTGCAGGTAATGTACTGACTGTAGCCTGAAGTTCCTACTTGTTCTATGTCACCAAGAGCGAGTGTGACACTGTGTTTTCACTTTCTCAGCTGTGCCACGCTAGCGTAGACTTCATTAATTAGCCTCCTTCGAGACCATCCCCTACCTCCTCTTGCCTTAGTCTCTTGGAGTGCTGTGATTAGCGCGACCACCATGCCCAGCTTGCCCCTACTCTTAACTGTGCTGCTGGCGGGTGCTGCCATCATCTCTGCACTACGGTGGGTAGACAGATGGCTGTGGCGCTCAGCTCCCAGGTCCCATCAAACCCCAGGTCTGACTGTCTCTGCTTCGGCGTGTGCAGCGAAAGGCAGTGTGTCGGGGAGGGATATCTGCGCACTGTAAGGAGAAAGCTGGCGAGCCCTGGAGCTTGTGGTTACAATATGAAAGGAACCCTTGCCAAGATCTCACAGAGACGTCACAGACTGTGGTATCTGCAGAGCAGTGGATGGCCTTCCCCAGGGGAGCGGATTCACAGAGACCTGAGAAGGGGAGACAGGGGTTCTGGGACCCCCCCATCATCCTAGGGGAGGGTAAGGCGTGTGGCCTGTCCACAGGTGTTAATACCTGATGGTGAACCAGATGCAAGGGCAAGGCTGTCTTCTGAGAGATGTCTCCCCCTTGATCCTTTTGTCGCTTCAGACATTCCAGATGGAAGGAGGCCCTTCGACCTGCAAAAGTGGATAAAGAACTAGAATCAGGGCATGGGTGATGGCACCGGCCTATGACAGCTCCGCCACACTTTAGATCTACAACATCTAGCAAGCGTCATGTCTTAAAGGCTTAGTCCCCAGTTTGGTACAACTGAAAGGAGGAGCCTCATGGGAGGTTTTCCACCTTTGATGATGTGTCTTTGAGAGAGATCATGGGACGCTGATCTCTTTCCCTCCATTATATTCCTGGCCAGGAAGCAAAAGGCACATTTTCCATCATGATGCTCCACCTTGCCACAGGCCCAAAAGTAATGAGTCAAACTTCCAAAACCGTGAGCTCAAAATTGTCTTTCTTATTTTTAAGCTGATCATGTCAGGTGTTTGCCTGCAGTGATAGAAAGCTGACCGAGAGAGACTCATTCTCAGGTGAGGTGCGAGGGCTAGTGTTATCTGTCTCAAGCTTTTTTTTTTTTTTTTTTTTTTTTTTTTTTTTTTTTTTTTTTTTTTTTTTTTTTTGGCCTCAGTTTATCTCTGAGGCATCTGAGTAGTCAACGTCTAGGTCCTATTCCAACAAACTATGTCTTTGGAGAACTATCTTTCTGTGGAATCTTTTTGTACACTGTGAAGATGTGTCTTTGCCAAGGTGCCTTCTGATTGGTTTAATAAAGAGCTAAATGGCCAATAACTAGGAAGGAAGAAGTTAGGCAGGACTTCCTCGGAGAGAAAAAAGAGGAGGAGATGAATCTAGGTACGCGAGAGACACCAGAGGACATGAAGAGAAAAGAGGAGGTACAAGATGGAAGAGGGGTAAAAAGTTCACAGGCAAAATGTAGATTAATATAAATGAGTTAATTAAAGTTATAAGAGCTAGTTAGAAATAAGCCTAACCTAAGGCAGAGCTTTCACAATTAATAAGTTTCTGTGTCATGATTTGGGGGCTGGTGGTCCAAGAAAGCCTGCCATACCATCTTGTCAGCGTGTACATTTACCAGCCCATCTCTAGAGGCTGCCTCAGTGGGCTCAGTTTCTCAGTTGTCCCTGGTGCCTGACCATTGCCACCCTGGAGGCGACGGCTGTCTGCATCTACAGGGCAGTCCGTGAATTTACCTAGAGAGGCAGAGCGGAGGAAACTCCTCTTCGGAGACTGCTGCACCTCCCTCTTGTCCTCCTCTGGGGACGTCAGCTGCCGGTTTTCATCATCCTGGTAGGAGAGACTGGAACAGAGAACCCTTAGCGCTGGCTCCTGAAGGCTGAGGGGCGCCACCCATCAGGACAGCTGCTCTCCCCAGAAGAAGTTTCCATTTTGCTTAGTGAAGGCAATGTCCATGTGTGTGCCTATACTACAGGTGTGGGGAGCAGGTAGCAAGGCGTGCTAAGAGACTTGTGTCTGCACTTCGGCACTGTAGTTGTTTAACAGGCCTGCATGTTGCGGCGGGGGAGCGGGGGGATGTCCCAGCTCTTGATACATATGCTGTGCAGGAGCCTTGTGGTTGATTTTTTGTTTATTGTTTTCCTGTGGGCTGAGGGCTGGAATTGCAGGCCTCGTGCATGCTAGACAAGTACTCTCACACTGAGCTTTGCATTTCTAGTTTCAGCCAGTGGAGGATCTCTTGGTTATAGAGAAGTAGGTAGGAAGAAGAATTCTAGGCCTAGCGCATTCTCTCAGAAGTACCTTAGATGCTTGCCTGTCTTTACATAGTAGTTCTATGCTGTTCACTTTGGTAACTCTTGATGCTGCCCCAAGATTCCCCCACCTCTCCAGTTCTTCTCTGTGTGACTATCTCTTCACTGTCAAAAGCACATAAGTCACAGTCTGTAGTGATCCTGTAATCATCCAGTCTGCAGATAGCAGGACAGTAGCAGCAATTAAGACAGTGGTTCTCAACCTTCCTAATGCGGTGACTCTTTAATACAGCTCCTCAGGTTGTGGTGACCCTCAACCACAAAATTATTCTCATTGCTACTTCATGATTATAATTTTGCTACTGTTATGAATCATAATGTCAATATTCATGTTCTCCAAGAGTCTAGGCGAATCTCAAAGGGATGGCTACCCATGGGTCTCTGAGAACAACTGCCCAGGGCCTCTAGTTGAGGACTTCCAAGTTTTTTGATGGTGCCTCATAATGAAAACTATATCATACCTATCCCCGGTATCAGACATCCCTAGCCATGTGAGACCCTGCACTTTTTGCAAGCCACTCTCTGACTCAATTTCTCTGTTACTGTAGTCGGTATTATTTTTTTCAGTGACTGTTGGCCATCACCCACTGAAGTCGCTCAGTCTTCCGTGTGAGAAGCACAGTTACATTCCAGCCCCCAGTGGTGTAGATTAGATCATAGACTGCCACCGCTAATACTCTTTTCTTAAGTTTACTTTTTTTCTTTTCTTGTAACGCTGAGGATGGAACACAGGACCATAAGCATGCCATGAAAGCATCCTACCACTGAGCTAGGCTTGAAGGCTGACACTGTGCAGCCTGCTTCCTGACTCCACCCCTGCAACCAAGCACAGTGATTCCAAGAACATATATCTGTGCAGGGGAGTTTGGGACATGAGGATCTCATATTCTTATGCTGCCCCAAGCCTTGCGTCCATTCCCAGCTAGATAAGCCCTCCCCAGTACATTTTCTTCTTACTCAGTTGTCCCCATTCTTGCAGATCTGACTTCTGCTTGGTCTGCTACACAACACCAGCTACACTGCTTCTGGGTTTGTTCAGATGTCTGTGCCCCTTGGCATTGGTACTACTCTGTGGGCAGTTGGTTAGAAAGGTCCACATTTTCTTCCTTTTCTTAGCTTCCTAACTAGTCAGTAAAATCTCCCGGATTTGAAGCTGGCCTTTTCAGAGTTAGGTAAGCATGCAGTAAGAATAGGAATCTCTCCATCCAGGCCTTTCTTAACTTTAAGGGCCCAAGAAGCTGGTGCATACCAAAGCACTTTCAGGAATGTGAAGGGTGTGTGCAGTAGACCTAAAAGTTTCACAAGGAGCCTAGAGAGGCACATACTTAAGCACATGCATCATGAACAATATTTACTCTTGCAGTACCTTTCTGTTGTCTTCTGCTGATCTTCTATTTTATTTATTTGTATCAATTATGATTAACTGCATATTTATGAGGCATGGTGTGACCATCTGATATATGTAGAGAACGTGGGATGACTATGTCTAGGAGTTAATGCCCACTTCCTTACACAGTAGTCTGCTGACGGCTGTGTAATAGACAGTATTTCTGGGGTGCACTGTGCCAGTTCAGCAGACATGGACAGTACGGCATGAACGCTCCATCTTTTTACATTACTTTGTGTTTGGCATCTTTGAGGTCCTTTTTTCTAGGCATTCATAAAATATATGCTGATCCAATTCTTAAGAGCACTGGTCCTAGCCAGGCGGTGGTGGTGCACGCCTTTAATCCCAGTACTCGGGAGGCAGAGGCAGGTGGATCTTTGTGAGAGTTAGAGGCCAGCCTGGTCTACAGAGTCAAGTTTCAGGATGGCCAGGGCTACACAGAAAAACCCTGTCTCAAAATAACCAAAACCAAACCAAAACAAACAAACAAACAAAAAGCACTGGTCCTTCTCACCAGATGGGTACTACAGTCACCCAGTAGATCTAGATGGAAGCAAAATTTTCCCAAGAGGTATGCCAATTGTGCCTTTTCTGGGCAGACTTAAAAGAAGCTATTCCAGAACAAGTTTATTTAAGCATCATATATGTCTACTGACTCAGACTAAGAAATACACCTATAACTTGATCTCACAGTTTAAGAACAATATTGAGAAGGCTTCCTGGAAGTGTTCTGCAGTGAGACCACTCAAACTGCAGAGGGAAGGTGTTACTGATACGCCACTGTCTGTCCCAGAGGAGGGGTCTCAGCACTGCTCCCGAGCCCCCACCCTTTCCCACACTTTGGGTCACCCGGGCAGAAGGCTTACATATCTGTGGTGAGCAGGCTGGGCTCGCTGCAGTACTCGGTGTCCTCACTCATCCTCACGCTGCAGGTCTCATCGGGGAACATCTCTTGACTCACCGAGGCCCCCTGGCTCTCTCGGGAGTGGCACCTGCAACATCCAGAGTGGAGAAAGGCATCAGCATCTTCCAGTCCCCCTGCCTCTTCCTCGTCAAGGAGGATGACCCTGGGCACAGGCAGAGATACAGTCCCACGGCTTCTGATGAAGCCACAGAGCCGTAGATGCCACAAGCTGTGTCGGGGCTGTGTGGGAGAGTCAGGGAGGTCTGAATTCTGCCTTAGCTCACTTACTCTTAGGCCCAAGACCTTTAGCTCACCCCGTGCCTCAGTTTACTCCTTGATGACACTAGACTAACACATGCCCTGCCTGAGCGGAGGCCTGGTCAGTGGACTGATTGTCACACAGCACGAGGATCTGAATGCCAGCCTAGCTCCTGCCTGGAGAAGCAGAGGGCACAACTAGCTGAGCGGGTGAGCTCCAAGTTCAGTGAGAGATCCTGTCTCAGTGGACTGTAATTGAGGACGTCAATCTGACATCAACCTCTGGCCTCTAAACACACACACACACACACATGAGCGCATGTACCCCTACACAACCCTGAACATGCACAAAGACAGAAGTGGGGAAGGCTTGGTTTTGAAGCAGAGTCCTGGACTGTGCAATTATCACAGGGCTGTGGACAGCTGAGCCTTTAGGTGACTGTTTGAAACCGGTAAGTCCCTGGATCGTATTCAGTGTGCCTTTGTTCTGACTCTGAAGTGAAGGCATGGGGAAGAAACTTCACATAGAGGGCTTGCTCTACGCAGGCAGAATAAGCCCGAGGCTGTACTGAGCCTGGCTATTTCCTGAGCTAAAGAACCTGCCACATTTGGATGTGACTTTGAATAGAATGCTGTTGCTTTTAGGACAGGTCCTCCTGCCCATTCGGGCATTTCTTCTCCAACTCTGGTCAAGTGCTCTTCCTCTCCCTGGGTGTGGTTCAGTACTTTTCTGTAGCTCTCTTCTCATGGACCCGGCATGTCAGGGCCCTAGGCCTATGGGAACCTACTGTTGTTTACTACACAGACACGCTGTCAAAATGCCTTCTAAGTATTTATATTAGTGCTCTGTTCAGTCTCGGTCAGAGACGCTTCTTTTAGCCCATGAGCAGCAGGGACTCATAGGTGAGTGCTGAGAATCATTTACTGTTCACAGCTCAGTCCTAAACAAGACATCTGCATCACTCCTTCTGAGGGGAGAATGGGTAGGAAGCTGAAGGATTCCACTGTTTGCTGCCTTTGCACAAGCCTGGGTCTATCAACATGCCATCGCCGAGGGGTCAGGGCTCAGGAGGCCAGACCCCTCCATGAGGAGCTATTGGCTGGGGGAGGAGAATGGGTAACCCTCAGTATGTGATCTTTCACCCGCTCTTATCCAAGCAAGCCCAGGTAAACTCAGCGGGCTACATAAAAAAGAAAGGCAGGAAAGCAGGAAGGAGACCGGTGGGAGTGGAAAGAGATAAGAGAGAGTGATGGAGGGGAGAGTGTGATGGAAATGTTATAGATGTGTGTGAAACTGTCAAAGAAAAAACTAGATAAAATCAAAGTTTAAAAAAGTTAGAAGTTCCAAAGAACAGTACTCAACTTCATAAAGAAAAGCAAAAAAAAAAAACCCAGAATAGCCAAAACAATCCTATAAAGGAACTTCTAGAGGCATCACAATCCCAAACTTCAAACTCTACTTCAGAGCTATAGTACTCAAAATAGCCTGATATTGCCAGAAAAGTAGACAGAAGGACCAACAGAACCAAATTGATGACCCAGATATCAACCCAAATACCTACGAACTCTTGATTTTTGACAATATAAAATATTGTCAAATATAAAATGGAAAAAGAAAGCATATTCAAAAAATGATGCTGGCATAACTGGATATCAACATGTAGAAGAATGAAAATAGAGCCGTATCTATTGCTATGTACAAAACTCAAGTCCAAACGTATCAAAGACTTCAACATAAAACCAACCACACTGAATCTCACAGAAGAGAAAGTGGGAAGTACACTTGAACATATTGGCACAGGAGAGCAAGTATATATACTTGCTAAATATAACCCCAGTAGCACAGACACTGAGAGAAACAATTAATGAATGGGACTTCCTGAAACTGAGAAGTTTCTGTAAAGCAAAAGACATGGTCAACAAGACAAAATGGCAGTCTGTAGAATGGGAAAAGATCTTCACTAACCCCACATCAGACAGAAGCCTGATCTCCAAAATATACAAAGAACTCAAGAAGTTGGTCATCAAAAGAACAAATAATCCACTAAAAAATGGAGTACAGACCTAAACAGAGAACTCTCAACAGAGGAATCTAAAATGGCTGAAATACACTTAAGAAAATGCTCAACATCCTTAGTCATCAGAGAAATGCAAATCAAAACAACTCTGAGATTCCATCTTACACCTGTAAGAATGGCCAAGTTCAAAAACACTGATGACAACTTATGCTGGAGAGGTTGTGGGGTAAAGGGAACACTCCTGCATTGCTGGTGGGAGTGCAAGCTAGTACAGCCCCTTTGGATTTCAGTATGATGATTTCTCAGAAAATTAGGAAACAACCTTCCTCAAGACCAAGTAATACCACTTTTGGGTATATACCCAAAGTATGTTCAGTCATGCCACAAGACATGTGCTCAACTATGTTCATAGCAACTTTGTTTGTCATATTCAGAACCTGGAAACAACCTAAATGCACCTCAGTTGAAGAATGGATAAGGAAAATGTGGTACATTTACACAATGGAGTACTACACAGCAGAAAAAAAATGACATCTTGAAATTTGTGGGCAAATGGATAAATCTAGAAAACATCATATTGAGTGAGGTAACCCATACCCAGAAAGACAAATATCATATGTACTCACTCATACGTGGCTTTTAGACATAAAGCAAAGAAAAACCAGCCTACAATTCACAATCTCAGAGAACCTAGACAACAATGAGGACCATAAGAGAGACATACTTGGATCTAAGGTAAATGGGAAGTAGAAAAAGACAAGACCTCCTGAGTAAATGGGGGGCATAGGGACCATGGGAGAGGGTAGAAGAAGAGGGGGGAGGAAGGGAGAGGAGCAGAGAAAAATATATAGCTCAATTAAAAATAATTTAAAAAAGTTAGAGGTTTTTGCAAGGCATAGGAGGGAAGAGCTGGTACTAGGACTGAATCCTCAAAGGTGGGACAGAAGTGGCGTTGCAGAAAAGGGTGGGGCCACAAGAACAGGCATGGGACAACTGCTTCATCTTAATAATGCCCTAGGTGGAGCCAACCGTCAGAGGAGCACACACTCCCTGTGTGTAGAGATCTCCTGGGTCCAAGGGTGAGCCTGCAATGTTGTTGGGTGGCTAGAGCAGCTAGTGTCCCAGAGTATATACCAGGTAGGATGGATGTCATGGCAATAACCATTCAAATGCATGGGCCATGGAGACTTGTATGTAGCCACCTAGAAATGGGATGGTGTGAAAACCAGCGAGCAGGTATGCTGCTCTGTGGGTAGCAGATCAGGACACTTGGGGTTTGAAGAGATGCCCGAAATTCTTGATTATATTCTAAGCCAGAAGGCAAGGGAAAGGACAGTCATACTGTGAACTGGTAGGCTGGAAGGGCAGCTAGGTAAGGGTGATGAAGAAGGTGCAGAGGGTGTCCTCTCCCATCCTGGCTCAGGAGCCTACAGCCGATGGAGCAGGTAAAGAGTGGACCTGCTGCAGCCATGTCCTGCTTCCTTAAGCTTTAGAGGTGGATATATTGCCCAATCTCATCTAGATGAAAAGCCAGGCTTAGGGACCTGGGAAAGGGCAGGGGCTGGTTTGTTGCACAGGCCCAAGTCACACGTTGTGGGGGCGGTCACAGGTCAACATGCCGAGGAGGGATGAGGGGGAAAGGACTGTCAGAGGTGTGGCATCTCAGAAGACATCTGGGAAACAGAGTAACGTCATCATTGTCATTGCCGTGTGTAAGCAGGAGCGGATGGGGGGTGACAAGCTGGCCCCAACCAGCTCTAGTTCAGAGCAGCAGTCTCCACCAGAGATTGGTGGCTGCGCAGAAGGCAGAGGGATCTAAGTCTGTCTTTCCTGGTGTGATCTGGCTAGGGCGAGTGAAGCCTCATGCCCAGGCCTAACCCCCTGCTTACCTCTTAGAGCTGAGCTTCCAAGCTGCCTCCTGTACCCGGACAGCAGGGGACAAGGGAGGCCCATGGCCCTCCACAGTGCTGACCGTGCTGGAGTAGCCAGTGGGGTGGGGGAAGCGACCCAGGGCAGTGTTGTTGGCGTTGTTGATGTTGGCATTGGAGCCTGTGGATGAGTAGCTGCTGGGGGTGAAAGTGGAGTCCACCAGTTTCTCATGGGATGGCGACTCCGTGTCGCCCTGGCTGTTTCCCGTCTTGTTGATGTGCAGCGGGCGCTGGGTCGTGAAGGTCTGGGGAAAGTTGCTTCTGCTGTCGCTCTGATAGTAGCTGACGTGGTTGCCAAACAGGCCTCCAGCCCTCTGTAGACAAGAGAGAGGAGTAGGTGGAGAAGGCTTCTCCGCATTCTCTCTCTCCTCCCTCCCTCACCCCTTCTAAGAAGCACAGACTGCAGGAAGTCATCTTGCCCTCCAAAAGAGGCACACACTCTGGGCACATGGGAGAGGGAGGACTTAGATGCTCAAGGTTCCACAGTTCCCTCTACATGTAACACCATGATATGAATTCCCTCATGGGCCTGGGCAGGCAAGAGGTTGCTGGTCTAGAAGCCTCCCTGGAAGTCTGTTCCTAAGGGAACACCAGAGACTGAGGCTGGGTTTCAAGGACAGGTCTAAGATGAGTGTCCTTCACAGAAACCAGCTGCTTAGCTTGGTGGAGCTCGCTGTGGGTGCTGAGGGGTGGGAAGAAGGAACGGAAGAGGTGAACCAGATTGTTTTAGTGGAAACACAACTGGTTTGTGGAGTGACAAGCTGTATCGGGCAAGTTGAAACTAAGAGGGAAGACTTTACTGTATTGATTATATCACGGCTTCCTTTCCTGTAAGGGTTCTTTGAGATTCAAAATCAGCAACAAGTATTTTTCTCCAATATTCCTTCTTTGTCCTGGAGCAAGGGGTCTGGGGAATAGTGGTTGGCAAGGCTTGTCTAATGTGGTATCTGAAGGTCCTCGGGAGCCATACCTGGGAACTGAGATTGGCAGGAACTAGAAGGGAGGGAGTCGGATGGGAGACCATGGGTTCATGGCCCAGCAGTGTGTGAATTTTTGCACTGCCCTAATGTTACTGCAGGGAAAAAGCAAGAGGCCTCGAGGCCTGGAGGGGACTCTGTGGCTTGGAGATCACATGCTCCATCTTAACAAGGCAACCACAGCTGTCCAGCTGTGCCTAGGAACCCACACCTAACACAGCCACTTAATCTGATTTCTTCTCTCCAAGAAAAGTCAAAAGTTTGTATTTTTATTTAGGCAGGCCAAATATTCAAATAGTGGTGAATAAAATAGATTTTCAGATTATAAGAAACCCAGAGTTCCTACTCCACACCATCTGATGAGAAACTTCTCCCAGAAAATGTCTTTACAGAAGCAGACATCCTCTGTTCTCTGAGAGTTGGCCATATTTTGAGCTGCTGTGTCCTAGGAGGAAGTCATGGCATGGAGTTGGCTTGGAAAGAAGGCAGGGAATCGGGAGACAGCTGACTAGGAAGGACGTGGCACCCCTCAGAAAGATCTGGCAAACACCAAGTTAGCACACCTTTTCTCCATAACTGAACTTCGTGAAGACACTAGTCATGGCACTTACCCTGAAGATGTCGTCTTCGGAGGCAGCGGACACAGCCTCCTTCATAGCCTTGTCCAACTCTTCCTCAGCGGTGAGATCCCCAGAGATGGCCCGTCGGATCTCGGGCCCAATGTCATGCAATGTGCGCAAGCCAGCCTGGAATCCAGAGGGACATGTGAAGACCCAGGTCCTTTTCACCAATCTTTAGTCAGCCAGGACCCTGTTGCTCCTCCACAAGTCCCTGCCTCTCTGTTTCTCTGCCAGGCAGCTGGGCACCCACACTAGGAGACGGGCTTCTCTGGACCCCCATCCCCACCTCACCCAACCACGCTAGAGCAGAAGAACCTATTCCTCTACCTAGGAGGAATGAAGGCATATTACAGACTACCAAGAATCTGCTGACTCAGGAGCAGAGGGCTAAGAGGACTGGGGGCTGGGAAGGCTGGCAGGACGGTTGAGGGAAGGATGTGGGCAAGGATGCATAAGGGGAAGATTGCCTTTTCATCACCACTTTCAGGGAGGTTTAGAGAGCTCACAAGCTTTCTTGGGATGGGACCTGGCCTCTAGGTAGCTGGGCAAGACTTGGACTCTGGCTAGGGTCAAAGGGAGGTGACCAAGCCCTGAGTGTGGGTACCTCCCTTCATCCCCTCACCTGCAGGGACAGTGCGTTCCTCTGAGAAGGCTTGCCCACCAGCCCCTGCTCTTTTCGCTTCTTGAATTTTCGGAAGTACTCTTGGATCAGGAAGGTGGCATAGAACTTGCCGACTGTGACCTCATCATCTAAGACACACAGAGAGAAGAGGATGAGCGATTCTGCCAGAACTCCTTGATTGTTTGCAGCACCGAAAGCTTCTCTAACATATTTGCTTCAATTTCTTAGTGCAAAAGCAAACATGTAAAGAGGCATATGGCTGAAAACTCCCCACATCCCTGCCTGCTTGCTTACCACCTCTTGACAGCTTGTCACGCCACCAGTTTCTTGAGTGCTTTTCCAGAAATAAGCAAGCATGTTCATATCCTCTTTTTTCAAAAATATTTTCTTCTCTCATATATTACATCTCAACCTCAATTTCCCCTCCCTCTACTCCTCCTAGGCCCTAGCCCTCATCCCCTGTCTGCTAGATCCATGCCTCCATTTCCCTTCAGAAAAGGGAAGGCCTCCCAGGGATATCAACTGAACATAACATAATAGGTTACAATAAGACTAAGAACATCCCCTCATATTAAAGTTGGATGAGGCAACCCAGTAGGAGTAAAAGGGTCCCAGGAGCAGGCGAAAGAGTCAGAGACAGCCCTGCTTACACTGTTAGGAGTCCAGCAAGAACACCAAGCCACACAATCATAAATATACGTGGAGGACCTGATTCAGACCCATGCAGGCTTCAGTCTGTGAGTCCCTGTGGCCCTGCTTAGCTGATTCTGTGGGCCGTGTTCTTGTGGTGCCCTTACCCCTCTGGCTCCTACAATCCTTCTTTCCCCTCTTCCTTTTTAATTAAGACAAGATCTCCCCATCTTGTCCAAGTGGCCTTCAATTCCTGGGATCAAATGACTTATTCCCTCCTGAGTAGCTGAGACCAGAAGTGTATGCTGATGTCTATGCCTGGCTGTTTTTGTCTCATTTTCCCCCTCACAGAAAAGGAAGGTTATTATCAAGGTTACTTCCCACTTTGCTTTTCCTACCATCTTGAATGGACATTACTAAGTCTTGTTTGATCCCACTTACCACCAAATGACCAGTCTCCTAATTGCCAACACAATTCTAATTGGGTGAGATGGGCTAGTGGCAGGGGAGTCTTCCTTTAAGGTTGGCAATTTCCCTTCCAGCCAACTCGCTGGCTTAGACCATGTGTCCATGCTGGGCTGGGCACACAAGACTACACATGACATGGTCTTGATCTTAGGAATGAGCTAAATGTTAGGAAAGTCCTCAGGGGGAGTATTTCATGGAAATCAAGTGGTCCCTTCATCTACTTTCCTGCTCTGTGTGAGAAGAACAGATGGTTGGCCTGGGCCTTAGGACCTGCAATGGCTTTCCTGTCCTCACTGTCCTTTAGAGTAGCCGACTCTACAGAAGCTCTGGGCTTACCACAGGGCAGGGTCTCATTTCCACACCTGGAAAACCCTGGAGATCCCTGACGAGGGATTTGGGAATGAACTTGGGAGTCCTGTGTTTGCTCAGGCCTGAGTCGGATGCCTGAGTCTACACTGTACCCACTGGGAAACCCACATAGCTTCTACGAACATCATTTCCTGGAGTGAACGTCATAAAGATGAAGCAGCAAAGCATTAGGTGACACAGGCTGACTCCTAGCACACCCTGCCTTCCCCTTTGGACGGAGTCTCAAACAGGAAGTCTCACCTCCAAAGGATGTTTCCGGAATCTGTAGGCTCAACTAACATGTTAATAGGATGTAAACGACACATGTAAAGTGTTGACAGTATTCAGTGCTGTCTTGCTCACGTTCAACAGTTACTCCTGTTCAGTGTGAGGGTCTCATCAGTATTATAGCTTTCTGTATGGGTGTACCAGGCATCTCTACAGTGAATGCATTTTCTTTTAAACCACCTCATTTTAAAGCATTCTACTAGTGCTGTGGGAATTACAAGTGCAGGCAGGGTACCTATGAATTTGACTTGGGATTGCAGGAGAGATGGTGTGAAGTACTTGCTATGGAAGGAGGCTTGTGGCCTGACAGGCATGAGAAATGCTACTCTAGGGAAAAAAAAGAGCTTTTAAAAAGATGGGATGAGTCTCAGGCAATTTTCCTTCCAGAACTCTAGAGCAACTCTAGAGCAGTCAGCCCAGTGGTTTATGGATAAATCTATACCCATATATGGTAGAGTTCCCACGAAAGTTCTGCCAAATTCCTAAGCATGGAAGGGCTTGCCTGTTCCCAGGGTGAATGTGGCATTACAGCAGGTTTCTAACGGGATAGTTTACATCCAAGCTTGTGTAGGACATAACAACCAAGTAGGGCCTCTGAGTCCATGGAATGGTCCAGAGAAAGAAGGATCCAGAAGCACGGAGGACTCAAGCATGGAAGTCTCAAGGGCTGTCTGCACTGCCAAAGCTGGCATAGCTAGAGAAGGTGGAGAAGCCCTACAGGCTGGGCTAGAGTAGCCCTGGTCTGGAAATGCAGGGAACACTCACCACCTGCAGGGGGCACCACCTGGTCCAACAGCTTCATGCTGGTCCTCTTCCAGATTTTCTTGATGATGGCCCGCAGCTCCTCATTGGCTTGTTCTAGGTTTCCTGATAGAAGGAAGTGTAGACTGAAAACACCCTTGCTCCCGACTGCACTAGGAAGCCCCACAAGTCACCTTGACTCATCACATTCTGCTCCCCAATCTTCCTATTTTCTAGTTCCTTCCATTTTCCCTTCCCAGATCTCTTTACTTACTTCCTTTCCTGTGACCTTCCTCTTATGTCTTGTCCAACGCTATTCTCTTTCATTTCCTACTCCACTGTAAGACAGCTCAGAGCCCATCCCCAGTCCCCAGCTGTGTTCCCTCCTGCTTAGTGCTGAAGAGTCTGACAGTGCCTGCAGACACTCATGTTTCAGCTCTGATCCGTTTGCACTGCAGGGCAGCATCAAGGCTGACCCTGAGGCTGACATTTTCAATGACCTCTGTGGTGACCCAAAGGGAGTGGCACTATTAGGAGGTATGGCCTTATTGAAGTAGGTGTGGTCCTGTTGGAGGAAGTGTGTCACTTTGGGGATGGGCTTTGAAATCTTTTTCTCAAGCTTCACTCAGTGTGTCAGTCAGTTGACTTCCTGTTGCCTGCAAGATGTAGCATTCTCAGCTTCAGCACCACATCTGCCTGCATGCCACCATGCTCCCTTTCATGACCCTAATGGATTGAACCTCTGACACTGTAAATGAGCCACTCTCGATTAAATGTATCCTTTATAAGAGTTGTCATGGTCATGGTGTCTCTTCACAGCAATAGTAAACCCTAAGACAGAAGTTGGTACCAAAAGTGGGGAATTGCTGTGCTAAGCCTGACCATGCTTTTGTATGGAGGAATGAGGACTTTGGAACTCTGGGTCAGGCAAGCAGCAGAATGCTGTAAGCACTGTTTACTTGGACATACTAGTAAGAGCATGAAAGACAATAGTTTGAAATGTCAAAAGCTGGCGCAAGAGGCTCCAGAGAAGACTTTTAGTATATTGTCTGGAAATTGTTCTTGTGATATTTTGGTGGAGAGAGTAGCTCCCTTTTGCCCTTGTCCAAATAATCTCCCTGAGATTAAAGTGAAGAGTTTTGGATTAATTACCATAATAGGAGAAATCTTAAAACAGCCTAGTATAAACTCTGTTGTGTGGTTTTTAGTGGCAACTCTAAAGAATATTTATAATGAAAAGGAGCAAGCTGAACAGGGTAAATTACAAAATGTAAATTCTGAGGAGCTAAAGAGCATCAGGAAGAGGAATGGACCTAAATCCTTTGTTCAAGGAGATAAATGGATTGAGAAATGAAATAAAGGGAGTGGTGTACTCAGGACAAGATCCTACCCAGATAAGTTCCCAACTTGTGGAATGGAATAAATGAAAGTTTAGAGCCATGGGTGTTGGTGTAAACCTTTAATACCAGTACTGAGAAGGCAGAGGCTGGTGGATCTCTGAGTTTGAGACCAGCCTGGTCTAAACAGCAAGTTCAAGGACAGCCAAGCTTAGGCAGTGAAGGAAAACAGAAAGCTGGTGAAGATGTAGTTTAACATGGGGGCCATGTTTTAGCTCCAGTAAGCAGCAGAACTTGGCAACTTTGGCCACATGGATCTGGCTTTAGCATTAAGGATAGAAGAAATGGGTTATGGAATTTGCCTCTGCACCCAAAGAAAGCCACTGAGGCCAGGAATGTGTCAGGGGTGTCCCTGAATGGAGGCCTAGTAGGGAGGCCATAGACAGAAGCTGTGAAGTTGAAGCCTGGATTGCCTTGGAGAACCCAAGATGTTGGGGATACCAGAGTCTTGGGATACCTGACAAAGAGAGCTGATCACAGGGAGTGGAACCAGCCCAAGAGAAAGAAGTGTGTTGCAGTCAACAAAGCTGAATGGAGTTGGAGATCTGAAGAGTGCTGACATCACACATGGAGATGCAGAGTTGGAGTTTTCACAGCTGTTTTTCGGTCTTGCTTTGGTCCAGTATTTCCTGCTATGCTCCCTTCCCTGTGTTTTGAAATGGTAATGCATATCCTGTGGCATTATATGTTGGAAGAATGTGATCTGATATTTGAGTTTGAATTTTACAAGTGATTACAGTTAAGAGATTGTCATGCTTCCCAGAAGAGACTTTGGACTTTGAAATAAGTTTGAGACTGTTATAGACTATGGGGAATTTTGAAGTTGGACTGAATACATTTTTGCATTATGATATAGCTATCAGCCTTTGGGGGACAGGGAGTGGAATAAGGTGGTTTGAAAGAAAATAGCCCCAGAGACAGTGGCACGAATAGGAGGCATGGCCTTATTGGAGTAGGTGTGGTCTTGTTGGAGGAAGTGTGTCAGTGAGGGGGTGGGCTTTGAGGTCTTTTTCTCAAGCTTCACTCAGTGTGACAGTCAGTCTACTTCCTGTTGCCTGCACTATATAGCACTCTCAGCTTCGGCGCCAAGTCTATCTGCACGCCACCATGCTCCCCTTCATGACCATAATGAACTGAACCTCTGAAACTGTAAGTGAGCCACCCTCAATTAAATGCTTCCTTTCTAAGAGTTGCTGTGGTCCTGGCATCTCTTCACAGCAACAGTAAACCCTAACTATGACAACCTCCTTGTGCAGTTGCAGGAAACAGAGATGTTTTGATGGAAGGATGATCCACTCCTGCCCCACACATACACAACACAGGGGCACCCATGTGTCCAGAGGATCTCTGCTGAATCTCCCAGGGGAGGAAGTAGAAAAAACTAACAGTGGAGGCAGAGACCTGAAGACCTATGCTCTGGCAGTTTGGATTGATGCATGCTGCCTGGGACATGCAAAGTTAAAAAGTAATCATAAGAGGAGATGTGCTTGATAGGATTCCAGGGTTCTCCCAATGATACCTGCCCCTTGCTACCAGTGTGCACGCACTGTGTAATCCGTGGAGGGACTGCACACCAACAGAAGTGGGAGGATTTCAGCCACAGTCTGAATGGGCTTAGCAGTGATACCTTCTCCTGGTTTAACTAGTGTACCTAGTTTGGTTTTGACAGTCCCTGAGTAGAGCACCCTACTTCTCCATATCTGGATTTCTGACAGAACTGTGAATTAGTAACTGGGTGTTCTTCAGAGCTGTGGAGTTTATGGGGTTTGTTGCATAGCACTGGGAAGAGGATATGGCTGGCAGTAACATCTATCATATAGGAGCTGATGGCGAACAATGTGAGCTATGGGGTCAGACTGCCTGAGTTCAAACCCAGCCATGGACTGGTGTGTGTGAGCAAGCAGAGGCACTCATGAGGACTGCCTCTGCTTAAATGATGGCTCCTGAACATGCTGAGCACCAAATTCAGACTGCAGCTGAAGCCAGAACACCTCCTGGCCATTCCAACATTGGTTCCCTTCACTAAAGATCATTCATAGCTCCTTTTTTTGTTTGTTTTCTGAAACAAGAGCTTATTATGGATCCGCAATTTGCCTCAAACTCATAATCTTCCTGTGTTGGGCTTCCAAATGCTGGGATTACAGGCATGTCCTGCCATGCCATCCTGGACTTGGTTTCTGACACACGCAGTGAAAGAATCCTGACTATAACAATATGCAAGTGAACTTATCTTCTGTATTGGGTTGAAAGGAGCACCCCGAAACTCACGTCTACCTGAAAACTCAAAATGTGAATTTATCTAGTGTGGTAGTTTGAATGTAATTGGCCCTCGTAAGCTCATAGGGAGTTGGCACTATTAGTAGGTGTGGCCTTGTTGGAGGAAGTGTGTCAGTGTGTGGGGTGGATTTTGAGGTCTCCTCTGTGTGGACACTTGGTTCACTTCCTGCTGTCTTCAGATCAAGATGACTCTCAGCTCCTTCTCCAGCACCGCGTCTGCCTGCACGTAGTCATACTCCTAGCTGCCATGCTCCCTGCCGTGGTGCTAATGGATTAAACGTCTGAAACTGTAAGCCATCACCTCAATTAAATGTTTTCTTTGTAAGAGATGCTGTGGTCATGGTATCTCTTCACAGCAACCGAAACCCTAAGATGGAAGTCGGTACGGGGAGTAGGGTGTTGTTGTGACAGACCTGACCACACTTTTGTTTAAAGGAACATAGACCTTGGGACTGCAGGCTAGAAAAGCAGTTGAATGCTTAAAGTGCCACTTTATAGGCCATACTAGTAGGAGCATGAAAGACCATGGCGCTGAATAAGGTCCGAGGAACTGTGGGGCCGGGCTTAGGAGGTTCCGAGGAGAATTTTAGTGTATTGGCTAGAGATTGTTCTTGTGGAATTTTGGTGAATAATGTGACTGCTTTTCACCCTTGTCCAAAAAGTGCCTGCAACTAAACTGAAGAATTTTGGATTAATTTCCTTGGGAGAAGAAATCTCAAAACAGCCTAGTACAGACTCTGTTGTAAGGTTATTAGTGTTAGCTCTAATGAAGATTTATAATGAAAAGGAGCAAGCTCAGAAAGTGAAAATGCAAAATGTACAATCTGAGGAGAAAAATAGCACCAGGAAGTAGAATGGAGCTTAATCTATGTTCAAGGGAACAACAAATTAAGAAATGGACTAGGTCATACTAGGTCATACTAGGTCATACTGTGAAGAGGGTGGCAGAGACTAAGGGATGGAGCCAGGTACCTGAGACCACCTGAAGCCAGAGAGACATGGAGCCCATTCTCCCTCAAGGCCTCTGGAAAGAACCAGCCTGTCAACACCTTAGTTTGGGTGGTTCCTCTCTTAAATTGTGAGGGGAATCAAGCTGGTGATCATTTAGTTAGACCTAAGGAACAAATATATCTTCCAAAGGATCCTACACATTTTTAGGCTTTCCTTCATTTTCTTAACAACTCAATGTGACTGGAATTTCACCAATAATTGTTTCATATTGTAAATGTTTTATTTTTATTGTTCTGTTTTTGGCGCTGGGGTCTGAGTCTTGGGCCTTGTGCATGTTAGGCACCTGCTCTACCACTGAGCTACATTCCAAACTCTAATACCTACTTCCTTCAGTGATACCTGGCTTGGGATAAGGTTTCTGGTTCTCAGGGTACATGTTAATTTTTTTAATTACTTCCACTTCTTATAACTGCCTGATGGGTGAGTGAAGACTGATCTGTCTTATCTCTATAAATGCTGATGTTTTCTCCCATCTCTTGTCTGACTGTGGTGTTGACTCCCGGTCTTATGGAACAAGTTCATAAAGGGCCTGTTTTGGATGAAGGTTCATTCTTGAATACTAGAGTATTACATGCCCTTGGCAGATATTCCCAAGAGTCTTTATGTTTAAGTGCTTTTCTTTAATTCTTAATTAACTGTATGTCCCACTGGCTGGCTTCTCCCTCAGGCATCCCCATTTGCTAACAGTGGTTATCTGTGGTTGAGTGTTTGGCAACCCTTCAGGTACTGGCATTATTTCATCGAGATCTGGTTTGCCTGTGCAGCGCATCTTCAGCATCACTAAATCTTGGCTGCTATGCACATATCCTTTTTATTCCTTCCTGGAGCCAAAACCCACAGTATTAGTCTCTCTCAAGTCTTAAGTATCACAACATACTCCTTCTAGCAGGCATTCGGTCTTTTCTCCTTGGAAAAGGAAATCCTTCCCTGGGAATTGAAAGGAAGTAATATTTACTGTAGAAAATCTGGAAAGATCAGAGCTTAAAGAAGAATGTTCCACTACACAGTGATATTCAGTATTAATTTATCAGCAGACATACTTCCAGTTTTGTCTGTTATATACATGTGTGCATTAAGCATGTATTGGATTCTCTCATCAGCAACAGGCCTATCTATATCTACCCCCAGAATGAAGTTTTGCACTAACCACTAATGGATTTTTTTTTGCCTATGCTTTTTTTAATTTACCAGGAAAATTTGATCTATTTTTCTTTATTAAAGTTTGGCTCATTATCTTGACTTGTATCTTGCAGGATTGGTTTTTGGTTCCCTCATGTCTGTTACTCTCTGGAAAAGTACAACTAAAGAAGCCACCTCTCTGAGTGACCCTGTGAAATAAATGCCAGGTGTCACCACCTTTCATTATTTCACAATATGGAAACCGAATCGAGGCAGTAAGTAGTTACACAATGCTGTGTCCTGTTGTATGAGATGCCCAGTGCCCTTCCACTGTACCCAGGACCCTGGCCGGAAGCCTGGGGCCCTCAGGTTGCACTGGTGGTGTCGATCTCTAGTTCATACATGAGACGTGTATGCAGCTATCTCCAAATGCAGGTTCTCATGCTCTCTCTCAGACATGTGGAGTCATAGATGCACTCAATGCTTCAATGTAGCCTTCAGAGCATCTCACGATTCTGAGGCCTTTGCTCACTCTTACGAGGTACCTAATCTGGGTCTTAGGTACCCAGCAGCATCTTTGGAGGTGTGTACACACAGCCTATCCCAGAGCAGTTCAAAGTACTTATCAGTGAGATGACAAGAGATGCCTTCAACAGGACTGCTTCTAACCCAAAGGGCAGCTCTTGGCCCTCTGTTGTATGCCGTCTGAGGGGTTACCATCTAAGTAGTAGCTTAGCTCATGTAGGATTGTAACCTTTAGCAATTGCAGGCAATGACCTCTATTTACCACAGTCACTGCTTGTCACTGTCACCTTTCTAACATAGGTTCTTTTAATTTCAGAAGAGATTTGAATGTTTGGGAGACAGGCCTGTTGCTAATACAACTCCATCAGTATGGGGCTTGGTCCTGCTCTGCGTAACAACCATCTCTTCAGTGTTTTGCATTAAACCTTCAGTCTTCAGGAGGTTACCACGGCAATTTCTAGGGTTTGGTGGAAAAGAAAAGTTCAAAATGAATAAGCTATGGCAAGGGGGACATTTAGGAACCAAAGAAGATGTAAGCATGGTGGTGCACCTCTTGGAGAGTCAGTGTGCAGGCTCTTGATGTTATTCTGCTCTGATGCTGTGTAGGCAGGAGCATCTTCCTGGTGGAGATGCTAGACCTTCCTACGCACCCTCCTCCCAGTGGTCCACGAGAGCTGTTACCTTCTGTTTTGATCCTCAGGGCTGTCCTGACCAGGGCAAACAGGGTAGCATTGAACATGACTGTCCCATCGCTGTTCAGAGGCATGTTCATGGACACCAGGCGCTGGAGGGAGAAGGAGGCTCAATCAGTGACAAGGACAGGCAGTTCTTAAAGGCTCTGCACAAGCCTTGTGGCAGGGAGGCTGGGAGGTCCCTGGAAACTTGGATGGGTGCTGTTGGGAGTGGGAGGGCTACGTATGTGGTCACCACAGTGTTTCCAAAGCTTTTCCAGGGAGAAACTAGGCTTTAACGTAAGAACTCTTGTGCCTCTACATTCCTTAGACCCTTGGTTCCACAATGGGTTCCTTCCTGTTCTGTGCTCGGGTTTACAGATACAGCGATGCTATCTTCTAGCAGAAAGAACGGCCATCTGCCTGTCAAACAGAATTATCCAACTCCAAAGCAAAAGAATAGGAGATGGCTATGTGGGGATAGAGTCTCTCTCTCTCTCTCTCTCTTTCTCCCCCCCCCCCAATATCCCTACTTCAGTCCTGGTCCCAAATTCACCACCCAAACAGAATTCTGTTGTTCTTCATCCCCAAACATGCTCCCTTGGTCTCCTCCTCCTCCCTTGGTGAGCCAGCAGCACACACAGGAGTCATCGGGAGAAAGAACAGTATGATGCCCACTGTAGATGGCAGTGGTGTCATCCCTTAGACCACATGGCACCTTCCTGTGGATGTCCTGTCAAGGGTTGTATTTTTCCCAAGTTAATGCATCATTGCGAATCTTGTAGACACCAAGGTAAAAAGCGTGAGTCTTGGCTTTTCGCCCTGACAGACCCACGTGGCAGTCATGACCTGTACACTCCAGCTCCCTCTAGACTGTTTGATCTTACATTTGAGCTGTACTTCCTACAGCTTGAATCCTAAATGTCATCCAAAGGCCATGGCATAAAAGCTCAGTTCCCAGCCTCAGTACTCTTGGGAAGTGGTGGATCCTTCAGGAGGTGGGGCCTAGTGAGAAGAAGTTATGGGAAACCATGCCCTTGAGGTGGGTATTAGAATCTTGGTCTTTCTTTCTTTCTTTCTTTCTTTCTTTCTTTCTTTCTTTCTTTCTTCCTTCCTTCCTTCCTTCCTTCCTTCCTTCCTTCTTTCTTTCTTTCTTTCTTTCTTTCTTTCTTTCTTTCTTTCTTCCTTCCTTCCTTCCTTCCTTCCTTCCTTCCTTCCTTCCTTCCTTCCTTCTTTCTTTCTTTCTTTCTTTCTTTCTTTCTTTCTTTCTTTCTTTCTTTCTTTCTTTCTTTCTTTCTTTCTTTCTTTCTTTCTTTCTTTCTTTCTTTTTTTCTACTTGTTTCCTTCTGAGGCCCTTAGGTGTGCTTCTTTCTCAACTGTAACATTCCAAAGCTGCTACAAACCCAAAGCTCAGGCCTGATGATCACAGACTGAAGCCTCCAAAACGGTCAGTCAACTTTTTTTTTTTTTTTTAACACAGGTTGAGCAACCGGGTACTTGTCACAGCATCAGGAAACAGAATGACAGAATGCTCCTGTTTCTCACATTTTCAGGACTCTTGGAGTTCTTTCTGGAATAAAGTGAGGTTCTGATGAGGGGAATCGAATTACCACAGAGCATAAATAAACTCCATTTCTCACAGATGGGTTATCCAAGGAGCCCAATTATTGGCCATTGTGTTTCTTCTTCTCTATGGCTCTGCTCTCTGCTATGGCTTTCCTCAGCTCTTTCCAAGCTCATCATAATTCTCACTGGAAACCCAGGATGGGGAGAACGGAGGCGGGATGGTGACCAAAGCCAGCTCTTCTCAGCAGCTACTGGGCCACGTGGCAGGACCTAGAGCAGGTATAAGGATCCCTCCTCTCCAGGTCAGTCAGAGGCTGTTTATCAGCACCCAACATGTTTGTTCCAGTCGGTTCAGGATCACAGATTCATTTAGGAATTTGATAAAAAACAGCGGGTGAACAACTTTACCTTGTGTAGGTAAAGTCTGTATTTTGGGGACGATACATCACCTGTGGCCTCTCTAACAGTTCTCTGACTTCAGGTCAAAGTTTCTAGTCCATCACCCTAGGTTAGGAGAGTCTCCTAGGCCTGGGCCGTGCAGCCTGAGGGGCCAAATAAGCCCTTTATCCACACAGGATATCTGTTTCCCTCACTGGGGAACAAGGGATTCATTGTGACAGTTGTTCTTTTATAGCCTTGGGACTTTAGCTCTGGAAGGTCCTTAAAATAGAATCTGGTTCACATTTATTTCTTTAAATACCTAAAATATCTTTATTCCCTAAATAATCACAAAGGCAAACAGGTATCCAGCTTCCCATATTTGTCCTCTCCCCTCAGTAGCCCAGGACATTTCTTACTTTGCAGGCCACACGGTGTGGACACAGCTTCCCAAAACCCAAGGGGGGCTGAATTCGACGGAGGAGGGTCACCACATCCAAGTGTTTGATCCGACCCCTAGAGAAGGAAGGAGAGAAGGAAAGAAAGTTAGAAGCCCAGGGCTTGTGTATTGGGGTGGGGCCAGATGTAGGGGCATTCCCTGCAGGGTCCCGGGAGGCCCTGGGCAGCGCAGAGATCCATTATAGAACGGCAAACCCCTGGCGCACGTTACTGTTCTCATTCCAGGAAGTTTATTAGTGCTGTGCTCCAGGTAGAAAGGATTCTAGTAGTGCCATTAAGTCCCAGGATGTATTTGTTGCTCAATCAACTAACCATTGGGCCAGAAGGCATTTTAGGGATACTCAGTTAACAGTTGCTGGTAAACGAGTTTCCATAAACTTGAGGTCAAGATGACACTGAAATCTACCTAATCATAAACGACCCATTTATGATTACTAGTTTCATCTGACGTTAGAATTTTTTACTTTTGGGGCTGGAGAGATGGCTCAGTGGTTGAGAGCATTGCCTGCTCTTCCAGAGGTCCTGAGTTCAGTTCCCAGCGGCCACATGGTGGCTCACAACCGTCTGGGATGAGGTCTGGTGCCCTCTCTGGCCTGCAGACATACATACAGACAGAATATTGTATACATAATAAATAAATAAATATTTTAAAAAAAAAAGAATTTTTTACTTTTTCCATTCAGCTGATATGCTCACCAGGTGTAAGAATGGTACCTGGCCTCCTCCTGCTGGCCTTTGACTCTGGGTCTGATACATTCCAGGGTTTTCAGTTGTTAGTACCCTCAATGTTGACCCCTCTTGGATCTCTTCAACAGGTCCCTCAGCCCCTTCTCAGCTTGGGGGGCTTGGGGTTTCCCCTCAAGGAACTTACTTGGCTTCGGGGTCATACTCGGCCCAGATTCTTTTGAATTCATCCAGATGGTGGGGACCAAGGATAGACCAGTCCCGTGTCAGGTAGTCAAAGTTGTCCATGATAACAGCTACAAAGAGGTTGATGATCTGCAGGGAACAGTTGGTACACTAAGGGGCTTTGCCAAGACTCTTACACATTCGCTGCCTAAGCCCACTTTACCAGCCAGTGCCCAGGTAAGCCAGAAACCAACGTTTCTAAGTATCAGCAATACATTTAGGATGCCAACTGCTAGAATCTGGGTCTCCTGGCCATGAGCTTAACACTATTCTCCTGAGCGTCAGGAGGGATGAATCCTACGTGTAAACAGAACAATTTCCTTTGTACCAAGTTACCAGGGACAGGGAGGGGCTTTGTCTGGTCTCCTTTCCCTCGCTCCTGAGCAAGGTATCAGAGACATATAAGTCCACACAGGGCTTCTATACACCTTTGTCTTCTAGAACAACGCTACCCTGACAAGAGCCATGAATGGACAGGAGCAGAGATGCTCTGTGCCAAGACTTCTGCCATTGCCCTGACCCCACACTGCCCGGAAACTGCCCACTGATGAGTCCCGTCTCAGCTTACCAGGAAGGCACAGAGCATGTAGAAGCTGATAAAGTAGAAGACGGCAAAGCTGCTGCCACAGGGTGTCTCCCCTTCCGTGCTGTTGCCCGGCTCGGACTCTGGGGCACACTTCTTGCCCGGCATACAGGCCAGCATGATATCCTGCCAGGCTTCCCCGGTGGCACACCTAGACAAGAGAGGCAAGAGAGTCCAACCTCAGCTGGACGCTGTCACCCATGCAGGCAAAGCTGCCTCCGCCTCACCTCCCAGGAGGAATTGCTAAAAGGAATTGAGCATTTGGGGCTCACTGGGCGTGGATCGTCATGTTCACTAAATATGGAAATACAAAGCATTGTTTCAGGAAGTTCCTGAGGACTTGTTCTCTTATCTATGTGAAGTTTTTAGATGCAGCCAGGAAGACATATTTTAGCTATAGTTCACTTTCACTGCTACACAGGAGCACCCTCCATGTGTATGTTAAAATGTCCACCCTTGCCATGTGAGATTGTTTTGGCTGTCACAGCTAACACTGCAGCAAGCATGCAGGTCCATGTCTTGGGTGTCTCCTCAGGAATGCGACTACCATGTGGAGATGCTTCATGTCTTCATCTTTACCAGGTGGCACTTGTCTGGCTTAGACCAGCGTCACTGCAGACATATCAGCTCTATTTTTAGAGACTTTTAAAGAATGTTCCTCAGATGGTAGTGTGGAGTGATATGTCACTACTAATCAAATTTGGCTTTTCTGGGCCAGCCTGGGCTATATGAGGTCCTATCTAAAAAAGAAATAAAATAAACATCTTTCTTTAAAATGCTTTTAAAACGATTAGTAGGTTGGGAGTTTTGATTCTGCCTCCTCTTGACTGCATGCTCATGGCTTTGCCCCTGTGACTCATGGGCTGTGTTTCTTCTTGTTTATTCAAGGAGTCCTTGGCATGGCCACATGAATTCCTTTGTTAGCTACATCCACTACAAATGTCTCATTCCAGATATGGCTTGTCTCTAGCTTAACTCATTTTAATTCCTATATTCATTTGCTCTGTCTGGAGTGCCACCACCCCTGCTGAGGTTCTCAGTTCAGGACCCATGCTCTCAAGGCAGGGACGTTACCCACATCTACTACCCCAGCCCATCCTTCTCATATTGCTGCACTGGATAGAGCTTTCAACAAAATACTGGCTAGAAAAAGTGATGGCACAATGTGTCTATTGTATTTATTAATTGGCTCTCACAAGCTGGGGGTTTTCTCGCTGGCTCTCCCACCTCACTGATCCTCCACACTGTCATAAAGTTGATTTGCTTCCATTTTCTGCCTGAATTAGCCTTTGTCTTCAGATGGCAGAACCCCACCCTGTAGTGTTCGTGACTTCTGCCTTCTCTTTAAAAACAAAATAATCAGTACTAGTTCATCTTCTCAGCTGAGTCAGGAGGTTCCCGCCTCTTTCTATTTCTGAGAGTTTGGATGACTCGGAATGACTTAGTGCTGGATCACAGATGAAAACACAGCAGCGTGGGTCTTGTCAAGACTGTGATTTTGACAACAATCTATTGGAGCTGATGCTACTCATTTATTGAGAGCATTTTGGTGTTAAAATTAGCACTAATCTGGGGGCTAGAGAGATGGCTCAGAGGTTAAGAGCACTGGCTGCTCTTCCAGAGGTCCTGAGTTCAATTCCCAGCAACCATATGGTGGCTCACAACCATCTGTAATGAGATCTGGCGCCCTCCTCTGGCGTGCGGGCATACATCGAGGCAGAATGTTGTATACATAATAAATAAAGAAATCAAAAAAAAAAAATTAGCACTAATCTGCACCTGGCAGGGAAGGCCGCTTCCTCTGATAAGCTGGAACTAACAGACGTGCTCACATTGATCTGTGTGAATAAGTAGCAGTCCAGAAAACTATACTCGGACATTTTTTCAAAGAATAATTTTTTCTTTAAATTTAGAGTAGTTTCTTGGTTTATCAAGGCTTTTCCAGTTAATAGCACTACTATCATGATCAATCTATTGCTGCCCAAATATTCCTGGGTGTGTGGTCTATCCACTGGAGCAACATTTTTCTTAACAAAATTTTTATAATCCGTATTTTCCTAGATAAAAGCATGTACTTCAGCTGGGCATAGTGGCACACACCTTTAATCCCAGCACTTTTGAGATGGAGACAGAGGCATGCAGATCTCTGTGAGTCTGAGGCCAGCCTAGTTTACACAATGAGTTCCATGCTAGTCAGGAATAGGCAGAGAGACCCTGAATTAATAATAATAATAATAATAATAATAATAATAATAATAATAATAATAATTTAATAATGAAGCACCTACTTTATTTAGATTCTCTAACAGATTGGCATAAATTTGTTCATAGTACTTTGTGTTTTAGTTGTTGAATTTTGTTGTTGCTTGCTTCTTTCTCAAGGTCTGATCTTATTTTGCAAACCCTCAATTTGACTGGCCTTGGTCAGAAGTAGAGACAGATGGATGGTGTCAGAGAGAAGAGCCCTATCGCTTGGCAACTGATTCCTGGCTTCCCTGGTTTTATCCATTTTTTTAGTGTATTTTGGCATTTTGCCTTTTCCGTCTTTCCTCCTTCCTTCCTTTCTGTTTTTTTTAAGTATGTTGTTTCTCCTAGAGCATCAGGCTAGTGTTCACGTTGCAGGACACCGGAGGGAAGCAGGATTCAGACTCCTAGGTGCTCTGGTCCAGGGTATTTTACATTCTTTCTTTGTGGGCCTCTTCACAAAATATTGGTGAAGATAACGTTAAAGAGACTGAAATGTTTGTGTATCTTGCCAACTTTGGGGTCCAGATAATGAGATGGTCAGGAATATCCTTCTGCCTTTTCCTCAAAGTAACCAAAAGCAGGATACAAGCAACCTGGGGTAGGATTTGCATACGCTTTTCTCCGGCACACATTGGTCCACAGTAACAGGAAGGCCCACTCCTCGGTGCAGGAAAGCAGCCCTGCTTCGGTATGCGGCCATTCTCTCATTTATTCAGTGCGCACAGCCTCTCAGCGACCTGAGTGTCAGAGGCCGCTTCTGCAGCCACATGCTCCTTGTACAAAGTTTGTGTTCACTGCCTGCTTTAAAGAATTTCTGGCAGCCAGTGGCCAGAAAGATGTGTAGCTTCCTTCACTCAGAAGTAGGTGATCACCTCAGAGATGAGGTAAAAATGAAACACGAAATTCATTCATCATTCTAAAAACCATTTCCACACCCAGTTATGCTGAACCCCCATGCTTGTGCTTTTATTAGTGTTTAAATTTAATAAGTGCATTGCTGGGTCCAGGGGTAGGTTGATCCCGAATTTCCTGAGAAACCGAAACACTGATTTCCAAAGTGGTTGCACAAGATTGCATTCCCACCAGCAATGGATGAGGGTACCCCTTCCTCCACAACCTCTCCAGCAAAGGCTATCATCGGTGCTTTTGATTTTAGCCATTCTGACAGGTGTGAGATGATATCTCAAAGTTGTTTTGATTTGCATTTCCCTGATTGCTAATGAGGTTGAGCATGACCTTAGGTGTCTTTTGG